>NW_026889754.1:6142500-6742500 GCF_033153115.1 Saccostrea echinata
TTTGGCTCCTCGTATGGGAGGAAACTGGAGAGTGTTGAGGGGTAGGATTCTGTTGTTGTTGTACATGGGGTTGCTGTGGTTGGGGTTGCTCCAGTTGTTGTGGCTGGGGTTGCTGCAGTTGTTGTGGCTGGGGTTGCTGCAGTTGTTGTGGCTGGGGTTGCTGCAGTTGTTGTGGCTGGGGTTGCGGTTGTCGTGGCTGGGGTTCTTGTCGTGACTGGGGAGGAAATGGTGTAATTGGGGTGGAAGTGGTGTATAATGAGGATGAAGTATTGGATAGTAGGTGCATTTCATTTTGGTCGCCGATGTTCAACTCAGGACAACAGCGATTCAATAACTTGAACATCTTCCTTAAGATGTAGATTAATACAGCACTTGTTACTGCAGTAGCCCAAATTAAGAATCCTATTTTTAAAAAAAAAAGCAAAAAAAAAAATAAATAATCAAACCATGCTGATATCTAACATTAAACATCAAATACAGTTACATCCTCATCGTCATCAAATTCAGAATTTTTGTAAATAGGTTTAAGTTTATATGGCTTTACATGTTTTAGTTTTGAATTGTTATTCCTATTTCTATTGCAAGCATTAAAATATTTCCTATTAAATAATAATAATAATATTAATGTTAAACAACTAACAGTTAAAATTAAATAATTAATCATGTTAATACCAGTTGCTATGTCGCTAAGAACATCTGTTGGTGGCTTGTGTGTTCCCAAAGTTGAAGCTGGTGTCACTTTTGAAGTTCCCTTCATTACATGGGCAGACCTCATGATATTTTCCATCCTTAAAATAGTATGGGTAGATAACGTAGACCCCTCCAATTTGGTATTAGGGTTAGAGATCATGGTAATGTCTTTCACTTCAGTTACTGGTTTGGTTGATAAGTTGTCAGTGGACATGGGCAGGGTAACGTCTTTCACTTCAGTTACTGGTTTGGTTGCCATCGGCTTAGATAAGTTGTCAGTGGACATGGGCAGGGTAACGTCTTTCACTTCAGTTACTGGTTTGGTTGATAAGTTGTCAGTGGACATGGGCAGGGTAACGTCTTTCACTTCAGTTACTGGTTTGGTTGATAAGTTGTCAGTGGACATGGGCAGGGTAACGTCTTTCACTTCAGTTACTGGTTTGGTTGATAAGTTGTCAGTGGACATGGGCAGGGTAACGTCTTTCACTTCAGTTACTAGTTTGGTTGCCATCGTAGGTTTCCCCATTATGGATACGTTGTCAGTGGACATGGGTATGGTAGTGCTCACTTGAGACATGTGATCTGTGGTCATGTTAACGTCTTTCACTTCAGTTACTGGTTTGGTCAACATCTTTGGTTCCCCTTTAAAAAAAATGATTAAAATAAATTGGGTTTTTTTTCAACCAATGTTTTATGACAACACTGAACACTACTATAATAACATACATTCCTACAGGGATTTGTTGGTTAAAAGAGTGGAGAGGTGGAGGTATATGCTGCTTTTTTTTCGCTTTTTTCCCAATTTCAATGGCCCCGACCCGAGTACCAAAAATGGGTGTGAGAGCCCTGTGTTAGTAAACAAATTATAAGGGGGTTTAAAGAAAACACACACAAAAAATATTATCGTAGATTCTCATCAATTCGTGACTTACCAGTTACCATGAAATTCGTGAACATCGTCACAATGGCTCATGCACCGAACACTACGTAATTTTTAGCTGTCATTAGCAGAGAATTGAAATTCGTTGAATATTTGAACAATAAGTGGTAGATTTTTTTTGTAAATATAGTGCATTTTACTGTACAATGTACTGTACGATAGAGACAGGGGGGAAAATACCAGTAAACAAACGAGGTAATCCGAACGTCTCTATAGACCCGGATTTTGCGTCATAGTTTATTTTTATCACAAATCGATGAGAAACCTGCTAGCCAGAAGCCAGCGATCAACTAGTCGACAAGTGGTGTCACCGCCGGTATGAGATAATGAATAAAAAATAATAATTAGAAGAGAGAACATTTCCAATAAAATAATATCATGATTATGAATAGATCTAAAAATAGGCTAATAAAAAATAAAAGTTCAACATGCACGTATTATACAAATAATTTGTACTTACTATTACATCGTTCCCCGTGGTTCCCTCCAAAACTTCTTGCAAAGTTAATTGCTTCAGGGGGCAGCATGGCTATGCTGCAATCTCGGACGAGGATGTCTCGTAAACCCTTGATTGGCCATGATGTAAATTTTACACAGCCAAAGATGGACCTACAGTCTGCAATCCCATCTATTACCGGACAAGGGTTACATCTCATTTCGAACGCATAAGAGGTGTAGCTCGCGATAATAATTATTACATCTACTGTCAGTAACATGCTTTGTTTTATCGCCATTTTCCTCAGCCGCATGATTTCAATCTCGTGCAAGTTACCCTGGTCATGTGACCTTTTCCCACCTTTTTTAAGATACAGGCGGATCTAGTTGTTAATATCTCTCTCTCTCTCTCTCTAAATTTAGAAGAATAGAAGATAAGATAAACACATCAGTATTGTGTCAGTTGCTCTTAAATCTAAAGTAAAACATCCAGTTTCAAGGTACTAAATATCTCATTTCTCTCTCTCTTTCTTTTTTTTAAAATAAGGAGGGGGGGGGGTTAAAAGTGGAAAGTCAGGACATATATTACAAAAAAAATACTTGTGCACAGATATATAGACATGGTAAAGTTTTTAAAGGTGAATTAGATCTACTTAAATGTTTATGTATCACGGATGAAAGGGTCGAATGGCTAGGTTAGACGTCCAAGACATTGTTAACTTCACCTTTCGATATATGGGTACATACCTCTAATTATTTTTAGAATCGGTAGGAGAAGAAAGTAGTGCAGAAAAAGTTACAAGTTCCTTAATTTGCAGACCTGAATTTAAAAAACTGTGATAATGTATTAAACTGAGCCTCATACTTGTTGATAAAGAGTATGTTCCCTTGCAAAAAAGCTTGGCAGATGTAATTTATCAAGAAGATCAGCAGAATTATTTTATGTATTATAACACCAGTGAGAAGTCTTGAATTCCCCTACTTTCACTTTCATTTTCAGAGGTTAACGCAGACAGACGCATTTTGCCGGAAAACGAATCTGACATGCCACCTCGAGATTTTAACCAAGGAAAGACAACTTGATGTGCTTTGATTTGAGGGGTCACTCAATGCTGAACGAAAATTAGGGACATTGCTATGTGAAGAAACGTTAACATTACCACCTATGGGAAAACAATTAGTGGGCTGTACCCAATATGTTGAGCCTATTGGTAAGAGAAAATTCTCATAGATCTTTACTTTGTTTTGAACTCGGTGTTTACTATCATTTCCAATTGTTTAAATTTATGAAAGAAGCAAATTTTAATTTGTTTATACATATTTTGAAACAAATCGATTTGTTACTACCCCCCCCCCCCCCCCCCCCCCGGAACAGACAGCTTATGCACATATCGCCCATATTGTGTACACATGTAGCATGTAAATTAAATGTATCGATTTTATACAATTTATTAATTCAGAGCCATTAATAGATATTTAGAAAAGGAACAATTATTTTAAAAGTACATCCACCACTATTGTTTATTTTCAATACACAAAAATTCACAAATGAGGTCGGAATCAGTATTCAGTGAAGTTCAAGGTCAAAGTGAAAGTAGAGTGGCAAGTAAGTTATCAAAACTGCTTAGTGCTACCTAATGCAGAGTCTTGCAGTATGTAGGTGATATGCATTTGTCATTTTATGAAAGAGGTAAAGAAAAAAAAGGTTTCCATGCCTTATTACAATAATTGTAAATGAAAAATTTATTTTCATGAAATAGAATGACATGAACGAGGACATACTTGTGCATTCTTTCAAAGAAGTCTGTCAGGCTACAGTCTTGTGTAGAAGTTTTAAAGCAGTGTGTGCGTGAACATGCACAATACATTTTTTTTTATTAAATGCATTACCTGTATTTGTCTAATGTATAATTATTGTCAGTAAACATGCTTTTTACCTGTATTATTAATTTACATGTAATTTAACAATGCTGAGACTAATCAGCATGATCAGTGCAAATTCATAATTTTCAATTGATATCAAATTATGGGCATAAAAGGAATGTGGTAGGATTGTGTGTGTTTGTTGTCTGTCTGTGAATGCTTTAGGTGCTGATAAATTATTGTACCAATTTTTAAATTGATTTTTTTTTTTTTTTAGGTTCATGGTGATACAGGACAACTTCGAGGTTCATGCAGATGGTGTCTAAAACTATCAGTCAGTAAAAACAAACTCATTTGAACACATCTCGAGTCTTCACATGTAAAATGATGGCCGCAGTACTTTTAATATGTAAGTTGAATTTTCTAAAGCTTCTTTGTGTGTATGTGTGTGTGTGGGGGGGGGGGGGGGGAGGGAGGTGTCATTAAAGCTTAGAAAATGTAGATTTTAAATGAATATTTGAGCTATGAAAGTGACCATCAAACTAGTATGTACATGTATGCTATATATTTTACAGCTAATATATTTTGAAAAGAATTTCAAAACAATTACATTCATAGTGTTGTGTATGATAAAATATTAAGATTAAAAAATATAAGAGTTGAAATTTCTTTAATATTTGTCAGTCAGAATGAGCAACTTGTAAGGAAATTCAAAATTTTCAAAGTTTTCTTTCATTTTCCTACAAATTACAAAATGGTTACCATGGAAACAAAACATTTTCTGTAGACTATTTATTTGATTTGCTCATGTAAGTATTTTTATTATTTTAAAGTTATAATGAATATTTTAGTTCTAATTTCATCTTTAATTAAAAGTACGGGAAAAGTAACACTACATGTGTAATAAGCAATCCATTATTATGATGTCATTATGACGTCATAGATGAGTGAACTTGCATTGGCGTAAAAATTGCTTTGAAACAGATGAATGTATACAAGAATGTAAAGGCTTATAACTTTTTTATTCCTACACCAATTTTCCTGAATGATACATCAATGGACAGGAAATAATGAGTACTTTCTAGTTTTACTACTTTCGGGGTATTTGTAAACTTAATTTTTTTGTCAGTCATGGAGAAACAATGAATTCAAGGGTGACGGATGATAAAATTTTGTGCAAAAATGCATTAATATTTTGAAATAAGAGAAATGGACCCATATGAGTGCTTGATTATGATTTTGCTTGATGTATTTAAAGTTCTGAAAGAGAATAAAAATGATATAAGTACATTAATAGGCTAACCGATGACTTCAAATTTGGGTGCAGTTGTGGCTAGATGGAAGCATTTTAAAAGGATTTTGCATATACAACTGTGTATGCTGTTAAATCTTTATTAATGATTGAATTTTCCTGAAATTTGGCATAATGTCACTACGTAGACTGTAGTATGACGTTTGATGTAAAATGTTGTAAAATCCAGAAAATACTTTTTCATATTGGGTACATACCTCTAATTATTTTTAGAATCGGTAGGAGAAGAAAGTAGTGCAGAAAAAGTTACAAGTTCCTTAATTTGCAGACCTGAATTTAAAAAACTGTGATAATGTATTAAACTGAGCCTCATACTTGTTGATAAAGAGTATGTTCCCTTGCAAAAAAGCTTGGCAGATGTAATTTATCAAGAAGATCAGCAGAATTATTTTATGTATTATAACACCAGTGAGAAGTCTTGAATTCCCCTACTTTCACTTTCATTTTCAGAGGTTAACGCAGACAGACGCATTTTGCCGGAAAACGAATCTGACATGCCACCTCGAGATTTTAACCAAGGAAAGACAACTTGATGTGCTTTGATTTGAGGGGTCACTCAATGCTGAACGAAAATTAGGGACATTGCTATGTGAAGAAACGTTAACATTACCGCCTATGGGAAAACAATTAGTGGGCTGTACCCATATTAGACACAGAGCTGTTTTAAATCTAACCGACAGACGATGCAAGGTATTATCACCCGTGTATGATCAGCTCTAATTCAAATTACAATTGTTGTTTTTAAAATGTTTTGAATGGATACATTATAAACTTAAATTTTTTACATATTTCTTTTGTATATTTACATACAGAGATAAAAGTCACGATGTTTGCACTTATTGAAGTCCACCTGATACTAGGTCATGTCAGGACACGCTACACTACCTTTGCGCAGGTGTGTTGTAATAAAGCGGAATTTTTAAAATGATTTAAAGTTGTCCACGTTAAGTGTGAGAAATGATGTGCTATTTCTTATATATAATTCTGATTAGGTCATATGTCTGAATCCTCCTCTTATATATAACGAATTTAGTTTACAAAACACAACATATGATTAATTTTATACTTAAAAAAATGTTTCTGATTTGTTGGTTTTCTTAATCAACATCCTCGATATTTTATCATATTATTTTACCACCACAACGTATGCAGTAAAAATGCAAGTCAGAATGTGAGGGTCATGGTTGAATTAAAACACGTCATGAAATGAAATTACCCCCCGTAATATTGCGCAAGGAAAGCTATTGTCCCGGGTGTGTACCCGACCCTATAATTTCTATTTCTCGTAAGATTTATGATTTTGATAACCGTCCGTACGTCATATCCACCCCTTCAAAAAAAATTGCAATGTAATCATATGAAAAAGTACCCTTATAGACTATAAACCATTCTTCTTGCATAACTTTTCACCTACTTACTTCCTCCCCTGGGTATAAATTGGACGAGTGAAACGTTAACGGTACCTTCCACTCAAAACGCAGTAGTAGTGAGAGAAACTGAATTGAGAAAAGAAAATGGCAGAAGAAATTTTCAACTTTCTGTAAGTAGATTATATCTTAATCTAATGTTATTAATTTTATAACACTTTTCATTTTTAACTGTTAAAAATGGGAGAGTAAACTTTAACGGTACCTTTCACAAAGAAAAAAAACAAAAAAAACAAAAAAAAACAAATCAGTAGTAGTGAGCGAAGATGGCAGAAGAAAATTTTCAACTTTCTGTATCATAGCAATTTTCAATTTTAACTTTTAACAAAGATCCTTATGAACCAGTTAAAAAAAAAATAACGACTAAAGTGAAAAACAAAAAACCGACCGTATTTTATTAGAAAACCAGATTTGAAACACAATAATCTAGTAGTTCAGATAATTAAAAAGTCATTTTCTTTTTCAATGTAAAATCTTGTTATCACATTTAAGTGAAATATTAATAAACCATATTTTAACGGGTCTAAATACAATACAAAAGGTTTTTTTTTTTTTTTTTTTTTTTTTTTTTTAAATCCAAATAAAATCTTTCTCTTTTATTTATCTTCTTTTTTATTTTACTATTTTACAGTGCTGAAACAAAAGATTTAAACTCATTTGATGAGTTCGAAGAAATGTGGGTTAAGATAGGCGAAGAGTTGGAAAAATCGGCGTGCCCACCTTCGCCTCAGAGAGTAGTCACCGTGACACCGGTGGTTCCTAAAGAAAAGACATTATCCCTGGAACCGACGTATTCTCCGGCGCATGATGAGAATTGGCCACCGGCCACTGTGTCTGTGGTAGCTGAGGAGACAGGGGAGAAGAACTTCCAGTACGTGGAAGATTCAATTCTCACCTCTTTCAGGTAAGCTAAATTTACATATTATTAAAACATTTGTATAATTTAGCTACAACGGAAAGTTGTTGCGTCAAGTTCAATAAAATGGACACGACTAAAGATTCATGAAATGTAATTTTAAAGAGCGATAACTCTGCTTTTATAATGGTCCCATTAATCTCTACCTGGAGTTATCCTTCCTGTTACGCTTCAAATTAGCAAATTGATTCCACTTACAAATCATCTTTTCTTTTTTCATTGGATAAAAAAGATACTGTAGAATTAAGAAAAAGTTTATGAGGACAACAGCATTAGCTATACCTTTAATTACTGACTATAAATAATGTATATTTCTGGATCCACCACTAATTCTTGATGTAATTAAACTTGAAAATCTGCGATGAAAAAAGTTGAAAGACTTGATACCGTAGGTATTGATGTATTTACAAATATTCTTAACTGAAGTCACACCATTCACTCACGTGTATATCTCAATGTATATTTCATTTTGTAATTACACAATGTACTAGATTAGATTACAAATCAAATAATTTTAACTTTTATTTCCTTTTCTTAAAGGAGGAACCATCCCCAGAAATATAGTGCTCTGGAAAAAAAAATGAAAGAGCCACAACGAGAAAACGTCGAGGAGCAGTTTGAATTATTGCGAAAATTAAACAAGAGGATGGAGGATGATTTAAAACAAAGTCAAATCATCTTCAATTATTTAGAAGATAAATTTAACGGACCCCCGACAAAAAAACGTGTGAAGTTCACACCTTTGTAAGCACATCGTGACAAGAAAATGAACTTATTAAAGTACTGTGATTATAACAATTTATTACTCAAGAGATTTTGTAACAATTTTCAAGTGTTCCCTGTTGTAAAAAAGATTTTATAACGATTTTCAAGTGTTCCTTGTTGAATAAAAACAGATTGTGTAACTATTTTCATATTTACCTTTAGAAGATGTCTGTTACCGTACGAGATTTGACTGTGAATAAAATTTGAAAACTTAACTCTGTTATATAGTTTGTGAAATAATGTTATGTCATTCAGGTTAAAAAAATGGCTCCCTACAAATGTTTGCCTTAAAGTTGCAATGTCACTTTACCAAGAGTTAACAATGGTATTTCTCGAAATGTTGCTATGTCATAGTTGTTACGTCATTTTCTGTAAGATTTGTGACTGCAGAGTCACTCTGACTGTAGAGTTATCCTTAGTCCTCAATGCTATGTCATTCAGGTTAAAAAATGGCTCCCTACAAATGTTTGCCTTAAAGTTGCAATGTCACTTTACCAAGAGTTAACAATGACATTTTCTCGAAATGTTGCTATGTCATAGTTGTTACGTCATTTTCAGTAAGATTTGTGGAGTCACCCTTGACTGTAGAGTACACCCTGACTGTAGAGTCACCCTTGACTGTAGAGTACACCCTGACTGTAGAGTCACCCCTGGATTGTGACCTCAATTATGACCTGTGTGGGTGGGACCTGGGATTCCCCATGACGTCATCTTGACTGTAAAGTGACTGCACAGTATATACCTTACTACTCCGAGGTTTTTAACCGGTCGGTTTTCCTCAGGTAAGTTTGGTGTGGGGTGGAGCTTAATTGAAACTGCTGTGAAGCCCCGAGGGAACCAAGCTGGCTTGTGTATACCTACCTATATACACAGGATGTTACCTATGTATTACCTGTAAATGTTTTTCTAAGACATAGTTTAACTTCGCGTGTTGGTCAATCGAAATGTTGATCGTCAAATTTATGAAATAAAACATGCTTACTTTTTTTTTTATGTAGAATGATTCCTTTAATTCAATTTTTTTCAAAATAAATTGAATAAAGGAGACAATTTTAGTTTAATTTTGTGCGTTAATAAATTTCGATTCTTCGGTTGCAAAGCTGACGACACCGAGGGAAATAGTCATTCGCAAAACGAAAGTAGAAAAAAGCGCGGTCCTGAATAAGTCTCTCAAACTTAGAAATCCTGTTTGAAGGCTAAATTTTGTAGAAAATATATAATAAATTAGATAAATATTTTTTATATAATTCCTGTGTGATTAACCCATGACGCATGTTTCGTAAAAATGGTCATGGCATCCGCGTATTGTTTCTCCGACAAGTAGACGAAACGGGAATAAAATCACTTTATCCTACTTTTTCCTCGGGATCCATAATTCTTAACATAACTTGTATATGCAATGACAGCTTTTATAATACTGCTTATTTCTCTTTAAAACTGGTTATTTTACCGTAACATTCATCACTATGTCTCGAAGAAATATTTCACTTCTTAAAATTTTTAACTTGGACAATATGAATATCTCATAATTATAAAAAGGAATTATTATTTTATTAAATTAAATAAAAGTAGCCTCCAGAGATAACACTGATAGGACACAGACTACCAATTATTTTACTATACATTCCTTTATGTAAAAATTAATGTAAAAAATCACACCGGCTCAACTTACCTGAAACTTGGCATAGAGTAACAACAATTTTTCAGGCTCTCGGGAAAATTCATAGTCTGCAAGTCCTGCTGTGGCATCGCAAATAACCCCTACCCTGCTTATTTCACTTTTCCTTCGAGGAAAGGGTAAACATGGGCCTCTTTACACCCTTCCTACTACGCGCTTAAAAGCAAAATTTCCCATTATTATCAATTTTATAATTTTTTTCAGACCCTCTCCTTTCCATCTATGCCCAAAAATAACCCCATTCCACCCCATATACATCCCAAAGAATTTTTAAGAAAAAACCTCTATTTTTAAACTGGCACTACTTGCGTGGTCAATGAAATAGGGGTAAAATTAGTAGTCTGTAACCTAATAAGGACACAAACCTTGTCTGATTTTGCTGAAATCTGACATGCCGGTGTCTTTTGTTTATACAAAGTAGCTGCTGATGTTTCATTGAAATTGATGATTCCAAAGCAGAGTTATGGCCCTTTAATTGATGTGCTGGAACACCTTAAATCAGAGGATGAAATGAGCATAAGACACACAGTTCTCAAATTTGAAATGCTAACAACTCACATATGTTACAATTATTTTCTTTCTTTATATTTTGGTATACTAGATAAATATGTCTTATACAAAATTCAAGAAACAAACTTTTGTAACACAATTGACGTTATGAAAATTATTATAATTAAATAATTAAATATACACTTGACTTATATTTTACAGGTGAAGGTTCGTTATATTTATCTTGTATTTATCACCATGTTTATACTACATAAACATTTACTTGTTGTTGTTTATGATAAGGACGTGTTAAACAGGGCATAATAATCCCTGCATGTCCAGTGATTTAGATGTAACAGATCATTCGCCCTGTCATTAATACCGTATTAATTATATCACTGATGGATCATCGACCCAAGGTGCTGGATGTAACACCTTTACAACAGCGAGGTGTTCATGACATGACCAAGGAAGTGGACATGCCCGGGGGAAGTTGACAATTAATATAAAGCTCATATTCGGCATTAAAAGAGAGACCACTATACGACACCAGAGAAGAAACTTTGATATACCTCCCCTGTGCTGGCTAAACACTTTCTGTCGGACTGATATTCTTAGACTGTATTATATCCATCAATATATAAAGATCTATCCATCTATATTGGACTGGTGATTATCTGAACTGTTTGTTTGTTTGTACTAATTAAAAACTTTACGTAACCCATCATTGAACGTTGTTGTGTTATACTTTACCTATTACATAAATTAAATATTTTAAACAATTTTTCAAAAAAATACCTTCAAAAAGCAAAAAATTCTTGGAAATTTTAAAAATAAAAATATTTCGCAAATTCTAATTTTAGTTAAACTTATATTAAAAAATTCTACAATATATAAGCTTTAACAAATCAGTATAAAAGTTAGGGTAAAAAGATTAATACCTTTGTTATAAGCAGATTATCCAACCTGGTTCATTCAGCCTCTGTCAGGAAGTGGTACTTACTACTCTAATTGGATTATCCCTGGTCATATTTAGACTTCTTTAATGGGTATTTCATGTAATAATAAGCATGATTAGACAATAAATACCATAAATTTTATAAAATTTTGGTTTTTATAACTCTGAATTTACAAGAAAAGGAATTTAAACATGCATTTTACCTACATACATTCTTCACTTTGTTGTAGAAAAAGGGGAGGTAACTCTGCAATAGAAAGGTACAAAATAACAGAAAATAATTAAAAAGCATTTCATATACTTTCAATGGTTCAACACAGAAAATACATACCATGTCTATGTCACATATAATCACTCCTGGAGTTACTTGGAAGTTGACTACTAAGAACAAAAGGGGGGAAAGGGGGGGGGGGGTTGTAGAGATGGTTATATTAAAATGCACATAAATTCTGCCTGCTAGGTGGATCACTATTTTTGCACAGTGTACATCTAAATTCTTGAAAACACCTGTCCTTGTCCAAAAAAGATGATTTTGTCTGATATGCGACCACAGACAATGATGTCCAAGACACCTCAAGATTAGAGGAAGTCAGTAGGACTAAACATTCCATATGAAATGTTGAGCACCTTACTAACCTCCCCTGTCTTGGACAATCACAGATCAGTGCCAGCAATCAGACAGCAAATGTGTAATTCCAAAAGCTGAAAGAAAAGGAGAAAGTTTTAGAGACCGTAAACCAGTTTGGCGACAGATGATGGTGATAGATGAATACATTACAAAAAAAATTGGTACAAACTTAAGAGACAGTTGATTATATACCTTTAGTTAAGGCTACTGTAGAGTAATATGGTTGACGGCTGTTTCATGTTTTCTGAATACTCATTTGTCTCTGCTGCTGGTAGAAATTTGTTCACTTCTGACTGGCAACTGGCCTGAATTTTTAAAAATAAAAGAAGTCTCCCATTCAGGCCACTGCATACAATCCCACCACATCAACTGAAAATGAGCCACTGAAAACAAATACTCAACTATTCAAGCACTTTTAACTTCAATTCACATTCATAATTAATAAATAATTGTATCAACTATAATTACATATACACCAAGTGACTAAAGTTTTGAGGAATAATGCATTTCTCTAATACTAAGAGCAGTGTTAAAGAACAATAAAATGTTAGAACATACCTGTGTTTTTTGTACTCCATTTGAAATTTAAAATAACTGGATAGGTGAGGAATGTGCTCTATGTCAGCTACAACATTAAATACTGAATCAAAATTCATATTGCATAAATTCTTGACACACATTAATTGCACACATTACATCATACCCTTTGACAAACACGAGCAGGTGCCCCCTCCCCCTTTTCAATTTTTTAAATCAATCCATCTTCTCCAAAATACAATTTTTTTCAGTAAATTTGTCAACAGTTTGCATAATTAGTTATAAATTATCCAAAAAGTGCCAATAAATTGATTAACGTGAGTTTTGACCTTTGACCTGATAGGACACAGACTACCAATTATTTTGCTATACATTCCTTTATAATGTAAAAATTAATGTAAAAAATCACACCGGCTCAACTTACCTGAAACTTGGCATAGAGTAACAACAGTTCAAGTCCAAAAATTTTTCAGGCTCTCGGGAAAATTCATAGTCTGCAAGTCCTGCTGTGGCATCGCAAATAACCCCTACCCTGCTTATTTCACTTTTCCTTCGAGGAAAGGGTAAACATGGGCCTCTTTACACCCTTCCTACTACGCGCTTAAAAGCAAAATTTCCCATTATTATCAATTTTATAATTTTTTTCAGACCCTCTCCTTTCCATCTATGCCCAAAAATAACCCCATTCCACCCCATATACATCCCAAAGAATTTTTAAGAAAAAACCTCTATTTTTAAACTGGCACTACTTGCGTGGTCAATGAAATAGGGGTAAAATTAGTAGTCTGTAACCTGATAAACGAAACCCCGAGAATCATGTCGTGTACATGTACATTCGCCGACTAAATACTTATGTAAGCATTGAGAATTATTCAGGAATGAATTTTGTTATATGCATTTATGCCTTGTATTTTAAATGTAATGTCGTTATTAATGTTTTCATGCATATATTGGTATATACTGCCTTATCCCCCATATCATTCTGTTTATATTTACAAACCTTCTCAGATAATAGCACGTGTTGCTTCCATCAAATCTTACGGGTAAATGTTTCTGTTTGATGATCTAAATTCTCATTGGCTATCAATACGGAAGTTAACCTTTTGGGTGTTACTAATTTCAGTCAAAGTTCATACCCTTGGGGTGTATTCACTAGATTTCAAGTTAAAGATTCTATTGTTTCCAAAGAGTATATAAACCCGTGTAACTGTTAGACACGTGGGGAATCTTGGAAAGCATTAACTTGCTGTAAGTTCTCTCACTTTAATAAAGGTTTATTAGGTATTTAACAGGTTGCACCCTTAGAAATTATGTTAAGATATTAGGCATTTTGACTAAATTGTCGTCGTCTATTGCTCCTGTTAAATTTATTAGGCCATAATTCTAAAAGCTAGGAGATAGGTTTTAAGGTATTCTTAAATAAATAAGGTTTTTTTTTCCCTAAATTACCCTAGGCCTTTTCCCCCGGCTAGGTTGGGCTAGCGTTTCCGTACGCTAGGTTGGGGGGTGATTTATATACGGTTGTTGGGATTTTTTGACAATGCAGGAATTTACAGTTGTTATTTTTTTATACTATATTTTTTTTTGTTTGTCTATACAAAAGTTAATAAATTTTGTTGTTTGTTGGAACTGGTGTTTTCATTACGACTGACATGAGGTGTTGAATTAAGGTACAAATAAGCTCGGAAATAAGACCAAGCAGAATCTCAAATCAAAATAAGAACCTGGGAAATAATAAACATGAAATTATAGGAGAGTGTACAAAAATATTCTAGAACCACTAATGAAAATGGTGTTCTAAAGTTTACTCGTATTACAGAAAAATGGTGCCGTCTACCTAGGATTTGAGCCCACTGTATTTGGCTTTTCGAACTCTTACATGTACATAAAGAGCTATTACAGAAAAGTTTCATTTTTGGGTTATTAGTAAAACCATTTGTGTATTTCACGCCCACGCACATTCACTGTCAGCTGTTTTGTTATAATCTGTTTCAATAAACTACTCGTTTTCAGAGTTAAAATGTCTCATTTTCCGTATTCAAACGGTTTAGCAAAACCCGAAGATTTTTGTAGAGAACCCGAGGGTCAATCTAAACAGTATTTTGCTGATTCAGACATGTTATGGAAAAGTCCACGTGTTTCTAGTCGTACAGGTAAAAGTGCTGAGTCGTATCAAGATCGTGCAGCATGCGCTTCTCAAGCTGGCGAGAGTTACATCGCACCTGTTCACACAATGCATCAAACAATAGACGAAACTCGGTCAATGTCATTTAAAGATAGCCATAGTCCATTCACAGGTGACCTTGTCAATGAAAGTTGTTTGTTACAATATGACTTAGATTCCCCTGAACCAAAACCAACTTGCGCTACAATTAAAACAAAGAGTGGTTTGAGTGTACCCGATACAGAAAAGTTTAGAGAAGATGTTAGAAAAGAACTTAGAGAAATGTTTCCCGAACTTTCGGAACATGACAATGAAAATTTACAACAACACGATAAATCAATTTCAGAAACAGAATTTCGGAACTTTGGTGTTGGAAATGTAAATGAAACTCCAGTTACAAGTGGAATTCAGAAACAAAAACCAAATATTTTTACCAGCACTCCACTCATTTCGGACAGTCAAAATACTTTTCCAAAAATCCCTGCACGGGTGCACTTTGACTCAGATCACTCTAGAGACATACCACGCACACATACCCCGCAGAGTTTAAGAGATACCTTGGGTAACGAAAGGTTTTTACAACCTGGTGATCAAGGACACTCTGTTACATCTCTGCCCACACAGAGGTCCCTACATTCATCACATTTACATGGGGGTTCCCAAGTAAGGGGTGAAATAAATCAGGAAAACGTATTGCCGCAGCGTGCGCGCCAGTTCAACACGTATGAAACGCAATCAAGGGGAGTAACTCCTACGCGCTTACATATGCAAACAATGCCCCAAGAGTTATCTGATCATGGTAATTTTTCTAGATCACCCAGACTTGCAAGAAAAGAAAAAGAACCACAAACTTATGATGGTACATCAGATCTAGAAATTTATTTACAACATTTTGAATGGGTTTCTATGTACAATGGCTGGACCAGTGCTGAAAAAGCACAGCAGCTGGCTATTAGTTTAAAGGGGGATGCTCAACAAGTGTTTAGAGATTTAGACCCTGGAAATATCAGAGAATTTGATGACATTAAGCGTGTTCTCATGCAAAGTTTTAATCCTCCGGGACGCGAAGCTGCATATAGATGTCAATTTAAAAATCGCAAATGCGTAGACACTGAAACAATACCAGAATTTGGTTATGCATTAAAACACCTTGCTGCAAAAGCCTACCCTCAGTTGGATCGAGTTGCTAGGGAAACTTATGTAATTGATCAGTTTATTTCAGGTTTGAATAACACAGAAATCAAGAAACATGTTCAGTTTAGACATCCAAGAAGTGTCGATGATGCAATCACTTTGGCTGTTGAGTATGAGGCTTTTGATGGGCCTAAGACAATTCTCAGGAAGCCTAATGCAAGTGATGAGAGACTTCTGGAAAATGTTCATGTAGTTTCTGAAAATAAGAAATCTCCTGAAATTTCTGAAAAAGATTTGGCTACAATTATATCTGAAGAAATGGGAAAAATGATGAATCAAATCACATCTGAAATTAGATCCCTGAAAAATGAAAGAAAATTCAAATGCATATATTGTCAGAAAGTGGATCATCCTCATTGGAAATGTCCATCAAAACCCTATCAACGGAATCAAAATGCTCCTAACTCAGTCAATGCAAATAAAAATTCGGGAAACTAGGTCGGGTTGGATTCGAGGCCGACAATTCAGCCCTTAAAACTGGTGAAATTGACAAATTTACCAATAGGCCAATGATGACATTGAACACCATAAAACCAAGTTGCTTGTTTATTGAAGCTAAGATAGGTGATGTTCAAATGAGTTTTCTGGTTGATACTGGTTCTGCAGTTACTATCCTGGATGAAGACATATTTGACATGTTATCTGGGAAGATAAAACCTAAGCAGCTGAAAAGTGTAAATAAAACACTGTTGTGTGCGAAAGGTGAATCTATCCCAATACTAGGAATGTCAAATTTTTCATTTAGTTTGTGTGACTCAGATACTGTTTTTGAACAACAAATGCTTGTAGGGAAGTTGGAGGGTGATATTAGTATATTGGGAGTGGATTTCCTAAAGAAATATAAAGGAGTTGTAAACTTCCAAAATGAGACCTTGAAAATAGGTAAACAAAATTTCCCTCTTTCTGAAAACCCTAAAACTTTGTTTAGATGTGCCAGAATAAGACTCAGTGATACCATTAAAATACCTCCTGACACAGAATTTTGTTGTACAGGGTATATTCAAGGGAAACTTGGTACCAATTATGGGTTGGTTGAACCTAAACAAATTGTCAATGTCAATGGTCTGTTAATGGCAAAAACATTAGTTGATCCTAAGAAAGAGAAAATAGTTATCTCCCTTCTCAATCTAACAAACCGGTCAGTTAAAATCAACAGAAATACTTGCATAGCTGATCTAGAACCAGTTGAGAGTGTGCATCAAGTAGAGTCTCATTCTAAAACTCAAACAAAAAGTTCAAAACTTCCCGAACATTTGGCTATTTTATTAGACAAAAGCTCCAATCAGTTAAATGGGAAAGAGAAAAAGAAAATTGAGAGTTTGTTGCTTGAGTTTGAAGACATTTTTATGAAACCTGATGGAAAACTGGGTCAAACTGATTTGGTAGAACATAGCATAGATACCGGGTGTGAAGGTCCCATTAAAATACCTCCTCGGAGATTATCCCCAAAACAGAAAGAAATTGTAGAACAAGAACTTGACAAAATGCTTGAACAAGAAATAATAGAGCCAAGTAATAGTCCATGGTCTGCTCCTGTTGTTTTGGTTACAAAATCAGATGGGTCTACCAGATTTTGCATAGATTTTCGCAAATTAAATTCCATTACAAAGAAGGATGCCTATCCCTTGAACAGAATAGATGATGCGCTTGATGCATTATCAGGTGCACAATGGTTTTCCACATTAGATTTGGCTAGTGGGTATTGGCAATGTCCATTGAAAGAGTCAGATAAGAACAAAACTGCTTTTACTACTCACAGGGGATTGTATCATTTCAATGTTATGCCTTTTGGGTTATGCAATGCCCCTGCGACTTTTTCACGCCTTATGAATTTGGTGTTAGGGGGACTCAATTGGACAAGATGCTTATGTTATTTGGATGATGTCATAGTTTTTGGCAATACATTTGAAATTGCATTGAGAAATCTTAGAGAAGTTTTTGAGTGTTTTCGAAAAGCAAACTTGAAACTCAAATCCAAAAAGTGTTCTCTGTTTCAAACTGAAGTTTCATATTTAGGCCACAGAGTTTCAAAAGCTGGAATCAGCTGTGATCCAAAGAAAATAAATGCAGTTCAAAATTGGCCTATTCCAACAAATGTCACTGAAATCAGATCATTTTTAGGCACAGCTGGTTATTATCGGAAATTTATTCCAAATTTTTTCAACCATAGCATCTCCATTGAGTCAACTCACTAGGAAAAACAAAAGGTTTAAATGGGATGATAATTGTCAAAAAGCTTTTAATGAGCTGAAGACATTATTGACCTCTGCCCCAATTTTGGCCTACCCTACTGCAAATGGTAAATTCATACTTGACACAGATGCCAGTGACACTGGGTTGGGTGGTGTGTTATCTCAAATACAAGATGGAGAAGAAAGAGTTATAGCATATGCCAGTGTGTCATTACAAAACTCTCAAAGAAAATACTGTACTACCCACAAAGAACTTTTGGCTATTGTAGTGTTTTTGAAACATTTCAGAAATTACTTGTTTGGTCAGAAATTTTTGATTCGAACCGATCATGCTTCACTCAAATGGCTTCAAAATTTCAAAATTCCTGAGGGAATGATTGCTCGATGGATAAGCATTATTGATATGTTTGATTTTGACATAAATCATCGTCAAGGTACTCAGCATAGAAATGCTGATGGGTTGTCCAGAATTCCAGTCAAGCGTAAATGTACAAGAGAAAATTGCCCCGATTGTGATTCAAAATTTCATAAATCTATGTTAGGTAGTGAAAATTTGACTTCGGAGGTTGAGGCGGAAAAAGGAGAATTCCTTAAAGAAGAATATAAGTATTCTGATCAGGGAATATATCCTGTCCAAGCCGATGACAATACTCCTGAAGTATCAAATTGGGTTGAAAGTACGGGTCATGCTCAAATAAAAGAATGGCAAAATGAAGACACAAACATTGGTAAATTCAAACAACTCAAAACTGAACAAGTCAGTAAACCAAGCAGACAAACTATTGGTTCATTTTCCCATGAAATTCGAACTTTATGTCAAATGTGGGAAGAGTTTGAAATTGGTTCTGATGAAATTTTATACAGAGTGAGTGAAAAAGATCCACGAGGTCATACTATTTTTCAGATTGTTGCCCCTCAAATTATGAGAGAAAAGATTTTGGAATCCCTACATAATTCCAGAATTTCAGGTCATTTAGGGAGAGATAAAACATACGAATCTGTCAAGAGAAGGTTCTATTGGCCTGGCTTGTCAAATGATGTTAAGTTATGGTGTCAATCATGTGATCTTTGTGCACGTAGAAAACCAGGTCCAGGGTTTGGAAGATCCCCACTTCAATCTTCTCTCCTTCAATTTACAAAACCATTAGACAGAATTGCAATAGATATTTTAGGTGGTTTACCTACAACCAGTAATGGAAATGAGTATATCATTGTTGTAGGTGACTATTTTTCAAAATGGAAAGAAGCATACGCTGTATCTGATCATACTGCCCTTACAGTTGCTGACAAACTTGCTACTGAATTTATTTCACGTTTTGGCATTCCAAATCAAATTCATACTGATCAGGGGAGAGAATTTGAGAGTGATTTATTTTCTGAACTTTGTAAACTTCTAGGTATAGAGAAAACTAGAACCACTCCATATAGACCACAATCTGATGGCCTTGTTGAGCGTTTTAATAGAACTCTGATTGCCATGTTGTCTGCTTTTGTCAATGAAAATAAAGATGACTGGGATGACCATTTACCTTACCTCATGATGGCATATCGTGCAACCCCTCATATAAGTACAAAGTGTACTCCAAACTTGCTTATGTTGGGTCGGGAAATTTCATGCCCTTTAGATATCATGGTCGGGATACCACCAGCAAATCCAGGGAAATTGTATCCTTCAATGTATGTAAAATGGTTAGAAGTGTCAATGAACAATGCGTTTGAGTTTGCATTTCAGAATTTAGGTATAGCTGCTCAGAGACAGACACATTATTATGATAAAGGGTTAAAACCTAGAGAATTTGAACCAGGTGAATGGGTGTGGAGATGGTATTTACCAGCAATGTCAAATAAATTAGGTCAGGGTTGGACGGGTCCATATCTCATTATTCAGAAAATTTCAGATGTTACTTATGAAATCCAGTTAAACTCTGAAAGTACCCCAATAACTGTCCATGTGGATCATTTGAAACCTTTCCAAGGGAGACAACCTCCAGTCAATTGGTTGGAAGATCATGAAAACCAAACTTCTGATGGAACTTTGAGCGAAATAGCAGAACCACTTCCAAATAGTCCTTTGGTGCAACCTGATCAAAGATCTCCTGTAAAAACAAGAGCTGGGAGAACAATTAAACCCAGAGAGATCTACTCACCATAACATTATTCAAAGTTATTTCAGATAAGTGAATTTTTCAAAATTATCTATAATTTGAAAGGAACATATTTTTCAAAATATTATCTGTCATATTTGTAATTTCAAATTTCTGTAATTAACCTTTAGAAATTTGTTTTATCTATTATTTCATGGTAATATAAAAGAGTTGGAATATTTATAAAACAGCTGGACTGTTGGCGCCCTATTCCTATACTCTGGTATTACCTTGGTATAATTGATTTGTTTTAAAAATAAAATCTAATATTTGTTATACAATTATTTTGATAGATAGCCTTTATGGACATATTGGACGTTTTCGTCACTGAGGAAGAAATGGAGGAGTTGGATAGAGACATTCGCCCCTTGTGGCAGGAGGGTGGGATGATCTGTACCGCAGAGGGATGCAACCGCTTCCTGAGGACTATGAAGGATACAAGATCGCATTGGAACTTAGTTCACAGTCCAGATGTGTGCCTTTTCAACTGCCCCATCTGCAGGTTCGGAAGCTCCAAGAAAAACCAGACCACTAGACATATCCGACTAAAACATCCCAACCAAAACCAATCAGTGCCCAAGGAAAAATGGGTAAGGAACATAAGATACGTTGATCCGGGTAAGGGGATGATGCCTCTGGCCCCGGTGAGTCGAGCTAGGGAGGAGTTCCGAGTAAAAGAAGCTGAACGAAGGAGGAAGGGAATAAAAAACCAGTGTGGTCCGCTTGTAAGAGAACAGACTGTGTCACGGGATCAAGAGGTTAGACCCTCTGAAGAAGGCAACATCCTAATTACCAGTAGACTTTGGGGGAAGTCCTCTCTACCCCAAGTTGAGCCATACAGTTTAGAATAGAGACTAAAGAACTCTTAGAATTTATGATTACTAGTTTAATTGTCCTTATTATTTTATTTTATTGAGAAGTTAAAAGATATTTAGCTTCTACCTTATTTTTTAATTCCTGCTATAATATATATTACTTTGAAATAAATGATATTATCATTTACATCTTAAGAAGGGGGGAGTGTAGCAGGAATGAATTTTGTTATATGCATTTATGCCTTGTATTTTAAATGTAATGTCGTTATTAATGTTTTCATGCATATATTGGTATATACTGCCTTATCCCCCATATCATTCTGTTTATATTTACAAACCTTCTCAGATAATAGCAAGTGTTGCTTCCATCAAATCTTACGGGTAAATGTTTCTGTTTGATGATCTAAATTCTCATTGGCTATCAATACGGAAGTTAACCTTTTGGGTGTTACTAATTTCAGTCAAAGTTCATACCCTTGGGGTGTATTCACTAGATTTCAAGTTAAAGATTCTATTGTTTCCAAAGAGTATATAAACCCGTGTAACTGTTAGACACGTGGGGAATCTTGGAAAGCATTAACTTGCTGTAAGTTCTCTCACTTTAATAAAGGTTTATTAGGTATTTAACAGGTTGCACCCTTAGAAATTATGTTAAGATATTAGGCATTTTGACTAAATTGTCGTCGTCTATTGCTCCTGTTAAATTTATTAGGCCATAATTCTAAAAGCTAGGAGATAAGTTTTAAGGTATTCTTAAATAAATAAGTTTTTTTTCCCCTAAATTACCCTAGGCCTTTTCCCCCGGCTAGGTTGGGCTAGCGTTTCCGTACGCTAGGTTGGGGTGTGATTTTTATACGGTTGTTGGGATTTTTTGACAAGGCAGGAATTTACAGTTGTTATTTTTTTATACTATATATTTTTTTTTTTGTCTATACAAAGGTTAATAAATTTTGTTGTTTGTTGGAACTGGTGTTTTCATTACGACTGACATGAGGTGTTGAATTAAGGTACAAATAAGCTCGGAAATAAGACCAAGCAGAATCTCAAATCAAAATAAGAACCTGGGAAATAATAAACATGAAATTATAGGAGAGTGTACAAAAATATTCTAGAACCACTAATGAAAATGGTGTTCTAAAGTTTACTCCTATTACAGTAAAAATGTCTATTTTTGATCTATCGATTTTAAAAATATCTTGACCATAATTAGTAATAAATATAATTAACATCAGAGAAAAAAATCAAACATCTAAGTACGGTTTATCAGAAGAAAGAAATCATGCTATTTGACGAGAATACAATATTGTACGACTTACTATATTGTTTATTTCCAAGCGATAATTAGTTCGTTCTGTTTTCAATTATCTAAATCGCGCTTCATTTCCTTTTAATTTGGATTGAAAAAAAAACAGCAGACAATCGAAATGCTTGTATAACAAATAACATTCCGATAAAAACTTACAAAACGAAATTTACACGTTTCTTAACGCACGATCACGCACGATTAAAACCGCAAACGATTGAGTCTGATACACGCACGATCTCGCACGTTACACTAACGATCACGCACGTTACACGAACGATTCTACACGATTGGTTTGTCAACAATAACGTTGCAGCCACTGTACACTGACTCCTAATTACATGTAAATCAGATCATTTTATAAATAGTGTGTGTAAATTTGACCTATGAGGCAAAACGAAAGAACGAGTGCACTTATGGGCCCCGGTAAAATGTGAAAAAAAATGAAGAATCAAATTAAGGTATTCAATGTATAACGACCATATTTGGTCCGAAATGATTAATCATGGTAGCATTTTGAAGGTGTTATGAAATAAACATGCTCCACCACAGGAATTTACAAAATTTTAATTATTGTCCAATTTATTGCACCTTAAATTTTACATTGACGTCTATGGGCAGCGCATATTTTATCAAAATATTCTAAAAAGTAATGTGAATTTGATACAAATCTCTTGGTGAAAATATGCATAAACTCTCTTTTTAATAAAATATGAAATAAAATTAATAAAATATGAAATAAAATGAATCAATTACCACGGATATTTTGACAAAATTAATTTTTTTTTCTTTTCTTCAAGGGCAGATAACTCTTCAAAAACTTTTCAGGTGCAAAATGATCAGCTTCTTATTTGTTATCAGTCATGTGAATTTGGTTTATTTCACTCTCATTATTATCTAGCAATGTATTTTTAACTAGTTTAAAACGACTCAAAATTGTTCAAAATCCCTTCGTTATACATTGAATACCTTAAGTATAATTTTTCATCTCAGATCATTAATTGATATCTAAACCATAAGATTAAACATCGCTGAAATTCATGAATATACAAAGAGCAAAGCCATACAATGTGGTAGGGGTCAGCCAACATTCGTGATTTTCTATAGTAAATCGAGGACGGTCATTCATTTCAAAGCTTTTGTTTACTATCAGCCTAACGTTGTACAAACTTGTGCGAATGACAAAAAACGCATTGTACATTTATAAAACTTGTGTGAAAGTAGGTAATTTGTACAAGATTAGGCTTGTACTTAAAATATCAAAAATGTATGAAAAGTTCAATGTTTTCCTATAGCAAGCAAGAGCTATTTACCTGTATGACCTATGTTGAACCTACCCGTGGAATAAATTATTTAAAATACCGGTAGTCACGTGAGTTCTACCCAGGTAAACATTCCTCAAAGGTGCTGACTGTAAAAGATAGCCACGTTTTGTATCATTATATCGAAGTCGTGCCGCATAACGAAGTTTGTATGTGTTTGGTTTTAGGAACAAGGGAGGGTTAGGAGGGTTTAGTGTCGTGAAAATGTCATCATACATAAAAGCGTCAAACATTTTTAACATTCATGCAAGAAAATGGTACCGGTTTTGAAAGCCACCTAAATACACTTTTTTTTTAATTTAAATTTTAAAGGAACTAATGTTAATACTTATTGTATTATTTCAAATGCAAGCGTGCATATTTCTTAGTTTGATCACTATCGCTACAGGCATCGCATCTATACAACTTCATTCGATTTTTTTTTCTCAGATGAAATAGCGCAAGAAGTATCGCATCTGAAAATCATCGTTTGTTTCAAATCCATGCTGATTTAGGTGATGTGTTAATGTGATTTTAATTAGAAATATCCACTTGTGTTTAACTATTACCAAAAGAGAACGATCTTGCAATATATTCTAAAGTAATACAGCACTAAAAAGGGCCCATTAAGCATTGCTTAAGTGCACTTGTCCTTTCTTACTGGTTTTACTGGGCAGTAACAACAAATTATGTTATAGCCTGTGTAATATTTGATTGTTGTATACTACCTATAGTACCTGACCTTTGTGTGCTAACTATGGTATCTGTCTCTTAATTAGCCACACTTGAAATTTAACTCTAAATCCTCAAATCTCACATTGAGAGCATTGCAGTGCTCATTCCAACACATTATAGTATATTTGTTGTCAAAAGTGTGACACAGAAATACTTTAGTGCTCATTTAATCCCAGATGCAATGAATAGTAACAAATATTAATTTTAATCACATTTATTGTGAAACAATGATTTTGTGGCAACTATTTGTCACAATCTATTTCTACATAGATATAAATACCCCAGCAGAACCCAGGGAATCACTACCTGCCTAGATCCTTGGCGCGATAGCGCCCCCACAGGTGACTGTGGTGGGAACAGACCTCTTGGTACCAACAAGAGTGAGTGCCACATCAAATGAATAAATTCAAGTTCTGACTCGGGCCCTAACTCTATACCTGCCTCCCCTGGAATACAACAACAACATGGGGATAATACCCCCAGGGGTAGCCCCCAAAACTTGCCTTTGGTACCCACAAAGATCAAGCTGGTCCCTCAGGCACCGCTGAGGTATCCCCAAATTAATCCTCCCTAGTACTGAGGATAGATTATCCAGAGTTTTGAGCCAGACATAAGAGAATTCCTCATTCATGGTAATCCCTGAATTCCGCCAAATAAACTTGTCTATAAAAGTTCACCCGCCACTAACGTATTAGGTGTATACATGTTAGTTTTCAATTCATTCCATTTCACCCACCTGACCTTTAAATTTCAAATTTTATAAGTGTTATTGTATAATAGACACTTGTTAGTTGTTCCATGTAATAAATCAAGACTCATCTTGGATTAAACTTATATCAGACCAAATAATTGACATACTTTGGACTAATAACTTGCAGCATAAGCAGGAACATTCCATGCTATGAAACAATAATGATCCAGGCGAGGTGCCCAGGTTCTTGAAACCTTGCACCCAAGTGCATTTTAATTTATTCTAAAACAAAGAGTCAAATTTCCCTGACTCCAAACCCAATTTTTTTTTTAATCTGTTTATCAAATCGAGGGTTTTTCCCTCAAGGAAAAATGGTGTCACTTTGGGTAGCTAAGTATCCTATGAATGCCATATCCCAGACTACACACAATCTACAAAAACTAAAATTTTTATATGGATAGATGTATAATAAGTTTAAGCCAAAATTGAAATTGAGCTATAATATTTTAATTATAGAAATCTCACACCAATGTTTGAGGCATATACACTAGACAAAATTGCTAACGCACCATCTAAAAAAATTAATATTTTTCTTTTCAAAACTTGTTTATGATGTTTTTGATATACAATTATGTTACTTTAATAAAAAATGAGGCATTCAAATCTTAACTGATCAATAACAACAATGTTTACTGAAGCGTAGCCATTTCATAGAAAAAATTAGAATCATGTCCATACTTTTTTGGTGGAATGAATTTCTACTTTTTTCTTTGTGGTTGTGTTCTTTATGTTTGTACTAATTAAAAACTCAGAAAAAAGTTACACCCTATGCGGCGTTTCACTCTAGAAGAGCGTGCTAAGGCAGGCAGTATGGTGTCTGCAGAGGGTTCCTTTGGAGAAATTTGTGAAAAATTAAAAAAAAAATTAAAAGATTTAGCATTTCTCTGATGAAAAATTGTTGAAAATGAATTAACAATCATAAAAATGTTTACAATAGATAGCGACGGCAGTAAGTAAGCACCACGCAATAACTTCAAGATTGTTCCACAAAATTTGGGCAACCGGAAGTTGGGTGGATTTGGTAGGGACACCAAGGCACTGAATGACTACTAAGCGATATGGTAGTCAATCGGGGTATATAATTTGATTTTTAAGTTGGAGACTGCTCCCGTCGCAACCTCACGGACCACCATTGGTAATCAACAACTTCATATCCTGGCAAAAACTGTGCGCGGTGCACGTCGGGAAATTGGTTTTCGGACAAGAAGGATTTTTAAGGGTCTTGTCATGACACCAAGACATTTGTCAATCCAACTGTTTTGGAAAAGATGGCATATTTTATTTACTAGTACTAATCAGGAAAATGATCAATTCACAGATAAGAATAATAAGTGGTGCGTTAGCAATTTTGTCTAGTGTATAGTTATGGATTCCACCTACCAAATTGTTTAATAATTTGTTCAGGAATGTCCTATAATACTGCTGCTGAAAAGAGTGTGATCTAAAACAGTATTTGTTTATGTTACAAAAATGAATAGTATTGCAATTAGGGGTTGATAACTAATAACACGTTAGTAGTTAGGGGATTACCATTGAAATGTACCAAAAATTAGCCATGGCTAGGTGTACCAAGTTCAGACTGTATTGTTAAGGATTTGTTCATCCATCTAGCTTAATGATGCCAATGTGACATTGCTGAAAAGGTGTAAATCAATTATTGAAACTTATTGTTTCCAATATTGACCTGAGATGCACGAGGACCCAAAGCCCAAAAAAGAAGCCACTGTCAATGCAAAATAGAAGCTGCAATTTAATTTAATATAATAACTAACTAATGAACTCTGCTTAAAGCGACAGTACGGCTGCAAAACGTGTGCTTTTTCATTCAAATTTACCCAATATATCATTAAGAAATAAAGTATAAAGTTGATGTAAGCAGCTTGAGAAACAAAAATATTCTCTCCTCATACAAAA
Organism: Saccostrea echinata; assembly: GCF_033153115.1. NCBI lineage: Eukaryota > Metazoa > Mollusca > Bivalvia > Ostreida > Ostreidae > Saccostrea > Saccostrea echinata. The sequence continues at coordinate 6,169,652 of NW_026889754.1, forward strand.
TTAACGTAATTAGAATCTTCCGGAAAATCAAGGGTCGTACGAACTGGAGCAATCTTAGATCTGTTTATTTGTACCACGTGAATTCTAAAACAGCACGTGCCTACACTGTAGAGTTTGCAATAAAAATGAATATGAGATAAAAGCACTTGTCAAAAGCAAATTATCATAACTTTCTGATGAAATAATCTAAAATAATAATCGTAAAGATTTTAGTCTGCTTTCGGGCGAACTTAAAAGAATTAAACAGTGTTAAAAGTACAAATGTTGACGTTTTTTATATTGGGGTCCGAGAAAGGAAAAACCACCAAGTCATACGTTATCGCGGCAAATGTCAAACAAAATATTTTTCTGCACAGTTAAAAAAATTAGCACTTCAAATGGCAACAATGTTTATAAGTCATAGGTGTATTTTTATGTTGAGTTTACACTATTTTTTTTCCTTTGAAAGCGATAGAAAAATGAGAAATGATAACAAGTATCAACAAACCTTCGAGAGCCAAGCTCTATTTTCAGTTTCTTTTTGGTCGACTTTGTCAATGTAGCAGGCCTACCGGGCTTCCCCTCTCTTACCATGCTGTTTTGTTTATGAAAACTACGCATGCGTGCATGGCATGGAATGTGGAACCCCAAACACGTTGCGATGTATATATTTACGTCCCATAAATAACTATTAATTTTAATGAAATAATCAAAATTATTTAATTGTGAAAGTTGATATTTTCTGAAAGTTTATATATTTATGAGTAGTAAAAAAATTCCAAATCTTGTAGGAAAATTTTATCAAGTCAGTTTTTTGATGAGATGCGCCGTACTGTCACTTTAAATATAATAGTGAAATAAGTGATATTAACTACAAGTTTCTAACCAATAGTCTGACTTTAGCAGAATTGACTATTTTCACGACCGATTTCTTGTCGGTATGCAATAATATCCTGTTGTTAGCCAAAGGTACCTGAATAAACATTTATAGGTATCCTAGAATTTGGAAAAACATTGCATGTTATTAATACTCATATCATAATGGTATTTTTCTTATATTTTCTTCAATCATTATATATCTCATACCTGTAGTGTAAAAAGCATGTGCTATCGTTGAAGACATCAAATATCACTTCAAATTTCATATCATGGTTAACACGAAAAGATTAAAATTTCAAGCTTAATTGGAGTCTTTCTTGATTAAATGACGCAATTTAATGAGTTATCCTTCTTGGCTGGGAAGCGGATATTCAAGATTACGAAAATCAGCTTCATAACTTCATCAATTTTTTTTTTATTTTACTTAATTTGTGTTAATCATTCTAGACACCTAACCTGGGATTGTTACATAGCTCAGTTAATGTATCTTGAGGTAAACAAAACTGTCTCCATTCTATCCCTGAGAGTTCCGCTGTCTTGTCATTAGATATGCCACGTTCAACACAAGCCTAGTAAAAAATATCTAGCATATGTTTACATATAGTGTGTCCCAATTTTCCTGTAAAAAAATAAAAAATCATCTATGTAATATAGACTATGTAATAACCTTATCAATAAAAATATTTCGGAACTCTTAACAAGACCAATGAAGGCACCAATAGAATTTCTTAATTTAAATATACACACCATGAAGTTTAATATCATCGAATACTTCTAAAATCTAAATCATTTAATGCCCAATCCATATTGGTAATATAATTCTAGCTAACCTTACAGCTACATTTATATGCAATTATGATACTTCATCGGATAAGAATAAATGACAGTGGAGTGTATTATAACTGTGTCTAAAATTATATCATTTCTGTTTATATATAAAATTAAGGTCTATAAATGCGAGGTGATTATATATGCAGAATTCCAAAAATATCTACATCATTGACAATTCTATATATAAGAAACCTCTAGAAATCTCAACACTATTGGAATATATGTATCTTATTCATTTTATGCAATACTAGACTTTGACCCGTGCGTGCACGGTTTGACATTGTTATGAATGCATCCATGTGTATATCGGACATTTACCAAGGGTATCCTAAGTAGGAAAGTAGGAACTTAATGAAAGTACTTCTTGCTGCAATAATGAAGCCTTTTCCTGGGGGTGGGGGGTACAACTCTTTTTGGATCATACAATATCATTTCCATTTTTTTAAATTGAAATCATACAATGTAATCAGAAACATTTTAAAATAAATGTTTTTGATGTAATTATTCAGAGCATCAAGTTTTCCAAAATATTTAGTAAAGTCTGAGTTTACCGCAAACTTTAAAGTTTACTGACCTTGACCGATTTTATTTTGGGACAGCCAATGAGAATTTAATTGGGAGCGGATCTTGAACTGAATATGGGAATTTTTCTTACTTCATACGTAAATAATGCAGCAAAAATAAAATACATACCTCATAAACATGTATTTATTACATTTTCAACAGTGAAATACTGTAATTTATTTACTGAATAAAAGTGATATTCTGCCACAGTGTGAAAGGATATAAAAAATGGTATTCTCACAGTGTGAGAATATCAGAAGTGCGGAAAAACGTACGATTTCCCTTCCCTTCACGAAGAGTGTTTTAAAAAAAAAATCCCTGGCTTGTTATAAGATGGAGTTAATGAGCCATCCTGACAGAGACTAATAGTTATACTGACAAAGTTTTTTCCAAATATGTCGTTAAAAATCCACGTTTACAACGTTTTTTTCAATCTCGCAGTCACTTAATTAGCTATGACGTCTCAACCGCTCAACTATGACGTCACAGCCTATGACACTGTGCAACGAAAAGACAGAGGCAAAGGGAAAATCTAAGAAAATGTAATAAACACAAAATGTTTTGTAGATGAATATGGAATTATTTCACTCGTGAGACAGGGTTTTTTGATATTTTCACTCGTGCTTCGCACTCGTGAAAATATAAAAAAAAAATCATGTCCCACTCATGATCATCTACAAAACATTGAATATCCTCTATTTAAATACGTCGTTATATCGCGTTAATTGTGAATTTTTATAGAGCAATATACATCAACATATGCTTAAAAAAAATAAATCATGAAAAAAATAACTTGGGAAGCACTAAATACATATTGGGGGGGGGGGGGTCCTGTCCCCAAGCACCTGTGCTCTGATACTAATTTGAACACCATTATTTAGCGTGAATGTAATGCGCACGCGCAAGATTGTAAAATCCAAAAAATCCAGATGATTTCCGGAATTTTTTGAGGAATTTTCGTTAATTATTAATTAGCGAAGCTTAATTGAGAAAAAATGAAAACAAATTGGTAATCTTCAAGTACCAATGATGTTTAAAATATATAAAACAAAAGACAGCACTCTTCCGATTTATCGGTATTAAAGACCAAAAATTCGAGTCTATAATTTTAATATTGTAGTATAGATATTCAGTTAACCAAACCCAATATTTAGGGGGATAAATTCTTTGAAATAAAACCCCGACCATATAGGGGTACACCATCTTGTCTGAATTGAACCCCGACCGTTTAGGGGTGCAACATCTTGTTTGAATTCAACCCCGACCATAAAGGGTGAAAAATCCTGCTAAAATTAAACCCCGACCATACAGGGGTGCAGGATATCCCTCAAGTAAACTTCAACCATACATATGCAAACTCCTGCTAAAATTAAACTCCGACCATATAGGGGTGCAGGATATTGCGTGAGTAAACCCCGACCATATAGGGGTGGAGAATCCTGCTAACATTCAACCCCGACCATATAGGGGTGCAGGATATTGCGTGAGTAAACCCCGACCATATAGGGGTGCAAAACCTGCTATAATTCAAACCCCGACCATATAGGGGTGCCAGACCCTGCTAAAACTAAACCCCGACCATATAAGGGTTTAAAATCCTGCTAAAAGTAAAATTTATGGTTAGTCTTAAATAAGCTGTTAATAAATAATACACAGAATCCAATTACAACAACCCCAACTTCATAAATGTATAAATGAATTGATATAATATTTATATGACTATATGCATCATTATATTAGACTGCATTAAATCACCACTGCATATGTGGACTTTCAAAATAAACAGATAACAAGAGGCCCAAGGGCCTTAACGGTCACCTGAGTATAATACAACAATTTCGAAGTTAAATACACTGATAGATGAAGCAATGTGCCCTAAAGCAAGAGAAGTAGGAAGATCAGGATCAACAAAATAATAAGTGTAGTATTCAGTATCAACTCATAAATTAAGTTCTAATCTGTCCCCCACTTAACACTATCACCATGCAGACTATTGACAAACTATTAGTGCTTCTGTACTATTTTTAAACCCATATTAAGACCTCTAGCATTGACCTCTCTTATGGTCTTTGAAGAACTTTTAATAAGATAAGTTATTTTTGTCTCATTTTTATTTATCTATTACTTACAGGTCTACCTGATTATTAAAACTAAGAAAGTACTTTTTTAATTATACGATAAACATTCTTGCATAATTATCTTATTCTATTAACCTTACAAATACATTATTTACAGTGATTAATTATCAAAGGTGAATGGAAAAGGGGAATAACTTCTCTCAGTAGAATACAAATTAATAGAGCCCTGCCCAGGACCAGAATGCTTAGACGAATGGTCCAGATGTTTAAAAATCTGGTAGAAATACATATGTGTACACTTATTCATATCATTTAAACTTTTACTCAGTTTTCTTTCGATATGCCCAGAAGCAGAGAAGAATTTCACAGGTACAATGCATTTTCACTACAGATTCAACAAAGCCTTACCCTAACACCAGAACCCAAGACCAAGGGTCAAGAAATTTACAAATTTGGAAGAGTAACTATGGACTTCAAAGAATTAACACTTTTCCACTATATTATCAAACCCCCCCCCCCCCCTCGTTATGCCAGAACCCCTGACCCTAGGACCACAAGATTTAAAAATTCTGTTCAAAGCTCCCATTTTCATCATAGCTAAGCAATTTATTTATCAGCTCAACACTAAGGAGCAGACAGGATTAATTAATGATTAATTAATAGAATTAATGCCAAAAACTGAGACCATATATTTAAAAATTTTGGAAGAGGCATCCTTGTCTATCATAATCATGCACTTAGTTTGTTTAAATAATCTCCAGTAGCAGAGAAGAAGATTTTCAAAGAATCAATGCATTTTCACTATATAATCAATAGAGCCCCACCTTAACACCAGAACCCCTGACCCTAGGGCCATGAATTTCACAATTTTGGAAGAGGCACTCTTGCTCATCATAACTATGTACTTAGTTCTTTTATTTAATACCCAGGAGCAGAGAAGAAGATTTTCAAAGAATGAATGCATTTTCACTATATAATCTATAGAGTCCCGCCCTAACACCAGAACCCCTGACCCTGGGGCCATGAATTTCACAATTTTGGAAGAGGCACTCTTGCTCATCATAACTATGTACTTAGTTCTTTTATTTAGTACCCAGGAGCAGAGAAGAAGATTGTCAAAGAATGAATGCATTTTCACTATATAATATATAGAGCCCAGCCCTAACACCAGAACCCCTGACCCTGGGGCCATGAATTTCACAATTTTGGAAGAGGCACTCTTGCTCATCATAACTATGTTCTTAGTAACTTTATTTAATACCCAGGAGCAGAGAAGAAGATTTTCAAAGAATTAATGCATTTTCACTATATAATCTATAGAGCCCCACCCTAACACCAGAACCACTGACCCTGGGGCCATGAATTTCACAATTTTGGAAGAGGCACTCTTGCTCATCATAACTATGTTCTTAGTAACTTTATTTAATACCCAGGAGCAGAGAAGAAGATTTTCAAAGAATTAATGCATTTTCACTATATAATCTATAGAGCCCCACCCTAACACCAGAACCCCTGACCCTGGGGCCATGAATTTCACAATTTTGGAAGAGGCACTCTTGCTCATCATAACTATGTACTTAGTTCTTTTATTTAATACCCAGGAGCAGAGAAGAAGATTTTCAAAGAATGAATGCATTTTCACTATATAATCTATAGAGCCCCACCCTAACACCAGAACCCCTGACCCTGGGGCCATGAATTTCACAATTTTGGAAGAGGCACTCTTGCTCATCATAACTATGTACTTAGTTCTTTTATTTAATACCCAGGAGCAGAGAAGAAGATTTTCAAAGAATGAATGCATTTTCACTATATAATCTATAGAGCCCCACCCTAACACCAGAACCCCTGACCCTGGGGCCATGAATTTTACAATTTTGGAAGAGGCACTCTTGCTCATCATAACTATGTACTTAGTAACTTTATTTAATACCCAGGAGCAGAGAAGATTTTCAAAGAATTAATGCATTTTCACTATATAATCTATAGAGCCCCACCCTAACACCAGAACCCCTGACCCAGGGGCCATGAAATTCACAATTTTGGAAGAGGCACTCTTTCTCATGATAACTATGTACTTAGTTCATCGGCTTAATACCCAGGAGCAGAGGAGAAGATTTTTTGAATAATTAATGCATTTTCACTATATAATCGTTAGATACCCGCCCTAACACCAGAACCCCTGACCCAGGGGCCATGAAATTCACAATTTTAGAAGAGACACCTTTCCTCATCATAACTATGCATATGGTTTGTTTCCTAAATACCCAAGAGCAGAGGAGAAGATTTTTTAAGAATAATGCTTTTCACTACATATTCAACAGAGCCCCACCCTAGCACCAGAACCCCTGACCCTGGAGCCATAAATTTCACAATTTAGGTAGAGGGCTCAATGCTTATTACATTCATGCCAACAGTTTGCCTGCTTGATGCCCAGGAGTAAAGAAGATTTTTAAAGATTGCATTAATTCTGATGGTTTTAGCCCCACCCCTCAGGCCCCAGGGGGGTAAGGGTCATGAATTTCACAATTTTTACTCCCCTTCACATATAGATGCTATGTGCCAAATTTGGTTGAAATTGGTTCAATGGTTCCAGAGAAGAAGCTGAAAATGTTCAAATGTTAACGCACGACGGACGACGCACGCCGACGGACGAAAACAGATAGCAATAGGTCACCTGAGTAAACTCAGGTGACCTAAAAATGTCTTCCACTGATGTGTTTCTCCGACACAAATCGTTTGATACAGTTTGTAACAAAACAACATCTGGACGCAAGTCTCTTACATAACGAGTGCCATGCGCGCGAATTTGAGCCAGTGACGCTCCCCCATAACCTAAATAGAAAATCTGTAGCTCCTCTGAATTAAGATTTAAATTCGGCGTCACCCGATGGTCAGAACTAATTGATACAAACAAAGTTCTCAAATCTGCGTATAATTGAATGCCCCAGAATAAGGACTTTTAATGTCATTCTATCCTAGCATCACCGCATGATGTACAGTCACAGATACCACAAACTGCGACGATTAAATTCAAGCCTATATAACTAGGAGCATCATGTTATTGTTCGCATAAATTACTTACAGTGTATATAAACCGTATCCTTGAAACAAAATAATGCACAAAAATGGAAATAATTTTGCTGAACGGTGGGTCAAAACATTTTCCAAACAAAGTGTGCAGACTAGAGATGAAATTTTGCAACATGTCTGCCCTTCTATCTTTTTCGGTAGACTATGAAAATCGGGATTATAAGGTACTTGATTATAATGCGTCCTCTATTTAAAACTCATGGTCTCAATAATGTTTAACCACTACCAAGAACGCACGAGTTATCGCTCTTGCACTGGTATTAAAAGCATTTATCACAATATGGTGATAAATGCAATAAAATAATGAACCTATATGCAAAGCCAAATTTAATGTCTGACATCACAAGCGTCTGGCAATACAAGGATCAATATTTTAATGGTCATTCCAGAAGCCTCTATGTCCCCAATAAAGAATACCACATAGGGGGTCGCTCATCCGTTTCACATGTAAATTGGTCTCAACCACCGTAATTGAAGTCTCTGCATGATACAAACTGCATACGGCGAATTAACGGACCTACAATAATTAATTTCACACCGAATCTGCCACAAAGATATTGTGCAACCGAAATTATGTCCATGGCTAATTTTCTGCTTTTCCTGGAATTGGAAATATCATTCTTGCCGATTTGTAAAAATACAACATTCGGGATATTGTCAAAACACAGAAATTCGGAGTGGAAATCACTTTTAGTCAATTTCAGTCCACCTTTTCCTCTGAAAGTGACATTCTTTTGGATCCAAACACAAATTCCCCATCCCTGTTAGAACACAATATGCCTCAAGTCTTCTGATATAAGAATGTCCGATAACACAAACGTTCATTGCGGTCATTGTTTACAATGCACAGTGTATCCCAACCGGAACCAGATCAAAATGATATTCAAGCGCATTCACTAAAAACAACAAAAATGCTTTGCAACACACTTACAATTGAAGGATTAACGCAGGATTCTTTCTTTTTACTTTGTCAAATGTTTTGCTGTTATCGATGAGCCGAGAATGACCCAACGCCGAGTTACCGAGGGCATCAAAACACGTGACCATGATGGCCATTTCTTATTGGCTATTAGCATACATAGGGGTAAGGTTTGGCCATGAACATTTTGGTGTTGCGTAACAAGTGTCCGGAACTGAAGACATAGGGGAAATTGCATAACATGGCACCAGTAGTAAGGTAGTAGTCTGGGGTCAGTTTGGAGTCAATGAAGTCAGGGGTCCGTCAGGGGTCATTTGAGGTCACCACTCCCAAGGTCCGCCTGGGGTCACTCATTTACATGGCGTCACCGCACCATTGGGTCCCTCTGTGGTCACCCTTCTATGGGTCCATCTAGGGTCCCATACATATTTATGGTTGTCCAAGGTCACCCTCTTTCTTATGGGACATATGAGGTTAAGAGTTTGGAGTGAACTTGGGTTTAAGGAGGAGAAGGACCTTGAGCTGAAAAAATAATTGTCATTCAATTTTTTTTCAGATTTTGTATATTTCTAAATTAGTATGTCCCACATATCTTAAAGCAGTTACATCAATAGGTTTCTTACCTTATTTTGGAGATATTGATTGACAAATACTATGTCCTACAGTATCTAAGTGGAGTTTTAATTCTCGATGTTTCCGGGCTCAATACTCTGTCCATAATGGGATTATTTAAGTATATATAAAAAATATTAAAGTGGACATATATCTTTTAAAATATTTCAGAGTATGAATAGGGTTTAAAATTCGAAAAAGCAAGTTTCTTCTATCACACTGCATCTGGATAGGGAAAATTACGCACTTTTTAAGACAACTTCAACAATAAAAAACGTAATTTACAAAAAATTCTATCATTCAATATTTTTTTAATTTACGTTGAAATGCAAATCCTTCGAATTATTGATTAACTGTAAAAATTTCGAATGGTGAAGCTGACCTCAATATTTCACAGGACATCGTTAAAGAGGACATGCGCATGATAAAAACGTGTCATGTTACATTTCTCGAGTACGGGAAAAACCAACTAGGACGTCACACGTAAGCTAAATAAGCGAAATAAGATATACCTACGTCAGATTTCCGTCATCAGCCATGCAAAAATAATTTTTGTGTTCCCCGTTTCTCAAAATATTTCATCATATACTGATTATGACCTGTTTTTACATAATAATACCGCCCCTGTGTTTACCGAGTATGATCTTGCTGTACTAACAGATCGTGTATGACGTCACCAAATTGTTGGACGCGCTGTTTAGCGAAATAGAGGAGTGGATCAATCTTTTTTGATAATTTGTTAATGTTTACAAGAATTTTAAAACTTTATTTTTTTTATATATAAGATGGTAATTAAAGTTAAAAAATTGTCAAAAATTTATACAAGAACTGATGCTTTACACGTTTTACACTTACATAAACTGAAACTATGACGTAGTTAAACAGAGTCATGTGACCATGTGTCCTTCATCCCCTTAAATAGAGTCAAATGAAACGTCCCATCAACGTGAATGGCACACCCTATGTGCATCTATAATTCAAGATCTTTACATATGAAGAGGTGAAAGGTCACAAGAATGTGAGGATTCCATCTCAAAATCACTACAAGTTTAATTACGCTCAATAATATACCATTTTGAGGTCTTGAACACTTCTGTTCCCTCAAGTTCAAAAGAAAATTGAAGGGTAAAATAATTTCCAGGATCCATATAAAATGAAAAGAAGGTCACAGGTTAAACTTAAATCAAAGAGGAGAGTCACTTTAAAAGTTACGATGAAGGTTTAAATAAGTTCCAAATGAAGGTCACACATTCAGGTCACAGATTGAAATTGGGTCAAAGATGAGAGTTACTTAATCAAGGTGAAAATGAAGATTAAGGGTGAAGGTCACGTGTTCATGGTCAGGAAAGGTCAAAATTAATTCATGATAAAGTTAAAATCTGAGGTCATGGTCATTTCTTACATCCATACTCAATTTGTAAAATTAACACAGAAGTCACTTTTACTGACAGTATACCACACACTGAATGTAAAACAGTAAGTATAAATAATTTCTTTTTAAAAAAATTGTCTTCTTAAAAAAAAATATATATAGATGGCTTTTACTGTTATTTACTTTGTTTTTCAATCATATGTGCATCCTTATTTAAAATTATCACTTTATCAGTTTTATTTATTTACTGTGGTCAATTATAACGAACCAAAAAAAAAAATAAATACTCTATCAAGACGCTAAAGTTCTTAAGTAATTTTAACGCTTGTCAGAATTTTAAAATGTATTCACTTATTTTCCTAACTTAGTTTGACTTAGTTTAAAATCCTTACAAGAGGATTGGACATAAAATTCTTCATAGCATTCATAAAGTAAAAAGAAGACACTTGAAGAAGAATTTTTCAATATGTTTGTTAATGTACAAACGACAAGGATTTAGCAATTTCAATTCTTGTATATATACATGTATTAAGTATATATACATGTATAAAATAATTTTAACAAAAAAATGTAACCCAACAAATAGTTAATGAAACATCCAATTTCGAGTGCCAATATCATCCACTCTTTATTTTTCACAACATTTTAAAAGAAACTCTCCGCTTGCAGTTTTTAAATATAGTCTGTGATGTAATTGTCTCTGCTTAGTCTGATTGGATACATTCAATCAGCTCACTCAATGCAGCTCAACTCCTCACGTAATACAGGTCTTTCCTAAGGGGTCCTTGGTGTCACCAACTTCTCTCTTCCAATGCGTGAAATCTTTTGAGATTCTGCCTTTTACAAAGTAGAAATAATGTGCGTCTTTGAAGGGTGATAAATCAACTAAAAACTATCTATTTGTAATTTTTAATACAAGTATTTTTTAATGACCTACAAGAATCTCAAAATATATATCCAAAAAATGTTTAATTTCTCTTTGTTATATTTTAAATAATTTATTAACAGGAACAAATATAATTACTGAAAAGACTGTAGAAATTTGCTTTCATGGTTTCTCTTTTCACTAGGAGTCAGAAAGACATAAGGTTGTTCTGGACACCTTTGCTTTGGAGGCACTAGTCTGTTATTTTGTTTTAGTTCGTTCTTGAGTTGAGACGGGTTTACTTCCAGGAGTTTCACATTTATCGTTATTCTTATATATTTTATTGTAAAGAAAAAGAAAGCATCGTGCCATTTAATATATTCATTCCTTGTCTTGTATGCAATTGAATTATTATTAGCTAATTTAAGGACTCTCCACCTTAATGAAAAATGTTCATTGCCTGACGCCACGTGCGTCAGGCAGTATAAGGATTAATATTTCAGGGATCTGAAACTAAGCGATCATTCTTAATGAACTAGATTTTGTGCAAGCTGATTTACATCGGAATTTGTTACCTGCATTTAAACAAATACAGTGTGCAGAAGAAAGAATCACATAACTGATGCAAAATGATGATGTGTTTAATTCCTTTAATTTTTTTTGCATGCACATGTTTATTCTTTGCGATTCTTTGTACAGACATGTCCGTGTAAAATTTTTTCTGCGTTTCTAAACTACTGGATCAGTCCATTTGGCTTCTATGAAAGGGGTGACACAATCATTTCGCACCAAATGTCACATGTAAATTATCTTCGCGCCTTTTTCTTGGGTTGTTCTATTGAATGGGTGTGATAACTTCTATGGAAATAAATAAAGTTTATTCTTTTAACATGATTCTTAAGCTCCAGATTTTTTTATTAACAGTAAATTTTATCTCATTTTTTTAGAGAACACATTGTATATGGACAGGCAACACTAAAGCAATGGATTTGCTGATTATTCTTACTATTTATCCAATAAGTGGACTAGTCTAATCATAAACAAACTCCGGCACTCCACCTAGTAAATGGGACATCCCTTCTTGATTCAGTCTGTTTTCCACTTAGCCTTTTTTTCAATATTATATATATTAATAATGTACGTTACAAGGTTAGGTTTTTAAAAATGCTTAGAAAGTCATGACGCGAGTAGCGTCTTATTTCATGCTTTGTGATGAACAAGGGTTTCCTTTTAATACAGTGACAATAGTGTAGTCAGTAGCCGTAGCGGAATGGGCTTCACTCCCGTAATGTTCTAAGTAAAGAATCGGCAAAATGAAGAAGACATAATGATCTGTACTGGTTTTCATTTCATAAAAATGCACGTTATTATAAATATGAGAAAGGTCCTGAAATCGATTGAAAAGAAAAACTAAACAATTTCAAAACTGTATATAAAGATGTATTTTAAGCTCATTTATAATACATGTATATGGTAAGACCATCATCGTGTGAGTTTTGTCCGGGGGGGGGGGGTTATTAGTATCTTGTTTTGCGCTAGTTATAAAGTGTACAGGTCATTTACTTGGATTTCTAGAGCAGCATTGAAGCATTTTTGTCTCAAACACTTCAAGACAACTTTCTCAGTTAAAACTGTTCATAATTTACTTCGTCGTCGAGAACGACGGAAAACAGACCAGTCTATAAATAGAGGCCGTCATCACTGACCAGGGAGTGTGCATAAAGAAGAGCGCCCTCTAGTAAGCGAGTACATGTAATATGAATTTCTTTAAAAAGAATCATCTAACTATTTTTTCCTCAGAATTATCAGTGGCGGATCCAGGAATTTCATAACGGGAGGGCGCAGTAGAAGGCAGGGGGTCTGGGGGGCTGTATTGAAACCCCAGTGGGTCCAAGGCAAAGCCCTGATGGGGGTTCGGGGGCGAAGCCCCCGGAAGCTGTCGAATTCTTACAAATAAGAGGTGTTTTTTCCTTGATTTTAGGATAATGAACATGTAAGTTCTACATACAAAAAATTCAAACGGGGGGGGGGGGGGGGGAGGGCACGCCCGGCGCGCCGATGCTGGATCTGCCTTTGATTATAATCTACGCTAGCGCACTTGCAGTTTCATCCCAAGGTAACTAGTCAGCCCGTGGGCTAACTAATAAATGACCAAATAGTGGCATATCTTAGATATTCGTTAATCTGTAGTATTTGGTTATGACATTTAAGAAAGTCAATTGTACATCTTGTGTAATGAAGTATCGCAACTATGTCGCTCCTTAATGACGGAAACATTTAGCACCTCTCTTGCATATACGTTCCATAGATATTGATTGATAAGTCAGGCAAGCTTTTTGAAAAGCTATTACTTGTATGCATTCTAAAAATTAATATGGGATGAGATTTTGTTGAATTACATCATTAAAATACCGTTCACGGTAGCTCAGTCGGTAGAGCGCTCGCTCCTTGATCTGGAAGTCGTGAGTTCGAATCTCGGCCGCGACAGACTTAAGTCGATAAAAAATGAGTAGCAACTGTTCCTTCGCCATGCGCTAGGCACTTTGAAGTAAAAGTTGCGGGTCCTCCGGATGAGACCTTAAAAACCGAGGCCCCCTGTCACGGTAGGCGTTGGCACGATAAAGATCCCTCACTGCTCAATGGCCCTGAGTGTCGAGTAGAGGTCAAAATTTGAAGCCCTTCACCGGTACATGGTGACGTCTCTATATGAGTGAAAAATTCTCGAATGGGACGTAAAACAACATACAATCAATCATAATTAAAATCATATTTTTACAAGTAATAAAAATGCCAAGTATATTGTGATCTAAAGTGTACAAAGTACAAACAAGAAGTCTGTGAGCCAATGCTCACTGACACTACTGGACGAAAAAAGTGCTGAGAATCCCAAACTTTACTGGTAATGTTTCCAAATTATTGATACGGTGCTGTTCTTGCTGATGAATACTGATACTTACTGTTAATATTACTGTTGATGCTGATAATTTTACTTGTTTCTGGTAAAAACTGATAATTACTGTCGTCTTTACTGTTGAGTCTGATAAATACTGTTGATGTGCTGTCGATGCTGAGATTTACTGATAATTACTGTGGACTCCGGCAAAGTGGTCAGCAATGCAGCGATTTAAATACTCAAAATACAATAGGCCGTAACTGACCAATGCCTGCAATTTCTAAATTTGAGGTTCATTACAGGTAACAAAATAAAGAGGTCCAGTAAAGGAAAAAAAAGTAAAAATCAAAAACATATATAAAACAAAAATCAGGATTAAATATTGATTGTGACATTCTTATGCATGTTATTTTCATTGAAGAATGGTAAAATTGAGAGACTAAAGAATAAACGGTATATATCAGCCAAACACCGTTAATATGACCATCAAAATCTGGTGAGATTCAATGGTTCATCCCAGAAAGTGCAACTGGAGTACTTGGTGTTTTTTTTGAAGGGAGTGAGCAATACTAAACAGAAATGAGTACCTTTAGAAGTCTAATGGGGGTACAATACTTACCAGCCAAACTATTTTGAACCCTCTTTTTGGACACTTAAATAAAAAAAGAAGAGGGGTGTCAGAATTTTGCAACAATAAAATTTTGAGCCCCACCCCTAATGAATACAATGTAATAAGATTGATTGATTGTATGTTGTTTTACGTCCTATTCGAGAATTTTTCACTCATAGAGACGTCAACATATACCGGTGAAGGGCTTCAAGGTTTGACCTTCACTCGGCACTCGGGGCCATTGAGCAGTGAGGGATCTTTATCGGGAGGTCAATATTTTAAGCCATCGTATCCTGAAGCCAGTTCCCATTAACCTGTCATATTTTACAGCCATGATATTTGAAGCCCAACCCCTCAAAAGGGTAATAGAGATTCAATAATTCAATAATTTTGCAATCATAATGATTACAAACACAGGGGGTCAATATTTTATGGTCATAATATCTTGAACCCCCTCCCTTATTAAACTCGTAAAATATTTTGACCCCCCTAAAATATCATTTTATTACAAACCTATTATCAACTAAAAATCAATTTCAAACACTCACACCTTCAGGATGGTTGAAAACATTTTAAGTACTTAGTGTATACTTCAAGCGTTCCTTAGTAGAGATGTTTTCAACTTCTTTCAACCCTCCGGCAAATGTGAGTCTTATAAGCTGCTGACTTGTACTTGGGCGTGTGCTTTGTTTAGTGCAGCAAGACTTTGTAGTCTTGTCAGCTGGGGTATTTTGGTCATCACTTTCTTCAAGAAAAATTTGAAATAAATATTACACAAATTAACGTCTGAATGTATGCGTGTACTTTATGTTTAATTCGATCTAAAATAAAAGGATAAATTTTAATAATTTGACAAGGGAATACACTTTCAAATAGAAAGATGATAAACATTCACATTCGAGCCACTTGCAAAGTCTATCTACTGCAATTTATACAGATATAAACATACAAATACAACATTTAAGGATTGTGTGATTTTTTATGTCATGGGCTTGCTTTTTTAGCTGCCAGTCCTGATATGTTAGTATCATGTGACTGTGATGGATTTAAGGATTGTGTAATTTTTTATTTCATTGGCTTGCTTTTTTAGCTGCCAGTCCTGATATGTTAGTATCATGCGACTGTGATGGATTTAAGGATTGTGTAATTTTTTATTTCATGGGCTTGCTTTTTTAGCTGCCAGTCCTGTTATGTTAGTATCGTGCGACTGTGATGGATTTAAGGATTGTGTGATTTTTTATTTCATGGGCTTGCTTTTTTAGCTGCCAGTCCTGATATGTGACTGTGATGGATTTAAGGATTGTGTGATTTTTTATGTCATGGGCTTGCTTTTTTAGCTGCCAGTCCTGATATGTTAGTATCATGTGACTGTGATGGAGAAGAAGGGCAATCACCTGGTGTTTCGTCGATCCTACCAGCACCAATTTCAACCACTTACAATTATAGGCCTGACTACAAATTAGTTCAGCCTCACATCAGAGGTAATTCTATAATAAATTGTTATCACAAATACAAGATTCGATTACCAATTAAAGATTCCGAGATTCATCTTTTTGTAGATAGGATATATCTCGGGCAAATGTGCCTGTCTTGTGTGGATTCCTCCGTTATCTGAATGTACACTGTCTCTTCATTGCATGTTGACACAGAAATAAAGATATCTTTTTCTCAAAGACGAGATGTACCCCTTGATGTGAATATACACAAGTCCAGATTAAGACAGATATAGAGAAAAAAGAAGTTGACATCAGATTCGTACAGAACGGTAATTTATTATATGGTATGCCTTAAAAAATTGTTCGCTAAAATTTCAAACATCTGCGATGAGTAATTGGTGATAAAACTGTGACGAAAATTTATTTAGTTTGGTATGGACAAACACGCACATAAACAGGAAGTTGACATTGGATTCGTACAAAAATGAATCTCACCATACGGCATGCCTAAACAAAGAATGTGCTAGAATGTCAAGCATCTGCGATGAGTAGTTGCTGAGAAAACTGCGACAAAAAATTTGTATTGTGTGGTATAGACAGACGCAAGGATAAATAAGAAGTTGACATCGGATTCATATAAAAATGAATCCAATCATATGGCTTGCCTAATCAATTGTGCTAAAATTTAAAACATTTACAATGAGTAGTTGCTGAGAAAGCTGCGACGAACATACGCCTTTTCATGAGTTAAGCAAGCAAATACCATTCGAAGGATCCTCTTTTCGTGCAGTCCAGACGTTGAACCCAACCACACTCAGAAGATTGATATGTATGAAATATATGGAGATAACGAACAGTATTCGAGCTCAAACAGTACAGATCAGGAACAGAGCACACACGGACCTCCAAGGCTCCAAAAGTGGGATCAGATGCTTTGAAGTGAGCTTCCAATGCCCGACCGGTCACACCCGCCATGTGCTCCTTGTAATGATCGGGATATAACGGGACAATCCATTGACAATTCAGTGTGCAAAGTATGATTGATTGATTATTGTTTAACGCCGAGTCGGCAATATTTCAGCCCTATTTCGACGGAAAATTAAGTATATTTGAC
This sequence comes from Saccostrea echinata, assembly GCF_033153115.1. Classification (NCBI taxonomy): domain Eukaryota; kingdom Metazoa; phylum Mollusca; class Bivalvia; order Ostreida; family Ostreidae; genus Saccostrea; species Saccostrea echinata. The sequence continues at coordinate 6,186,897 of NW_026889754.1, forward strand.
CGGTATTTGAAAGGTTTTTGGTTTCGCTGGGGGCCCTCAGTGAGCCTACTCTTTCTCGAAATCCAGAGAAGCGATCTTTTACGTGCCAAGGGGGTTGTAATCCTTGACACGGGGCACCATTTAACGTCCCATCCGACGGCTTTAAAATTTAAAAAATTTAGTAAACTGTTCAAAAAATATATTGCTCTATGGATTTGTCATCAAAATTGCTAAAATTATTCACTTTTAAATTTTACTGTAAAAATCAGTTTCATGTAAATATTCTAAAATTGTATTCACATTTATATTTGTAAAGGGTTCATACATCGTTCTCACATTATTAAAATGTCTACTTCGAATAGGCAAACCGTTTAAGGAAGCTCAGTCTGTAGAGCGCTCGCTCCGTGATCGGGAGGTCGCGAATTCGAATCTCGGCCGCGACTGACCCAAGTCGAACAAGAAAAACAATTTCAAAAGATCTTTATGAATTTGAGATAGCAATAACTCAATTGAGTGACTCAGGAGACATAATAATAAAAAAATAGTTTTAAACAAAATGTCACAATTACAGTCTGGGGCCTTATGTCATGGTCCGAATGGAGCAGGGTTCGAATTGACCAGACACCGTCGAACATGTTTAGGCTAAATTCTTTTTCGTCAATTGAAGAACTATGAAGTATTTCATGAATTTATATATTTTTTCTAATTGCCAATGTCAAAGCGTTGTGTTAGTGATTGCATCTAAACTACAACCAAGATTCTGTTCTGTTACAATTACGATCGAGTTACGATCGGGCGTGGTATACGGTATACTGGGAAATGGAGGAAATGGAGAAATACAGCAATACTGGTCAATATCATCGGTTTTTAGGATAGAGTTGGTTAGAAGATTGTATATGTAAAGCTAAGATTTAGAAATTCAATCTTTTAAGTCTTGTAGTATTCGTGTTTATGTAATTTGGTAATTATTTTACATTCTGTTGTTTGTGTTACACGGTTATCGTTCTGAAATGTTTTCATGTCATTCAACGAACCCTTTCTACAGAAATTCATCCGCAAAAACCATTATTTTTTTTGTGTGTGTGAGAATTAAACATAATATCGTTGTTTTGTAATAGAATTAATTGCAGATATAATTGATACAATCTTATTTTCAAGCTTTTATTCATTTTGAGCGTTTTCAAAGAAATTGGTTTATAGCTTTTGCTATTTTCTATTGCGGATGCATCGACTGACACATTTGGTCGCTTACATCCGGTCGCGATTTCAACTGGGCGCTTGCTAGATGACGTTCTAGCTCCAAGAGCTCGACGTCATTCAAATGGGTAGCAACTGTTCCTTCGCCATGCGCTCGGCACTTTGAGTGAAAATTGCAGGTCCTTCGGATGGGACCTTAAAAACCGGGCCCCGTGTCACTGCAGGCGTTGGCACGATAAAGATCCCTCACTGCCTTTCACCGGTATATGGTGACGTCTCATTTCGTAAGTTCTGTGGTCGATACAATGACCTTGTCAGCAAATACAATTTATCATTGAGTCAAATGCTGACTGACGTTTTTCATACTAATTGTTAGGCCATTATTTACACACTGAATTGTCGACGGATTTTTCCGTTATTTCCCGATCATGACAATGAGCACACGGCGGGTGTGACCGGTCGGCAGGGAATGCTCATTCCTCCATGGCACCTGATCCCACCTCTGATGATTAGAGGTCCGTGTTTGCTCTGCTCCTATTTTGTATTGTTTAATGGATCTTTGAGCTTGAATACTGTTCGTTATCTCCATATATTTCACTCTATATGAGTGAAAAATTCTTGAATGGGACGTAAAACAACATACAATTAATCATCATCATGAAGGATCTGCACAAAATCACAATTTTCAACTGAAAACTGAAGGTAACTGCCAAAATTGTGCCCTGTAGTCCATGCACCTTTGAGAACTGCTCTGATAATGATTTTTGAGCAGCATTGATCTAGATGTAAATGAACCTCTCTCTTGGGTATCTAATTAATTCTCATCCAATATGGTTACTCTTTTCAGATTTTCTTTCTTTTTCTCTTGTCACCTTAACTCTTTCTTTTTCAATAATCTCTGTCTTGATTGGTACAAATTTTCTTTCCTTTTCTTGAACCCAACATTTTTTCTTACGGGGGGTGTTTTAGAGTCTTGAAATCATGCAATACTTTTGTGGCTCTCCGATGTCAGCAAATCATCTTCTATAATCTTTGAAGCAGAGAATATTGGTGATAATTTCTCTAAACTTTATTCATTTTCTTTTTTTTTCGGGGGGGGGGGGGGTTCACTAGTTGTGGAAGATTTGTCATTGGAACATCCTCTATGATGCAAGTTACAAAAGATGATGGTGAAGGCATAGGTGCTATCTTTCTCTCTGGAGTGCAAGTTCCACAAGGGGGTGTGAAGGCGCAGGCGTCGTTTTTCTTCCTTTGTCTTCATGTAGAAGTGGAGATGTAAGAACTAATAGGGTAATGGTGAAGGACAATCCCTAATACTCTCACTAGAAAAAGATGAGGGAACCGTATTATTTTTGCTGGTTGGAGATGGAGATATTATTGGTTTTTCTGGTGTCTTCACGCGAAAATACGGTTCATCTACATCTCAATCACCTGTTGTAAAGATGACTTTCTCCCCACTTAGCCACGCATCATACATGTTAGTTTAAGTATCCATCTTTTCATTAAAATCAATTGTCCCCAGCGAAGCAAAATTGGTCACTGCTTTGCACAGGACCATCATTTCCTTAAATTTCTGGACTTTGGTAGAAGCATTCTTCTTAAACCTTTTTCTTAAAAATAGTTTACGCTCAGGTGATGTTGTCCTTTGCAGCTTCCAGTCTGTCCATATTTTCTTCTGGTATACCAGATGTCATCTCTCTCCAACATCTTCGAAATGAAAAAGACTCTCCCCTTGCACAATCCCATCATAATTTCAACACTATGTGTCGGAGTCAACCGGTATCTAAATTTAAGAGCTCACTTAGAGACCCTTTATGTAATGACGCTTCTACATGCAACACAGCAACTTAAGAAGATATTTTTTGGTATCGAGATGTATTTCTTTTATAAAACGAAGTTTTGATGTAAAGAAATCTGAATACCTGACTTTTCTTTAATACCAAATAACCAGTTATAATTTTTTAATCAGATTGTTTGCAGTCAAAATGTAAAATAAAAAATGATTCAGAATACCCTGAATGACTGTAAATGTGAAATAAAAGTCTTTGGTTCGGTCATAAAATGACATAATTTTACCGAAAAATATAGCCAGAATGCAGGATTTGGTATCTCTACCCCCCTCGTCGCTTTTAGCTGCTGGACAACTAATTCATGATCAGGGCTAGTAGAAATGAGAAATTGCTAGCCCGGCGGGCGACTAAGGTTTTAAAGTTAGTGTCGATCCCTGACTCGGGAAGTACCATGAGTATCCAAATTTGTTAGCTCTTCTCTTTTTCGATTCCTTTGATAGCTAGTTGTAGTTGAAGCACCCGCCCGATTATATTTGTAAAAAAAAAATATATATCGCTTATATGACATCGGGCACGATATACCGCTCTTGTACTGTATTCGTACACAAAGGTCACGTACTACCCACATCAACGCTTTGACATGTAAACTGAACAGTTCTCATGGAATCGGCGAAATACACAATTTTGGGAATAATTTTAGAAAAATGTACATGTCTAGTGTTAATCTTTCTACATGTATTGCTATTTCTTACCTTCATGAGCCTATACAACCAAATCAAAATTTTCTTTTAAAATAAAAATTGGCAAAAGGATTATACAATTAATCAAATGCATATAATTGTAATATATGGATGTTACGTGTCACGATGAAGAACCCTCACTGCTCAATGAACTTGAGAACCGAGTAAGGGTCTAAATTTGAAGTCCTTCACCGGTATATGGTGACGTCTCTGTATGAGTGAAAAATTATCGAAAGAGAGACAAAACAACATACAATCAATCAAAAGATCATAAAGGTGAAAACGGCCATAAAATAATTCTTTATTGTGAAATTTAGCGCTTCAAACAAGTGCAGCATTGTTACTTCTGATTCCCATTCTAAAGTTAATGATTGCCTAAGAAAATCAAAACACTTGCATATTTAGATAAGCACAATTTGTTTTTTCCTGTCATTTTTTCTTTATAGAATTTAATAAAAGACTCTACAGATATCGACTGACTACTGCTATTTGCAAATCGAGAGTATGTGACGACTATTTCTTGTAAAACTGTTGCATGCAATGTAAGCAGAAGCTGCCAGCAACATGTTGATCTTTGCAGGTTTTTTCAAAGTGTTTCGCATTTTCTGATACAAACCCCATCAATTTGCACATTTTCTCTAAAAGTGGAACCCAGTTGAGTTCAAAAAAGGCTTTGACTGCATTCATTTCATAATGCCCTGTGCCTTTTCTCATATAGAGCCAATCAAACTCCCTTGACCATGATGGTGAGGAATAATTGTGGAGATTTTCTGTGGTGTTCTCTGTAGGCAGATTGGGTTATAAAGGATGCCTTGCACAGGTCACTGATCACGGCGTCCTTCAAACAGGCGTTGATAAAGGCTGTGAGGTCTATCATCACAACATACAAACATCCATGTCTTTCCTCTCTGCTTTATCTTTCAATTCCTCTACTAATGTGCTAATACTAATGGATACTAATGTAGAACCAAAGCCACTTTCGTGCTGTTGGGGTTGACGAAGTTCGCCCTACAGTAAAATCAGCTGCGGACGTGTGATCAGTTAGCACACATTTTTAACAGAAAGGGTCAAAGTATGCTGATGGGAAATTTCACGTTTCGTTCTTTTGCTACAGGCATGTAAGCCCTGAAAAATATCAAGCTGTTGAACAACATACTCGCTCAGGTCATCTTTATATTTCAACAAGAGACTTAAACATGCATTAAACAGACGTGGTACATATTCCACAACCAATCATAGGGATGGATTAAAAAAAAGAAATCGTGGTAAGTTCTGATAAAAAGAGTATTTTAAACGTTTACTACTATTTGAAAATGATTATTTTTAGAGTTCCTAATTATCTGTCAAATTCTTCTCGATCATTTCCGTATCAACACTTTTGAATGTTTCATCTTCATTTTAACGGTTTTCTTCATTCTTTAACTCATTCAAGTTTACGGTTTTATTATTAATAATAATTAATATAAAAAATAATATCATGCTCTTAAAACTTACTTTGTTCACTAAACAAATTAAATGAATTTACAATTTCTTAAAATTACAAGGTTTACTCGTGGAGATTCTCCAGGCTCTCTCCTACAAAATTCCTTGGTGGTGTATGTCGGATTAGTGTAAGAGATGTCATGGCTGAAACTTTTGCACCTGAAGAAGTGGATGGTACAGGATGAGTGGAAAGCACAGAATGGGAAGCTGGTTGTGTGATTTTTTTTCGCACAGGTTCTTTGCATCTGCAGGAAAAAAAAACTAATTCCGGAACTTTTCTTTCTTAATGGATTTTGCATCTTTGGATGGAGCGTTAGGTTCCATTTATTCTGCAGCCCTAATATCCATTTTCTTTATAATCCAACTAGCATATTCAATATCTGTAATACCCATTTAAAAATCTGTCTTCAAAATTTATCAAATTGAAGTTCATGCCTCCAGCACATCAGCTTCAATGTTTACATCTCCTTTCTGCTGACGGACAGCGGATGCCCATGGCTCTCACTTGGTTATCCGGTTTTCCAGGACCCTCCTTTGATTACTGCGTTCAACATTCAGAGCATTCAGGGAATCTGTCATATCAATTTTTCAATAGCTCCTTTTCCTGAATTTTTGATGGCTCCATTCTAAAGTAATCAAATTTTTTTTTAACTTCATGCATGTTAATCATAAGACTTTATATATATATATAGAGAGAGAGAGAGAGAGAGACGATATATATTTAGACGAAGAAATATAAACACGTTTTGCATGCTTTCTTTTCTTTTCTTTAAAATAGTTAACTTTTCCATCTGTAAAGGTAATCTTTAAAAAGTGTACACTTTTTGTTTTCACTAGTTACATCGTTCAATTGAATGATAATTCAATTCTAAAGGAGGATCGAAGATTCTGAAAATATGTCCTCGCATTCATAATATTGTACAAATGAAAAGTTACAAAATAACAAACAGTGATCGATATCAAATACTACATTTAATATAAAATATGTGGAGAAATTGGAAAAATATGTATTTCTTAGGTAGGTAGGTAAGTTCACAGTGGAGTTTATCTCTAAATCAAGACGAAATACTTCCTGATCTTAATTCGTGAGATGCTCTCCCTACGCTTGGCGTATATTAAGCGGCTGGGTAGGATGTCTTCAATTGAGTCCAAGATTTTAGAGTTCGTTTCTGCCAGTGATCTGTCGGAATCAGGGAGATTGACTGTATACTTTGAATGTACTTTCGAGCTTTAATAATGTTGGTAATTTTCATATATTTCATGTCTGCTGTGGCCATGCTAGTTATCAGGCAACTCTAATATTGATGACATAAGCATGTCTGCGACAAGAGAAAGGTCTTTGTTCGGAGAAGTTCATTTACGAATGTATTGATCCAAAAAAAATTTCATAAACTTATTTAACTATTAAATTGAAAGAGATTTTTATCCCCGCTTTCAATGAAAGTGGGGGATAATAATTTGGATCTGTCTGTCCGTCCGTCTGTATTTCTGTTTGTCTGTAACACTTTCGTTTCCGCGCGATATCTCGAGAACCCTTTTAGCTTTCGCAATGAAATTTTGCATAGCAACTCCCTATGGCCTAAAGAAGAACCCTGTTGATTTTGAGGTCAAAGGTCAAGGTCATAAATTCTCTCCGTTTTAACACTTTCGTTTCCGCGCGATATCTCGAGAATCGTTTGAGATCCTGCAATGAAATTTTACATAACAACTCCATGTGGCCTACGGAAGACCCTTATTGATTTTGAGGTCAAAAGGTCAAAGTTCAGGGTCGTTTGTTTCCGGACGATATCTTAAGAAGCTTTTGCAATGAAATTTTATACATAACACCCTATGGCCTCTCTCGCACCTCTCAAAGTGTCCCGCCCTGTTTTTTTTTTTTTTATTTATTGTATTAGAAGTCGCTTGGCACTATTTTTTTTAGCACAGAAGCATGTGGAGAGTTATTACGTATAACACAGGTTGTCGGCGGACTTTATATTCTAATTACATCTAGTAGAACTGTTTAGTAAAGCTACATTACACACCATGTATTGTTTAAAATTTTGACAATATCGAACGTGAAAATAAACATTGTATGTGACCTAATGTTTGCATTTAGTTCGCTGTATAATCAAGTGCTTCAGTGTGATAAATATTCTATATATTGAAAAGAATCTTCTATACACATATTAAAAGGATAAACAATCAAAGTTTTATATCCATGTTGGCATTTTTTTTTATTTGCTTCAATATACATGTATATCTCCCCCCCCCCCCCCCCCCCGCCCAACTGCGCATGCTCTTCTTTTTTCCCTTATGTTTGTTTGTAGATTGTTTATCGTCCCTCTCAAAAATATTTCACTCATATGGAGACGCCACCATTTGCCGGTGGAGAGCTGCCCTATACTCGGCACTGACGGCCATTGAGCAGTGAGGGATCTTTTTCATGCCAGCACATACTGCGACACGGGACCTCGGTTTTTACGGTCTCATCCGAAGGACCGGTCTCCACGTCCTACAGTGGGATTCGAACCCGCGACGTAAGGATCAACTCCTTACTCCGCGACTCTAGAGCAGACGCTCTAACCCCTGCGCCACGCGGGCGACTCTTTTTTTTTTTTCCTTAAGCGGGGGACACAAATTCTCTGAATTAGTTTGTTATCATTAATACAAGTTTAACTCAAATTTTTTTAACATATGAATTTTTTAGAAAGTGTTGGGAGCTGATTTTGGTAAGCATAACGTTATTTTTAATTTTCAAAAAGAAGTTGAAATTTTTAGCTTTTATATGCATTCTGGGAAACATAACAGGAACTTACAAAACGACACAAATTAGCTCCCAGTACTTTTCGAGTAGACGACGTAAACTTTTTAATGTGTATCGATTTTTTTCTCCAAAACATTCGAATGCCCTTGCACTAGCCCATTTTTTTCATTCAGCTTAAGAACTGCGAACGATAGTATTGTTCTCCCGCCTACCTCCAAGTCAATTTTCAAAAGTTAATATATTCGAATGATTTTTAATATTTATATTTATATGGATTTTCATAAAACATTACTTCTTTGGGAAAACAACGAGAGATAACTCTAAAATTTTGGTAAAACTCGTGTTTTTCACTATAGAAATCAATGAAAAACGGAAAATATTTTTAAAACATCTCCCCCCCCCCCCCCCCCGTGAAACAAAAATTCCTTTTTACAGGTAATATGGACTGTCATTTCACAAATTCATACCAAAGCTTTTTGTGTTTCACGGGGGGGAACATATGTTTATATACAAAAAACGACAAAAATGCTTATTTTTTCAGCAATTTCCAAGTGCTTTACAACTGAAACATTATATTTTACTAATATATATGCTTAATTTTATATGCATAAAAGATAAGAAAAGATTTAAGAAACATTTATTCATATCCAAGACTATTTCAGAATATGGTGATGCTTTATAGCCCGATTTCAGTGGAAAATATCGTCTACCCCCCTTATTTCAAGAGCTGGAATTAGGGATATTTTACTATTTAGCACTGGAATTAAAATAATTAATCACTTACCTTTGAACTGTTCTTTGTATTAAACAAAGATTTTATGGCCAAATTGTCATTAATATTGAATTAAATGGTTGTAAAATGTAGGCGGGAATCGGGAGTTACCGTGCGTAGTTCTTTTATCTTTATACCAGTCATGTGACACACAGATTCATGTGATATAACTGAAAAGGGCAGAGACCTATCCATTATGGATATCTATATCACGTTTCCTACATGTATACAGTTACTTTGTTTACGAAGATTTTTAAAAGTAATAAATATTAAGAATCTACTAAGATTGCACTTTCCATTTATGTCTTTAAGGGTTTGGTTTTGTGTGCAGCCAAGTGAGACTCACTAAAAATAAAAACCTTAATATCTCAAAAATTAAGCCTTGCTTACACTTGAAAACTGGTCCATGTCATCTTCATAATGAAAACAATCTCTGGGTATATGCAGCTTAATTGACACTTGCAGCTATGAAGTGCACAATACACCTGCAGGACTGCGCAGCCACAGGTTTTAGTAGTGCACCAAAAAATCCAAAAAAAATATGAAATAGTTAAAACAATTAAGTGGCTACAACTATTTGTGAAGAACCTTTGATTTAAATGTAAACTCACTACAATAGGTACATTTCTTTAAATGCATACTTGTTAGTTAAACAAGAAAATGTTAGCCATGAAAGTAGTCCCAACCACATGGCAATGTGTTAAAAATAGAATTAAATAGACTCACTTTTGATCTAAAAATAGCACTTTATATGAAAGCCCAGATGTATCTTAAATATTACTCTATGGTGTGTACAAAACACAGGGAAATTAATGTTAGAAAAATGATTTTCTCCTTAAAAAGTATGCCAAATAAGATGTTAAAAATCTGCAGGGATAATGGAAGTGGGCAATTTAAATAAGAGGCCTGGCCCACAACATTCACTTGAGTCACCTTGGTGTTCTTCAGATTTCTAAGACATTCTTATCCCCCTTAATTCTCATAAAAACAAATCTGAGCTAATACTGTGGCCCCACCCTGGGCCATAAGGCCATGTCTAATCCAAAACTGATTCCACAACATGAGGATATTTCATTATCAATATGGCTAACATGGCTTATATGTTTTCTAAAGTTTTTTTTCACATTTATACATGCATTTACCAATTTATATGTAAAATCTGATCTCAGATTTATTTGAAGAAAAAAAATGAAAAAAATACAAATAGGGAATATTTTAATATTATTATAATAATAAGTCAGGCAAATGATTTTGACCAACTTGAATCTTCACTTCTTGAGGATGCTTGCATACATTATGAGTAAATCATTACCTTGTTGTTCATTAAAGGACAATTTTTTCCTATCTATTCCCATGTCAAACTTTGATACCCCTATTTTAGGGTTTAATTTTTATGGATGACAGATGGACAGACACCAGAGACTCTTTGATCAGAAAAAGTTCAACAGAGCCTCTGCTCAGATGAGCTAAAATGTAAATGTCTTTGATTATTGTAAAAAAGTCACCAAGAAGAACAAAAGAAAAGGATGATAAATGAACTTTTTTTTTATTCTTAATCACTTCCAGGATATTATATTTCTTTTAACATGTTAACCAGTATATGCAAGTTTGACTATTTTTTTGTGAAACTTTCTTTAAAGATATAAGGTATAATTTTATAAATAAGCTTCAATTCTAACAATATAACTCTAATATAACTCTCTAAGATATTTGAGACCTGTGTTCTTAGCATGGGTTTCACAAGAGTGACTTTAAAACATTTTTTTGCATTTAATGCACTAAACAATATTAATAAATTAGATAAAACACTAAAACACTAAACACAATAATATCCTGTATCAAGATCCCAAAATGTTCTTCATTGTAAACTCGTGGAAAGTTCAAATATGTATTTTTGTTTGGTCATCATATTTTCTTTTTCAATGATGTTTGGAAAGTTCAAAGCATTTGTTCATACAACCATGGAATCAAAAATATTAACTTTCTTTAGTCATATCATATGAAACTAAATCACAGTCTTCACATGTTGCTGATATTTTCTCCAACACTGCTTTTCAAAAGATTAACTGTTGAGACAAACCAAGATGGACCAAAACCTCTGTCATTTGAATGATCTCCTTAACTTTGAAATCTGTAAAATATTAAATATAAATAATTTATAATATACCACTAAAAAAACAATACCGTTGATCACTCTCAAAGAGGGAACTTGAATTGAAAGTTAAATCTTTACATCATGACTAAGTAAAAAGCATGCAAAGACAGACATGTAAATTTCAGGGTCAAAGGCTACACATCCCTCAGCAATGATGGTCACATTGTAAATGTTGGTTAACACTGATTGTTGGACTGAATATATCTTATTTTAATTTACAATTAGTGTAGATCAGAGTAGTTTAATCCATATAGAGATATATGAGTCTAATCTGTATACAAAGAGATCAACCATAAATAAGATCAATTAAGGTAAACCCAAGTGATGGTCATGTCATCTTGCCTTGGGAAGTAGATGAGACAAGCATATAAGATCATAATTAAATAAAACAAACAAGTACAAAATCTGAAGGTTAAATGACAAGGTAAGGATTTGATGGCAGAATTTTAAAAACCTGATATGATGACATGTGTGTTAGTAAGCTACAAGAAGATGATCAGAAACAGTTCCTTCCAAAAGAGATTGAAGTTTTCAATTATTTAAAATAACCTCTGATGTGACTTCTTTTTTCAGTCACTGTTTACCTAACATTTGTTTTTTATCGTTAAAGTCAACTGCAATATAAACAATTACTTTTATTGGGTTATAACATAAGGTTTGATTATTCATGATAACGATACTTAATTCGCTCAAGCAGCCTCGGGTAGGAGAGAGCTGTAGGCGGACTCCAACCATGGCTTGAGACAATGTGATGGACACATACACAACATTCACTCAAACAAAATCTTTCTTTTCATCCAACCGCATATATATTTCTCATCATAAAAATTGTACATTCTTTCATTCTGTACACATAGAATAACATCTGAATCCAATCATACAAAATGAAATGACTAGTCAGCTCACTGTGATTATAACACCTACCTTATACCCTTATACACATGTTTTATTAAATTTACAGAATCATTCCATTGTGATAAAAAACTTACTTTACAGGGGAGGTTTTTGGGAGGGCTCCAACACAGGTATCACATGATTATGAAATGCAGAAATTGACAGTCCAGAGAAAATATCTGAACAGTGTTCTTTTTTGTGAAACAAGGCATTCTGTAAACATGGTAAACATAGTTATAATAAATTTTAGGAAAAAAGTTCAAAAACAATTCTTTTAAGTCTAGATATTAATATTAATCTTTGTTGAACATGTTGAAGGGTGTCAGTGTTTTAACTGAATGGTATTTATTTCCTGAAACTGTGTCCGTTAAAACTTTTGTTCTATGAGACATTATAAGAATAGAGTTTTGCTTCCATCTCTCAAAATTATGTGAATTTGAATTTGATTATTGTTTGTTATCTTCATATTTCATTTAAAGTCTCTTCCATTTTTTTCTTTAAGCATTTTAACCTCAATGTGTCAAACTATACCAGATTTCTTAATTTTTTTTATTGGTCCCATCAGGATAGAAATACAATGTAACAAGGTTTGCCTGTACCATTAAAATGCAGGTCCTCCAAAAAAAAAAATAATAATAATAACCTTTGAGATAAAGTGGTGGCTACATGTACATTCATTTTTTTTTCAATTTTATACAAAAAATCTTAGAGGTTTCTACAAGAATATTATGGTATTTATGGATCAATACCAAGGTTTACCCCCCACCCCACCCCCAGCACCTCATCTCTTCCTTACAAGTGCAACCAACAACCTATGTCTAATTGAGCATATGAAAAACTTTCATAAAATGAACATTCAATTAAAAATAAACATGCTTGGTAGCATTTGATTCAGCATGCTCAATGGTAACTTAAGATCAGGTAAGACCCCCTTATTATACGGGTGTTGCTAAAACGCGGAACGGAAAACGGAACGGAAAACGGAAAATTTGATGTCAAGTTTTCACTTAGCACAGGTATAATTCAGACTTAGGAAGCAATATTCTTTATCTAATACATGTAAATCACATCTAATTAAAAGTTATCTAACAATATGATTTATTCATGATTTTTTTCCTCAAAACATGTGGCATATATACATGCAATGGTCAATAAAATACACATTAATAAGACTCACATCCCATTATCTATCAGAATGTCTCACTGCATGTGCGGATCTAGAGGGGGGGGTCGGGGGGTCCGGACCCCCCCCCCCCTGAAATTTGCAGAGTTAATCAATGTATATACTAAACCAACTAAAAGTGAACTTAGACCACCCCCCTCCCCTCGAAAACGCGGACCACCACCCCCCCCCCCTCGAAAACGCGGATCTGTATAAAGTTGGTAGGAAAAGTCATATTGAGCTTTAGAAGTCAACGACTACCCCCCCCCCCCCCCACCCCACCCCCGAAATAGGTTTTTCACGTTTGTGAAAGGACTTTACAGGTTTTTTTTTTCGTTTCGTTTTGTTTTTTTTTTGTTTTTTTGCTTGTCAAGAATTTCCTAGGTTGGAATTTTTTTTTTGACTGGGGTGGAACCCCCCCCCCCCCTTGGAAAAAATTCCTGGATCCTTGCCTGCACTTATCACTCATCCAAATCTGAATTTAAAAAATGGCTTATTCGTCAAAGACAAAATCATCTTTATTGATTATGAAAGGGGCAATGTTTTGAAACAGGCGGAAAGAAAGAGAAAAACAGAGTATATATACATTTGTGTTAGAGACAACGATCACTGGCGTTAAGGAAACAGTTTTTTATAAAGTTTATTACAACTACAGGAGTGTTGATGCAATCCACAGGAACCTGAAACAGGGGTTTAAGAAAGATAGCATACATGTATAAGACCAAATTGTGCAAAACAGCAAAAACTTATTCCATAGAATAACATCAAGATGAAATTGATGGGGAAATGACATGTTTTCGAGAAAATATAGAGTTGTTATTTATATTTTAGTAAGGGGGGGGGGGTACAGAGATGTACGTTATCCACACCTAAGGTGCATGGGTACATATGCATTGAAAATTATGGAAATTTTTGCTCAAAGCATGTTACATGTATATTACCGCATATTTGAGCTCGTCTCACAACATGCGTCGTTATCAAAGCTCTACTCTGTTATTAATGTCATAATTCGTATATTATTTTGCGAGAAACTGATGATTGAGTAAAGTCGGAATTTTGTTATCCACCCATACAGTGTCGGTACTTAGTCACTATGTTTCCGGGTTATCTCCCCTTTTCTATGCATCAATGAAAGTGAAAGGTGGGTGATGAAAGTATCTGATTTAATTTTTGTATTTTGAAATAGTCTATCACAATTTATGTTTTTTAAAGTTAATTTTCAGTCAAAATAAGTAGCATTAATTATTTTATTGACATTTATATCGCTGGATGGCGAATATTTGATTGGATGGAAACAGTTTGATTTGCCACCCCATTCTTCCATTGTACTGGCACATGTTACAAGGGATAACAATGGCAATAACCAATTTCATCAACAGATTTTGAATAAAGAAAATGTTATTTAGTTGAATAATCGTAAAAAGAGAGCCAGCGTGAAAATGATGATTATTAAACTTCAAATTTATTCGGTACCCTTCTTCAAGGTCAGAAACGTATCTGGATATTTAGATACTTATGTCCCTTGGCCACAGTATTTAGAGGAATATCCATATTATTCTCACAGTGGCTTCTGTAACATAGATTTGTTATATATATTTATCAGTTTAATACTTGAAAACATTTAGTGAAAAAAAAAAGGTCATTGTACAAGGATAGTGCTACCCTGTACCTTTAAAGCAGTAAGTAAATAAATACAGATTGAAAATTAATTAGAATACAGTAAATCTATTGCAGCACATCCAAATGTTATATAGCTGAATTCACAAAGGGAAGTACTGTATTTATTTTTAAGTGTATACATAAATAACGGTTTATTTCCAATCAAGCACCCCCCCCCCCCTCCCCGAGAGGGATGAAAAAGATACATTGGTATACAAATGCAGTAATTAATTGTGATATCAAATCATGTAAAGTAAAATACATGCAGAGCAAGTTGTTGTGCTTTACAATGTCGTATTACAATAATGCATTATAATATGTATATGAATAAAACATAATATAAGTAGATGTGTATATAATTGTACAACATATTTACTTCTGTCACATGTAGTGGCAAAGCTCTAGGTAGGTTAAAATGAATGAATGAATGATGACTTAATATATTTGAGACATAAATATCAGTTGGATGGAAGCATTACAATGAGCAATTCAGGCTATTTAAAATGGAGGCATGAGCACCCTAAGTCGAATTGTACATTGTCCAAATCCACAATACAGTCAAATTTGAGCCAGCAGCATCCTCACCTATCAGGATATCACTTCTCTTAGAGGGCTTGGCAAGGAGGACAATTTCGGCCTCCACCAGACCGATAATAGAAGGGCATCGCAATTTAAAAACACAATTGTTCACCAGTTAGGGTAGATAGGAGTCCCCATATTTTTAATAATTAGCTAAAATTCTATCAAGGCTAGCTACTGTTTTGCTTGTCGGATATCAAATGGGTTCAGATTAATTAAGATGGGGTCAAAGACATGTTTCAGATATATATTCTGTGTCTGCTCATTGGTTCAGTTTTAAGATTATAAAGGAAATCAAGGAGGTTTGGGCTATTGGGTCATTTTCAAAACAGTGTCCACCTTTCATAATCATGAACTTCTCTAATAGAGCCTGTACTTTAATTGAGTGAAGGTTTAATGATAACATGTTTATTGTCCTCTCTCTCCTGCCCCCTAAGGCCCCTTGGGTATGATACATAAATTTATAGAGTTGTGTTAAGTAAAAGTTTTGTACCTTCTCAAGTTAACCTCAAAAACTGAAATAAACTTACATTATTTTCACATTATATAGAATATTTCTCATTTAGGCTTGGGAAAGTGTTTGATTTTTACATGTAGGAACTAATTTCATCATGGGAGTTTTCTCTCAATGTAATAAAAGCTGGTCTTGTTTGATATTTTTAGGCACACAAGGGCCTTTTAGGTTCAAATATAAATACAATTATACAAATAGTCGAAGTAAATAAATAAAAAAATAAATAAATAAATAGGTAAAATGAAATGCAGATAATTTTAGCAGAGCTTCAGGATAAAATTGTCACAGAAGACATTTTAACTTGACAAGTTTATTAGAAATATGCACAGTTAATCCATTGAGTTATCTGTCTTATCAGAGGGTTGGTTAACCTTAAAATATTTCCTGACCTTTTACAATTTTACTCGAGTAACTTAGTTTTGACAAATGAATAAATTATAGGGTTCCTAAATTGTTACAGTCAATGCTGGCATATTGGGACAGGGCTGTGGATGTGAATCTTTTGTTTTTTTGGTTTGGAAGGAACATTGATCAATGGTCAAGCAGTTAGGGGGAAAAAGGCTATAATAAAACATTATGTAAAATTGGGGCCTAATTTTTGGTCCTTGATGGTTTCTGTTGTGTCTCTAAGTGGGAAAAATAAAAAGATTTGTAATTTAACTCAGGTAAAAATTGCTTTAGTTCAAATTTTAATTCACAGTTCTTAAACTCACAAAAGGTGATATGTTTGGGAAACTGGTTTTATTCATCATGAAATATAAAACATAAAAAACTGAGCATAAGGCAAGATTTACTATTAATCTGCTATGCAAGCAGATGCAAATTCTTGGGGTTGAAGGGGGAGGGGGGTTAGACATATATTCATCCACAGACCTGAATTGAATAGAATCTGATCCATTTCTTGCAATGTTTTGTATGTAGTTTTCAGAAATGAGGCGACGGGATTGTTAAAGACAGCAATTCTACAAAAACTGCTGACACATATCATGCATATATCTAATGGGCATTTCTCCAATGAAAAATGTCAGTTCAAACCCAATTGCCAATTACATATATGTCATTGGTGTACACCCCTAAACTAAGCAGTTAGCATACTTGTACTTTTATAATTATGTTTGTATATTAATGTCAAAGGTTATTCAGATGCATCTTCAATGCATATATAGTTTACATCCATGTATCACTGGTGGGTACAACTGCAAATCTGAGGGAGTTAAAGATTCATTTTAGCAAAACTTCCCTAGCATTTTAGGGTATTAAATAAAGGATAGGTTGCCATTGCCTTAGCTCATACTTGGACAATTAATTTGTATGCTGGCCTTCATATAATTATGCATATTTAGAACTTTAAAACAGATTAAGTCCATATCCCCCCCCCCCCCCATCTAGTCTTAACCATATTTTTGCCTTGGGGTGAGGGATGGGGATAACCCATTCTGAATTAATGTTACAGTTTCAGTATTCCTGAAGTAAGAAGTTTAAGGTGACAAGTTGCAGTTTCTGAGAGAGCATCAGCTGGGCAAGGGTCTGGAATATAGAATTTAGTCCTATAGGTACTTCATGTCTGGTGCAGTACATGTACATTTACAAATACTTTGGAAACATTTCATAGTCCTCCATTGTGTCTCAAGACTCTTGGGTTGGAATTTAATTAGTATATATTTTAATCAATTTTAAATGGAGAGGCTTTAGCAGAGCTTGGTTTCAGAAATAAGTGGTATGACCTCATTCCTTTAGAACCAGCACAGCTACTGTTGAGCAAAAATGGTTTTCCAGATTAGGTAATAAAGATAGCAGGGAGATAGGTATCCCTTAATCTATTCTGGAATTTACAAAGTGGGAATGTGATAACACTTAACATTTTGTCATTGCAACATTGTCAAGAATGCAGGAACTGCAGCCATATGCAGATGGGAAAAGGGGGGGGGAGGTAAAAGGGGATTTGTGCCTGTTTATTACTTGTTTGCAATCTCAGCTGGAAAGTAGTTTAGAACTTTCCAAATTACGTTAAAAAAAAAAATAAATAATGAATAAATTAAATAAATAAATAAATGAATAAACAAATAAATAAAAATACAAGAAAAGGGTAAGTGGGGATTAGAGATTGAAATTATATACATATTTTCTTACACCAGGCTAGTTTAGTTCTTATTCATGCCTCAGTAATAATAACCTGTTGTTACTAAAAATATTAGGGTAATAAAAAGACCCAAAGCAGAATAAACAAAAACTTGTACTAGATTCCAGGGAATGGGTGGGGTGTTTTCAGGCACACTTAATTTGTAGGGAAACTAGATCATTTATCTTAATACAGCAGGGATGGCTAATAAAGAATTGATTTAATCTTGTATTGAAGATATATTGAGTAGTGGAGACAATTAGAAAGTGGTATTCACAGTGGGTGGGGTGCTGAGGGTTTTGAGTAGGCTAGGGGTCCACGGTGGGTGGTTAAATTGAAGCTGCCTACCCCCACCAGGTGGCGGTGGGCACCTGCGGTGCCCATGTGGCGAAATCGTCACCTTCAATTTAACCATTGAATTATTTATATTCTTGACTTGTTGTGGTTGATGTTGATATATGTGATGGTTGATGTTGATATATGTGATGTTGACTTTGAAAATTATATCTCATATTGAGTAAATCTAAAGCAAAATTATGTAATATAATTGATATAATTAATCATAATTAATATAATTAAAGATAATTTGTGTTGAAATGTGTCCGTAGCACGATTGAGGTCAACCCAGCGTGCTACTTTTCCCGTCAGGGAGGGCACAACTTAATTGTTGATGTTGGGGGATGTGCCAGTTTGCCGGCTGCCCCACTGTTGTGTAGACCACTGTGGACAATACCTGCCAACTCGAATAAAACATATAAAATAAATAAGGCATTTGTTTTAAATATATTAAGGTCTTTGATAATACCGCATATTTGAGCTCGTCTCACAATATGCGTCGTTATCAAAGCTCTACTCTGTTATTAATGTCATCATTCGTCTCTTATTTTGCGAGAAACTGATGATTGAGTAAAGTCGGAATTTTGTTATCCACCCATACAGTGTCGGTACTTAGTCACTATGTTTCCGGGTTATCTCCCCTTTTCTATGCATCAATGAAAGTGAAAGGTGGGTGATGAAAGTATCTGATTTAATTTTTGTATTTTGAAATACCCTCCCACCACAACCCTTGAGCTTGGTGTTTAAGTATACCCTTTCTCCTTTCGTACATCTACATAGTTTTACATGATTGGGCTATACCTATATTTATTGACAGTTGAGATTCTTTTCTGCTTTGGGTTTTTTTTGTTTTGTCTTTTCAGAAATTAGCGGTGCCGTTGAAGGAGACCAAAGATGTTGATCAGGATTGCCTGTTATTTCCGTTTAGGACCTTTTGAATGATTTTGGGCCAAATACAGTATCCTTCCGAGGAGTTCGGGGAAAAACCATACTTCACAGTGGTCAGATTGGCGAAATCGTCACCTTCAATTTAACCATTGAACTATTTATATTCTTGACTTGTTGTGGTTGATGTTGATATATGTGATGGTTGATGTTGATATATGTGATGTTGACTTTGAAAATTATATCTCATATTGAGTAAATCTAAAGCAAAATTATGTTATATAATTGATATAATTAATATAATTAAAGATAATTTGTGTTGAAATGTGTCGGTAGCACGATTGAGGTCAACCCAGCGTGCTACTTTTCCCGTCAGGGAGGGCACAACTTAATTGTTGATGTTGGGGGATGTGCCAGTTTGCCGGCTACCCCACTGTTGTGTAGACCACTGTGGACAATACCTGCCAACTCGAATAAAACATATAAAATAAATAGGGCATTTGTTTTAAATATATTAAGGTCTTTGATAAATGTAAGGCATGAGATCTTTTCTGTTCCGTTTTCCGTACCCTGTGCTTTGTCTATGTTCAGACATCTTCATAAATAAGAGAATGAACATGACTAAATCAACTCGTATTTTAATGATTAAGGATTAAAAATGAAAATAATTATATGATATAATACTGTTTCTGGTATTATTTTTATATCTTAAGGGATTTAAACCGAATTCATACTTTCCGTTTTCCGTTCCGCTTTCCGTTCCGTTTTCCGTTCCGCGTTTTAGCAACACCCTTATTATACTCCCTTTTTGATGAAACCAATGCCGTTGCAGAAATTCAAGTTTTCAATCTTAACCATTTTAACTAGAGAATATTAATTATCAATACTTTATGCAATTTTCATCTTTAAAAAAACCTATTTTTCAATTTTGCTGCAGTCTCTTCATTTGATGAACATTGAACAATTTACATATCAAGCAATAAGCAAATTAAGTTGACATCCTTGAAAATTTTTATCGTTTAATTTACTTTTCCCCATGAGAACTACATATACTGCACTAATCTGCAAATCAGAAGGTCCAAGTCCAAAATGATGGTTTGTATACATAGTACAAACTTATGTGAAAATTATTTATATAAATAATCAATAATACTTGCATCTCTTTTACAAAAAGTAAAACAAAAAAGCAACAAAATTTGAATATCAAAATTTTGATTTACAAATAACACATCTGATTTACCATATATGTGTACTACGTAGAGCCACTTCACTTAGCCGTCATTGGACATTTAACTTGGTGTGTCTGAGGCTCAATGAAGGATCTTACACAAAAATCGCTCATTAATGAAAACAAAATTCAGTTCTTTACTCTACTCATAATATTTGAAACCCTGTTTTTGACTGAACTATATTTTTATACAATGACGAATACTTTTAGTATTTTGAAACATAGTAACATTTATTAGAGGAACCTTAAATATTGCCCGCTACCAAATTGTGGTCTGCAAGAAACACGTGGAAATTCTCAGATCCTTTGTATAACGTTTAACCTTTTTAAAATTGATGTGCATTAGATCGCAGGCGTTGTCACACTCAAAATGTATTACTGATACTAGGAGTTATATTGTATTTCTGAGATAAGGCTCATAAATCACAATAAACACAACAAATCGACTTACCAGCTCCTACTTTCACTTTAGCCGAATATCGCATGACAGACCTCAGAAATAAACTACGCTGAGTGATTATAGTTCTTAATTTTCGTGCAATATTTTTCAATATTATATGACATTGTCCTACATTTGTAGGATTAATATGCTTATTTGATAAAAGGTAATTAACAGCCTTACCTGCAAAAGAAATAACAGACGTTAAATTCAGTCGGAACTGCTAAAACTGGGCGCGTATTAATTTATCTGTCCATTGTAAAATCGAAGACGGAGCATTCCCTGATATGACGTAAACATCGATGTTACTTTTATAATAAACAATATTAAACATTTAGATCGAAACATTCTAATAACTGGAGATGTTTAACGAAATATCTCTCTAATTGCTTTGTGTAATCGAGGTACTAGAGACATCAGATTACAGAAATAGTCAGTTGGTTTCAATACCGGAATGGCAGCCCCCCGATTTCGCATGGCGGACATGCCTAAGTGATGAAAAACAGACAGTTATAGAAAAAGTACGCACAGTATTGTTAGGAACGAAACAAATGGTTGTACCCATGACGTTCAACTATCCGCACATATACAACAAATGTCATGTTATTGTTTTGTTAGACCTGTAGCTGTGCAGTCCTGCAAGTGTAATATGCACATTATTGCTGCATGACACTGCAAGTGACAATCAAACTGCATACATATCAAGACAGCTTTCCAATGGAAGGTGTCATAGGTCAGTTTTCAAGAGTAAGCAAGAAGTATTTATTAAAATATTGAGATTTTTATTTCGTACGAGTTTCACTTGGATGAACACAAAACCAAACCCTTAACTTAGCTGAGGATAAGCCGCTGCAGCTCCGGCCCTCTCCGATGCATCAGAAAAATTAACACTTCCCGAACCTTCAGCTGAACGAACTTTGTACATACATTCTAGGAATCTGGAATCAATCCAACAGGTTCAAGCCGTCCATGCAATCCTGTCAACGTTTATGATGTGTTTCAGGAAGTCTTTCGTCCCATTCAAAGCCTTGTGGATATGTTTCTCTCCATAACATTCTATCATATACAGTAATGGGTGCCCAAAATCCTATTGGATCGAAAATGCTGCTAACTGCTGAAAGCAATCCTCTCTCTGTGAATGAACTATTCAGTGTCGGAGCAGTCACTTTTATGCATTTCAATCTCACTAACAACCGTTAGGGTTAATGTACGAGTAGCCCTTCATTACAGTAGTAAACACAAAAGTTTACAATACTTAAAAATGTGCACCACATATGATAGCATATTCTTAGAAAAAGTCTACAAGTGTACAGTCAAATAATAATCATGCCAAAAAGGGACCAAAATGGTTGCGTCAACATCAATACAAAAAAGGAAGTATTCCTCACAACAAAGGCAAGAAGAATATAGGGACTACCAGCCCAGTCCAATTTCTGGTTCCCATAAGAAGACTAAGTAAAGAAGAGTTTAGTGACATTGTACGGCCACAGAAAAATGGAATGTTTGCAGTTACAGATGCCAAGAGCCGGAATAGTGAGATGACGATTTTGCGACCCGAGCCAAGTGAAGTCCAGTCTGTAGACTCCTACATGGAAGCTGTGTCAGATGACCCAAATTCAAAATTATGCAAAGTACTTCACCAAAAAAAAAAAGACTACTAAATTGTGGAGTCATGCATTTAAAGAACACTCGCATACGTTTCCAGACTGTGACGGTTCACTGGACTAGAATCAGCATGGGGAGGAAAAACGAGGCCTGGCATGGATCTTTTCCATCCGAAGTAAGATGTGCCACTATACCAGTCACCAAGAAAAGCTTTACGAAGAGGTGAGGGGATCTGGAAAGGGACGAAAAGCTGCACATGACTGTCGGTCACTTGGGTACCAGTCTTACAACAGAGGGTATGCGTGGTATGCTTCTTGGTGCAAATATTGAAGTAGCTTCAGCCGCAAAAATGCAACAGACCTGCAACAAAGTGGGAAAAATTATCACAGAAGTGAATAAAAACAGCATGAAGAAAATAAGGCAGAATATTCAAGAACTTAATGAAAAATGTGGACTTCCTGATACTGCTATCAGAGCGGAAAGAGATGCTCGGTATAATAATGCCACCTTCAGTGCCATTGGAAAAACCCAATTCCAAGCTGTCACCCAGGTGATTTATACCGTAAGTGAAAATGTAACTCAGAGAAAAAATGTTGTGGCAGTGTTCTGTGGGAAGAAACTCTGCAAGAAAGGCACACGCCTACGAAGCAAAGGAAAGGAAATACCTGCCCAGGACACGAAGACTGCACTGCAACCATTCCTCCGTAGACCACCAATGGAGATGAGAAGAGAAGGGCTGCAAACTGTATCGGGGAGTTAAAAAGTGATGACCGTCCACTCGTCATTTCCCCTCTAACCAGTGATGGAGATAAAGCCGCTGCGTCTGGCGCATCTGAAAATCAAGGACATGTGATGGAAAACCTTAAAGACTTGCGTCACTTCTTTGACTCTCAAAGAAAACAGACTGCTAAGGTTCCATTCAGCAGTGACATGTTTCTGGGGAGAACCAAAGCTATAAGAGAATCCATGCAGAGAAGATTTCCCTTGGACCTGAAGCTTCGATGCAGGACATAGTACGAGAATCGCTACAAACACTACTCCGGAGACTTACCTTTGATGAGTCGGGCTATGTCCACTGCTGTGGGTTCCATCATAAGCTGCTACCAAGGACTGTGCGGGAAGTGCTGTCAACTTTATTCCTTTTCCTGTCGTGGACTGAAAAGCAGTGAGTTGAAATCTTCAGTGTTGTCTAGTGACTTTGTATTAAACATGACAGAAAAAGACAAATGTTTGTTAAAAGACTGTATATATTTGACTTTAGGACCAAGTAATCTTGATAGAATTAAATATCATACTTGTACACAAAGATCTGAATCGCTGAATAGGGCATATTTAAAATCAAATTCAAAATGTATTACAAGTAGTAGAAATTTTGAAAGTAGAATACATAAAGTTGTGCACTCACTGAATAGGGGTCATGGATTGATTGATTGATTGATTGTATTTTGTTTAACGTCCCTCTCGAGAATTTTTTTTTTATTAACTTGTTTTTCTTACCTGTCTGATGAACACAACAAAGGTTACAGAGGTGATTTGTAGAAATACGGGTGTCGAAACTCTCCGTTGATGACCAGACTGCATGCCGCATTGTAAACCCGCCATTATTGATTTTTAAAATTAAAACTGTAGATCTAAAAAATTGCCGAAAAGAAAAAGAAATTATCTCTTTATATATAGAACTACAATTGAGTATTATTAAATTAAGTTCATTTTGATTGGCTATTTCCTTGCGTAAGACCTTTAAATCAGATATGTTGAACTAAGTAAGTGAACTACATAAAAATAATCCAAAAGCCTATTGGGATATGCTATCAAAATTAAGAAACGATAGAGACACTAAAGTTCCTGCTGACTTAATAGCCCCAGATACATGGCTAGATCACTTTATAACACAATTACTCAATGTGTTCGGATTACTTAGACTTTTGTAAGTTTATAGTTTTATTATAAAATCACAGCAAAGGCAAAACAATGGTACAGAAGAAAAGTTCAATGGCTGCCGGTATCGGAGCTAAGGTGGTGAAAGCTGTTGATACTCAGTGTACACATCTTTTTGTAAGAGGGGAATCACATATTTGTTTATAGCAATTACTTAGTATCACTTCATTAACACACTGATATAGTCCGCCCCTCACGAAAGTAATGTCTCCCATCTCCTTATAGGATACGACAATGTCCTTTGTTTATGTGAACATCGGAGAACTTGTACATTCTTTGGTTAATTAGATCGGTGCATCTTTATCCAAAGTCTGATTGGAAAGTGTCAATGTTTGTGAACAACACATCGTAAAAACAAACTGTCCGTTAAATAAAGACGTTCTCCTTATTATAACCAATCTCCCAGAGTTTGTAAACAAGTTCATAATTAAAGGTAAATGTCCGTTGCTTTACACACTGATAGTATCAATTATAATTCATAACACAATAATAGAATACACTGTATAAATAAGTACACTATACAAAATTAATATATCAATTAAAATTTATAATTTACTCGCTCATTGTGTTACACAATGTCAAAACCGTTTACATTACCAAAATCCACATTGCGAAGAAAAGTTTACAGTAACTTCATTCAAATTCAAAACATAAATAGTAGCGCTCCATATATGTACAACTTTAAGAGAGTGTTTATAATTTATAAATTAAACGAGACTTACCTGGACGTTGAAGTTTGATTGGGATTCTACTCGAATTCATCACTTAAAAAAAGGAGGAATCACATGATAGTGCTAGCTTATCAGATCTCAGTGCAAGTCCAATTTCACAGCCGAAGAAAGTCTATAAGAAAAAATTCTAGGGAGGGCAAATTACAATTTAAAAAAGGGGAAGGGCATGTGATTCCTCCATTTTTTCCAATGATGAAGTAGATACGGTTTTAAGACAAGGAGCAATAGTATTGGTTGTGACTGCACTGTATGGTTTTTGTTAGCTGATATCAGATCTTTAGTTACACTGATGTGCTTATACAAATGATACACTACAACTAACGATCATGGTACATGTAGTTGATGAGGTCATTTACTGATAAATGTATACCTACAATATTTATACCCCACACAAGTTGCTGGGGGGGGGGTATAATATTTTTGACCCGTCCGTCAGCCAGTCAGTCCGTTAGTCATTTTTTTTTGTCAGCGCAACTCCTCATAAACCGATGCACAGAATTTCGTCAAACTTTCCAGATATTTAGGACACAATATTTAGATGTGCATATTACCAGGAAATTCCGATTCCTTTATTTTTCTTGGAATTTCGGCACTTTTCAACTTAGATTTTTGGCCATAACTTGAATATAGAGATGAACAGTTTGTCAGCGCATTTCCTCATAAACCGTAGCACAGAATTTCGTCAAACTTTCCAGATATTTAGGACACAATGTGTAGATGTGCATATTACAAGTAAATTCCGATTCCATTATATTCCTGGGAATTACGGCACTTTTCAACTTTGATTTTTGGCCATATCTTGAATATATAGATGAAAAGTTTGTCAGCGCAACTCCTCTTAAACTGCTGCACAGAATTTGGTCAAACTTTGCAGATATTTAGTACACAGTGTGTAGATCTGCATATTACCAGGAAATTCCGATTCCATTATTTTTGCCCTAAGAGTTTTGCCTATTATTGAGGAAACTTTCGAGCTAAGATATAAGGAAATCCACTGGAATCAGCTTTTGTAATGAAATTTTATGTGAAATATTTTATGACCTTAAAAGACCCCTAATGATTTTGAGATCATAATATGAATGATTTACACACACACAATCTTGGATAGATCCTCCCCCCCCCCCCCCTCAAATTGGTGCTTTGCCTTAAATAATTTCATAAGTACAGATTGATTAATGTTTTACGCCGAATCGGCACTATTTCAGCCATATATCGGCGAATGATAAGTACAGTATATGTACAAATCCATAAAAACAAATTCATATGACATCATAATTTTGTTTCCATCAATTATTTAAATGTGTAAATTGTCACGTGTTGGACATGGACTTACACTCATTAACAAGTCGAAATCACTGAGGAATTTAAAGAACAGTTTGTCTGCATAACTCCTGCACCGAATTTCCTGAAACCTTGTAGGTATTTCAGACATAGTGTATAAATTTGTATATTACCAAGAAATTTGGATTCCATTATTTATCTAGAAACTTCAGCCCAATTAAATTTGTAACATACAAAGATTTGAATGTCCTTGTATGCAAGAAGTTTTGATGTGATGATTTTTGCAAGTAATGCCCCTTTTTGAATTATACTGCGTATTTAAAATGCACTGTGCCATTCATTACGTGTTGCATTGTCGAGTGTTGGGGGAGCGTGGGGTATGTGAGCTTGCTCACTTTCTCTTTCAGTTAAATTAAAATGATACTTTGAATTATTTTTAAAATTAAGAAAAAAAGATTTAAAAGTTTATAAGTCGAGTTTGCTCTTGCGTATCAATTCAACTAAGAATCATAAACCCCATATACAAGTGATAAGGCTATATTGCTCCATAGAAAATTTGACAATAGAAAAAGTTAGTGTCATCATGTTTATCTTACTTGTACATTAACTTAATGCAAAATGTATTTAATAGCTAAATGTATTCAATATAAAATATATTGGTATCATGAAGTGTAAAATAATCTTGTAATGCATGTAAAAATTCAGTTTTTTACAAATTAACAGAAGAAAAAGTGGAACTCAAACCAACTCAGTTCCTATGAAGCTCTTCAACATTGAATCATTATATGCCGGAGCTTTTCGCATTATTATTGGCAGTTTGACAAAGTTGTAAATGCAGTAAAGGAATAAATTAAGATTTGACGAGGGAGACTGTAACCGTTTTATATGAAGCTATAGCAGCAACAGAAACAGCAAAGAAACATTTACTCACAAGGTGCGATTTAACTTAAAAGGAGAAATTCCTCACAGGGGAAGGCAAAATGCTATATTTGATATTACGTGATCACTTTATATACAAAGGTTGAGGTTCGTAACCTCAGGGAATTTTATTAAAGCTAGAACGTATCTGGTCGTCGGTAGAAGTGTTGGAAGTGTGTCTTCAGTTTCTTTTTGGTGAGCTTGTTTAAGGCTTCTCCAGCGCAGTGAAAGTCCAAATTTGGTCCCGAGACGTGTTCCACAATTTTTACAAATCTGCATGCCATTCGTATGCGTGTTTTTCTTTGCTCTGGTGTACTTGGTTTTGGTCTAAAAGTAGCGCTGGTGGATTGCTTCTTTAAGGCTGTAAGGGACTGCTTCACCGGGAGAGAACAACCAGGACTCGGCGGCTCATGCCAAATAGAAGAGTAGTGTTTCAATGGCCTTCCTTTCCGTCAATCTTTGCAAGTTAATAAATGTTATAAATTTCAGCCACCACTGAATGA
Organism: Saccostrea echinata; assembly: GCF_033153115.1. NCBI lineage: Eukaryota > Metazoa > Mollusca > Bivalvia > Ostreida > Ostreidae > Saccostrea > Saccostrea echinata. The sequence continues at coordinate 6,214,549 of NW_026889754.1, forward strand.
TGGATGTCTTCCCGTCATATTTTTCCAACTTTACTTTTGGGGTGGCTGTGGGAGACAGTGCTGTGTGAGGTCGTCTGAAGCTCCCTTGCCTTAGTTGCTATTGGAAGTGCTGGATCTTCTCCTCTGTTCATTGTTTCTCCATCTCCGTCATTCTTTTGATGGATAGCCGATAGTTCTTTTTCCCTTTAATTAGGTCAATGATCTACTTTTTTGCTTTTGGCTTCTGTGCATTTCGAAAATACCTCAATTTTTCACACTATGACCAATATTTTCTTTAATAACAAAATATTACACAACTCTTTAGATAGTGAAATACAGTAGAGATGGAATAGTTTAACTACATAAAAGTAAACAATTCGAGTTTGAACTTAAACTTGTTAATTATTCAAGTTTGAATTTCCTTAGTCAATTCTCTATTTTTTTTTACCATATTTAATTTATTATTATAAAAATCTGAATGATAAGAACCCTTAACTTTTTACAACTTCAATTTACCTTTGTTGTCCTTATTCTGCTGGTATTAAAATTATACAGTGATCAACGTATTGAGATATGTTGTCTCGAAAAGATTTAGTGCATTGGTTGGATGAAGTCCATTGGCTAATTTTGAGTAATAATAACGTTTTCTTGTTCCAGCTCGTTTAATGGGTACGTTTACTTCCAAAATTGTGTGCAGATATGGAGTTGAGTAGTTGGAAGCTGAATTTATTCTAATGATATTGCGATTGATTTCTTGTATGTTTGCATTGATGATATTTTGCATTTCGGGGTATTTTGATTCATATTTTAATACATATGTTTTTTCCTTGAAGTTTTCTCGTTTGATTCCACTTTTCAATATTCATAGTAGGTATTGTTGAAAAAAAAAAAAATTAACTTGTTTTCATTTTTCTCAATTGTTTCTTTCATTTTTTCAATGCGAGTAATAAATTCTGTCATGTTGATATCTTCTTTTTGTAACTGCTCATAATCATTGTCTTGTTTGGGATCTTTGAAAAATTGGTAAAAAAAAAGGTGTTCAGGAAATTAAAGTAAATAATTGTGTGCTATTTTGGTTAAAATTGCCTACATTTTCTCTTCATATTGCAATTAGAAGTTGGGCATTGGATTCTTTTCCTTGTGTTTTTGCTGTTCTTGTCTTCAGATCTAAGGCGAAAAAGAATTATAGACATACAAATAAGAAGTAAATCTAAGTTAAAGTTTACATTAAAGTCCATGAAAATATTAGCAGATAAATGATATTTGAACAACTTTAAAAATTCTTTATATCTTTATATTAGAGTCTTACGTTATATATCGCCATTTTTGCGATTCATGGCTCGTCCAGCCATGTATCCTCCTTAGGTGGTCAGCTACACAAGACTTTGGTAAGCGGCATTCCGGACATACGGCATATTTTGCTGATAATCATATATAAGATAACCATTTTTATTACTAACTTTATAGTGCCAAAGACAGTTTTGTTTTATTTCCACATTAGTAACCTTAATATTAAGCACAAAATCTTTTTCAGCTAAATCTCTGTAAATTATCCTTTTTAAGTTTTCCTTGTGATTTGAAATACCTTGTTTCGGCTTTTTTCAGAGGCAGTCTTGCTTTCGTTGTCTGATAATTGATACATAAGTACATAGAGATATCTAAGCTACATTTACTTATCATTATTCTCTATATTATATCAAATTAACCAAACTTTTCTACAAAATACAAAGGACAAACATTAATAAGCTAAGTACCATAAAACAGCATATATTTAAATGATTTAAAAGATTCATGTTGTGTTTACTTCCTTCTCCACAGAATAGGGTTTAAACTCATGTTCTAATATCTAATGTTCATCAGATATAAATAAAAAATGTTGAGCATTCAATTAAATAATTTTGGTACGACACCCTTTCAATTTAATTTTCACTATAAAAGATCAACGAAATGGTCTAATGGCCTCCGTTTCTGTATTTTATGAGGTTTTCAGATATTTTCGAGTTCAGAGACAAATTTTACTTACTTTTAGCACTTTTGGATAGAATTTCCACTGACTTCCCCTGAGTATCCGACATACATTAACATGCTTTGTTTCTTAATTCTCTTTATTCTTTGACACACACCCTCACAAACGCACAAAGAGAGAGAGAGAGAGCGTTATCTAATATGAGATATGATCCCATCCCCAAAATACCTTTCCTTCTTTTCTTTGGTGACTGTATATCATCATCTTGAAAAATAAAATATGTTTTAATCAATTTTTCAACTTTCATGTCAATTGCATAAATAGCTATTATAAACTAAATAGATAAAGTTTAGCAAAACAACATTTAGTTTAAATGAAGCTTTAATGTATATTTTTAAATGTAGTTTGGGGTTGGGGTTCGAAATAGTAACATCTTTCTGGACATAATACCCAATTTTACCTGTTTTGTCTCTTCCTCTTTTTCTTTCTTTCCTATGTCTGGGTTTCGGTTCATCTATGAAAATATGTTTTTATGTCTTACATTCAGGTAAATAAAATTCTCAATGAAAATTTACCATATACTTGTTTCGTGTATTAAAATCATTACAGAATTTTATAATGTTAACAACCCCCCCCCCCAAAAAAAAAGCCATTAACTTATTCAGGGTCACACAAACATGGTACAGTATACTAGTATTACATTATAGATTCGATTTTAGGAGTAGTGTTCCTGATTCTAGAACTATAGACTTATAAATTTACCTTTTTTGTCTCTGTTTTCTTTTCTATCCTTTCCAGCTTTGGGCTCCAGATTATCATCTGTGAAAATTCGACGGACTTTATATAACTCACATTGAGGTAAGAAATAATTCCTAATGAAAAACTTCCATTTACTTGTTTCCTTACAATAAAATTATTACAACATTTCATGATAATATGAGCAATAACAAAAATTTTTACCTATTTAGTATTACAACCATGACACATGGCTAGTTTACATGGTAGTGTACGGAATAGTAATGAACAATGTATGCAGACAGTATTGACTGACACTATAGCTACCAGAACCATCTTTGATTTCTCATTGTCTGGGTCTCTATAATCATTTGATCCGCATCGCCAAGTGGTAGGAGCAAAGGTCCCACTCTGCATTAGCGCTGCGGCAATAGGAGCTGATCCTTACATCGCGTGTTCGAATCTCATTTTGGGACATGGAGACCGGTCCTTCGGGTGAGAACGTATAAACCGAAGGTCAAGTTTCATGGCAGGAGTGACACGTTAAGGAACCCTCACTGCTTTGCAGAGGTCTGTTGCAAAGGTTTTACTTTGTAGAACTACACCTAATGTCGGTGCCGCCACGATAGGATTAAAATAATCTTGAAATGAAATGTATGGAGATAACGAACAGTATTCAAGCTCAAAAGTCCATTATACAATACAAAATAGGGGCAGAGCAAACACGGACCTCCAAACATCAGAGGTGGGATCAGGTGCCATGGAGGAGTGAGCATCCCCTGCCGACCGGTCACACCTGCCGTGTGCTCCTTGTCATGATCGGGAAATAACGGAAAAATCCGTCGACAATTCAGTTTGTAAATAATGGCCTAACAATTAGTATGAAAAACGTCAGTCAGCATTTGACTCAATGAGAAATTGTATTTGCTGACAAGGTCATTGTATCGACCATAGAACTTACGAAATGATGACTTTAAATGAGACAGCTGATATTCTTGTTTCATCAACTTATTTGTCAATAATTTACCTCGTTTTAGAAATTGTACATACGTAGAGCATGCTCTTGCGTATCGAATCAACTGAGAGATATATACCCCGTATGCAGGTGATGAAGGTATATTGCTGCATAAGTAAGGGAAGTTGACGATTGAAAAGTTAAAGTCATCACGTTTATCATAAAGCTTGGTTGTTAGATTACCATTAACGTCTTTTTCAAGTAAAATATCCAAATATGAAACAGATGTGTCAGACTCTGTCATATCTTTTATCTCAAGTTCACCAGGATATATCGTATCGACATCAGAATGAAAGTAGCCATTGTTAATTGACAATACGTCCGCAGGTAGGTTAAGGCTTCCTGTAGAATATGACAGTGCACTCTGTGCCTTCACATCTCTGAACTACCAAAATATGACGTCATAATGGAAAATGACGTCAGGTCACTGCAAACTTGAGGTGTTATGACAGGGAGAGTGTCATGAACTTTACACTTTATTTCAAACTGCATGTAAAATGCTAGATAGCTATTGCAAAATTCACGGGTCGTTAAAGGTTTTTTTAAGTCTTGTATGTCCGAATATTTTAAAAATACACCGCTTACCTACCCTTGATTGAAATTCATCATGTTCAAAATGCTTATGAAAAATATACTTTTGAAATGTACTCTGTTTTATATCCGTGGTTGGAGGTAGAATTTATCTTGTGTGTATAAAAGCGTCTGGCGCAGGTGATTAATGAGGATTAATCTAAGAATTTATTTGGAAATCTGTAAGAAGAGGTTATTCTGTAACTGAACCTTGCTTGGGTAAAATGTGTGTTGGCTTTGTTTTAATACAGATTACGATATTGTGTGGAAAATACCCTCAAATTTGTAGGTAAGTTGAATTTCTCAGGAAATATTTTGTACCCAAGTAATACTATGACTTTTCCCAAGCACATTTCGGATACACAAGGATACGATGAGTTTATTTATATAACACAATGTTAATAATTATTGTGTTAATCAGCTGCGCCGAAGCGATTTATATGAAACACTTCAAAAAATTATAAATGACCGTCACGTGATCAACAAAGTCATGTGATATCATAACAAATATGCTAATATATAGCCGAGGAAACCCTTTATATAAATTGGAAGTACTAAAGTTCAATACTTATAAATTAAATCCAAAACCGACCTTGCAATGACATATTATGTTTTGAGCGCATTTTAAAGCTTCGGGAAGCCTTAACATAGCTGCGTCGTCGATATATCTAAATGTCGAGTTGAACGTCACAGCAAGTGTTTTCTTCTTTTCACGTACAAGATTTTGGACAAATTCTGCTTCATATGAATACAAAAAAGGTCTGCTAATAACGGGGCGCAATTGGTACCCATAGGTATTCCAATAGATTGCTGGAAGACCTGGTCTCCAAAAACCACATAGATATTGTCAATCAGAAACTCAAGCATCTTTTTAATGTCAACTTCAGAGTACTTGTGTGTACAATCAGAATGTTAATTTTGCAAATGACCAATGACAAGGTAAGTATATTTACGAGTTCCATTTTTATTGAAAAAGCAGCTGTCAATGATATCAAAAAGCCTGGACTTTAATTTATCGTGGGGAATGGTTGTGTATAAAGTTGAAAAGTCGTAAGTTTTTAAGCTTTTGATTTTGGTAAGATCTTGTGATTTCAAATTTTCCAAAAGTTCCTTGGAATTTTTAAGTATCCATATCTGATTTACACCACTTCTCGAATATATTGTTGCACAGTACTCTTGAAGTTTATCCTTCACCACTGTTAATATCTTAGTGAGGAGTAAAGATAGAGGCTTGGTTGAACATTTACTGGAACCCGCTATGTATCTTTGTTTGTAAGGATTTTTATGAAGTTTCGGAATCCAATATAAATATGGTAATTCGAATTCATTTTGGTTGTTTGGAATATTAAAAATATTCAAAACTGACATATGATTTTGAAGAATTTCTTCCTTAGAAAGGGAACTATGAGTATAAGTTGGATTACCACTTGTAGAATTAAATCCAAGTTCCTCTAAAATACATTTAATATAATGAGCCTTACAAACAAAGACAATGTTGTTACTTGCTTTGTCAGCAGGGACCAGTACGTACTGATCATGTAACCTATCTAATTCTTTTTTCACTTCTGGATTATTGAATACAGAAGGATAGATGGTTTTCATATTGCCTCTCAATCTTTTAATGCGCGATTTTAACATGCATCTGATACATTTAATCCATTCTGACAACTTTTTCAAGTCTTGCCCATTGCCTCCACAGAATCCATAATATTTATGAAATTCTTACGCCAGTTGAAGGATCTGGGTTCCCTAAATTTAAGACCTTTTAAAATTAGTGATCTTAAGGCCCTCATTATTAAATATATTTACGTCACCAGTAATAACGTGTCCAGCAGGACTATAGTTATAGGGCGAAGAAGAACATGAACACGATGGAGGATTATGTTTCAGATATTCGATATCCAGGCCCTGTAAAGTTTTCTTGTAATTAAAAAGTTTGGAAGCAATAGTCGATGTATATTTGTAGGAAATACAAGGTGTAGTCTTTAGCTTGAAATATGGTGGAATACAAGACTGGACCCTTTCGTGATTAAGAATATTACTTATATTAACCGCGTCAATTCCTTTGTTGACATATTGAAGTTTACGGAAAAAACGGAATGTTTTAGCTGCATTTTCTTCAGTAAAACGCGGGGGTTTAAAAAACCTATGATTGGCAATATCCATAACTACAGATCCTAGTCTATATTCTGGTGTCGAGGAATCAAAAAATGGGCTTTCCTTGACCTTTTCAAGAAGACTATTTAAACGTTTCAAAGGGACAGAGCAAAGTTTGGTGCGAATATGATGTAGACCTAACTATTGATTTACGTAAGGTAGTAATGAATCAAAAGAGACATCGTGTATTAAAGGTTTATTTTGTGAACTACGCACTCTAACTCTTAACTCTCGCCTACATTTTATCCCTATCTATTCAGTTTAAATAGCATTTTGGCCATTAAAACTTTTTTGAATGCAAAGAAGAGTTCATTACTATTTGATTTATATTTTTAAAAACAATCAAAGAATTAACTCCCTTTTTAACATCTCTTTTTCATTAGGGTAGTAGAAATTTTATCCATTGAAATCAGGCTTTAAAACATCGCAAGAATTTCAAATATGCACGGAAAAATATAATGACTCTTAAAACTTTGCGTATGTTAGAGTTGATTGAATGTTGTTTAACGTTCCATTCGAGAATTATGTTAGAATAAGTACATGTATAAGAATTTTCTTTTAATTTGCTATCTCATTAGAAATTGGTTGAAATAGAAATTGATGTTGGAATGAATTTTAGTCCTTTTGCTAGTTGAACATATTCGTTGTCCTTTAGTTGGTATTTTGGCAAGTTGAGGACAAATTTTCGTGCCTCGGCTAGGTGTTTAACTTTTTGACACGTCTGAGGTTAGCATCGTAGGGTTTGACTCGTTCCTTTGTTTTAGTGTCCTTTTTCCGTCTATTAAAACGCCTTGCCATTGTAATAGAGGATATGATTACCGAGTTTGCAAGTTATTGAGGCAACAAATGAATTTCGTCTACTACACTCGTGGACGTTGTAACAGAGAAGTTAAGCTAGCCCGCCTAGTTATCCGAGTGATGGTAGAGGGTTTTGTAGTATTCTAATGCACGGATAAAACTTCAGAAACTTCAATTTACTGGAGTAACACGTGACCTATGTCACGCCTGCCTGGTATCGAATGAAATCAATTCAAAAATCAACTATAATGTGGACAGTCGTGCGTGCTATTAATTACATTACTTGCTCAGTAATTGTACATCAGTCATTCTCACTAAAATAGTCAGGATTGATTATTTCTGCTGTCATATACAATTCCATTGTTAGTATGTTTATTTTTCGTGTAGTTTGGTAGCCATACTTGTGGTCCTGTTGGCTTTTTCCTTGGGAAGACCGATAGGTTTCCTGTTTCCGAGGTCTGTCATTAGTAGTGTAAGATAAGGAGTTTAGTTTGTCTCGGAATTCCTTAGTATGCAGGGTGTTTATTTTAACGATAATTTCATCAAATTGCCTTTGTTCATTGGTAAAGTCTGTAGTTACTTTCCTCAAATGTTGAAGAGCTGATCCTCTGAAATTGTAGATAGTTGCTTCATTTTTCTCTCATGTCGTCGTCAATATAACTGAAAACAGCCTGTGCAGACTCCTTGACTTTGTTTTCTGCAGCTTGTTTCCAGAATAATTTAAATTTTTCATTCTCTACTCTTCTAAGATTTAGAGAACAGGAAATTCTTTTTGCAGAGAATACGGAGGATACCGACCTGTGCTTAGGCTGTAGTTGATGCTTGATGCTTTCTTTTCTTTTTGAGAGGATTAGTCGTATATCTAGCTTCTTTTGGATTTCTTTGAGATCTCTAGATGAATTCTAATAATTCCAATCCAGGTCCGGAATGATGGATGCCGTCTCTTGATTTCCCTGTATATCATCAAGCAGAAACTCGAACGCTGTATTTTTATATTTATTTAAGAGACAGTCTTTTGGGGCGTTTTAGCATATTCTTGGTTGAGGTGAGTTGTGGTGAGACATGAATAATATACAGATCTTCTTTTGGTAGAATTTATACCGTCCGGTATTGGTTTCTTTCAAGTGACAAATTTATTACAATTAAGCGGATCTTAGATTTGGTAAAAACAATGTGTTAGATGATGCTTCAAGGTGGGATGAATGACCCTAGACAATATAGGGATGTGTGATTCAAGACGGTTTAGTGGGATGGGTCATGACGTCAATGTTCCCAAGTAAAACCCCAGACTATATCCCTCACTACTGGATTTCGTAATCTTCATGGTCCTTATAATGACCTAGCTAGCAAATAAACCGGTAACCTATCATTGGGTCTTATTTTCGCTGACTTAATCTTAATTTGGAGCCCTTCACCGGTATATGGTGACGCCTGTATATGAGTGAAAAATTCTCGAACGGGTCGTAAAACAACATATAATCAATCAATGTGCCGTTTTAACACTGATGCAACTGAAGTATAAAGTTATTGGAAATTTTCAAAAGGGATTTAATTGGGGGACACAAAAGTACAGTAACAAGAATTTTAAAGAAACTTTCTCATGTACCAAATTTAAATCAAATATAAATTTCACTCTTTCAAACAATGCAAACAGCTGTCTCATGTGACAATTTTGACATTTTACTGTATTGCAATTTGGATTGAAAAATCCAGTATCTTTGTTGCCAGCAATACACAGGGGAGGAAATTGCACGATACAGAGTCAATGCTCATTGTACTTGTAACACTGATGGCATCAGTTTCTCCCGCTTTTACGAATCCAAGATCAGCGGTCTCTTGAATGTTGGTGTTCGGGCAAGTTGTGATAGACTTAATGCTGTCAAAACTGCGAGGCGATACAGCTTTGAATTTGTAGGACTTTCCAAGATCCAACTGGTCAATGTGCCTGTCCAAAGCACAGACTTGGATTGTGTCCGAGTCATCTGCTACCGTGACAAGACTTTCTTATTATTTCGCCTATAAAGATATTGATTTTCAGGTGCCGAATTCATTGTAAAGTCATCGTTTAATTTTTCTAAGTAACTTTAATCTTACAAGTTATTCAAGATGCTGGTGTTTGAAAATTTAATGAAAATAAAAATGTAGAGATAACACTTTTCAGAAGACTAAATCTAAGATACATAAATTTGTGTGGCAGAGATGAATGCCATTCAACAACACCTCCAATCTTCAATGGGCATATAAAAAATGTACTATGTCCTCAGTTTCAGAATCTGTGTTCTATCATCGTTTAAAATCCCTAGTGCCCATATAAGATCACTCCATCGTGTATCTGCAGCAGAAAATTACATAAACCATGTTGGTAGACCAAGCTGTCGTATCATTGCAAAAACATCTTCCTTGTTTCAAGATAAGAAGGAAAATTTCTCAACCGTTGGAATACTGTAGATTCCTTATTTTTCGCGAGTACTTAATATCGCGAAATGGCTCTTTAACGTCAAATCGCGAGAACAATAATTCGCGAATGGGCGGTTGATCAAGAGAGTTCGCGAGTGGTGCTTCTCGCGTAATTGCGCGATAATTAATTCCTCGCGTATATTTAGGAATCTACAGTACATAAAACCCCTCATTGTGTCTAACAATGTCGTTAATTTGATCAGGATTTCGTATTTCATTTGCTCTAAAGATTTTAACCTTTGTTTTGCATTAAGAGCTAAATTGCATTTGTCTGTTATCTGTTTAGTGGAATCTTTTTTAATTTGAAAAACAAGTTTGGTACTGACTGTACAGCACGTCTATCAACACTTCACAATTCCCATTAGGCAACATCAGCATATAAAACGGGTACTTGACGCTGATCGTTCTCTACTCTACCACAAAATATTGTTGGAAATGACAAATATTCAGCCATATGATCTTGATACAAACTAATTGAACGTTGTCCCTCTCCTGGAGCAAATATAAAGATCTTATTCATTTGACATGGTCATTTGACTCACTGTCTAGTAGTGTATCACAATTTCCATCCTTACCACTACCATCAACTTCACAGAATTCGTCAGAGTCTGATTCATCTGATTGGTCATACATTGTTGAATCTTGATTGGTGTAGACCTCAATCTATAAACTCTCTCATTAATTCGCTCTATATTGGTAAGCTCATGGAACCAGTTGTTATCTATGTTTATGTTTGAATTCTGATACAATTCGCTGTTTTTCATTAACCAATATAAAGCAATCGAAATCTTTGTAGGTGGATATTTTCATGACAATAAGATTTTCCTTTTTAAATTCACAGGTATTGTGATATTTTCATCAAGTCTATTAATTTTTGGTTGTATGCCAACTGGTACATATACAAAAATTTTCCTTTTACAGAAACCGATCAGGGTAGCCTAGTGATGGGCGCTCGCTTCATGATCGGGAAGCCTGGGCTCGATTTTGACTCGCCGCGCCGCGTCAAACCTAAGACGAAAATTCTCGAATGGGACGCTAAACAACATACAATCAATCAATCCTTTTACAGAATACGGCCCTCCTCTAGGTAAAATATCCGCATGGAGGTGATTCTTAAGGATACAAGTCTTTCTTCCAATGGTACTCCTTCCTGAGTGGTGGACCGTTCCTCAACAGAGGACTGTACTCAGGTCAGGGATGGCTGGACCTCCTAGATGAAAACTCGTGGGGGCCGTGCTGGGGCAGAGGGGCCTGTTCACAAGCTACATCTTTGTCACATCTCTCATCCACTAAAATAAAATCCAACTATGACTACCATTAGTCATCATCACAACTGTAAAAAAAATCTTATCATTACTTGATTTAAATGTCCAACTGTAAAATCTTTTCTTCACTTGATTAAAATGTCCTACTGTAAAATCTTTTCATTACTTGATTTAAATGTCCTACTGTAAAATTTTTTTCATTACTTGATTTAATTGTCCTACTGTAAAATCTTTTTATTACTTGATTTATTCCAACTGTAAAATCTTTTCATTACTTTATTTAAATGTCCTACTGTAAAATCTTTTCTTCACTTGATTTAAATGTCCAACTGTAAGATCTTTTCATTACTTGATTTAAATGTCCTACTGTAAAAATTTTTTTTCATTACTTGATTTAATTGTCCTACTGTAAAATCTTTTTATTACTTGATTTAAATATCCAACTGTAAAATCTGTTCATTACTTGATTTAAATGTCCTACTGTTAAATCTTTTCTTTACTTAATTTAAATGTCCTACTGTTAAATCTTTTTATTACTTGATTTAAATGTCCTACTGTAAAATCTTTTTATTACTTGATTTAAATGTCCTACTGTAAAATCTTTTCATAACTTGAATTACTTGCTTCCTCTCATTTGTTGACTTTAATATTTAAACTATTTACCTCTGTCTGCCTGATGCATTACCTCGGTCTCCTCCAGGGATAGGGTAGCGGCTATACAGAAGGTTACTTTATTCAGTAATCCATAAACAACAAATATAGATGCAATACCTCCTCGGAGGCCCTTACAAATATATGAATATTTTTTTGAAAATTCATGAGGACATGAACTACGACGCTTCATGCCGGCATTCATGAGGACATGAACTACGACGCTTCATGCCGGCATATTTCATGAAGCGCGTTATATCTAATATTTACATAATTTTTTTCTGATGAGTTACCACAGATTATGCCGTTCAAATGCCACTTTTCAAGGCAAACACTTTACATTACTGTTTTGACGTCAAGTGCGTTAATATGACATAACAGTAGAGATATTCATGCTCATTTATGGATTTGTAAAGAATCAGACGAAAAATTTATTAGAAATAATAATTAGAAATGCAAATATTGAAAAATGTTTGACAAGCAAGAACGAGGAGGGATGTCCAAACTCAAAAACGTTCGTTTATTTCCCAGATCTACTCCCTCCCTTTGAATCAAATGGTTATCCACTTATTATTTATTTAAAAAAATATTGGACTGAGTGATATAAATTTCAAACTATTCTGAAATTGACATTATTTGTCTTCTGGATCAATCACAAATACTGTGCCTGTGAAAGGGTTAAAAATGAATGTCAAACAAGAACTTCATTCCCATATTTTCTCAGACGCCCGCACCGCATTATATCGGGCCATTTCATTGTATATCACCAGATTATGGAAATGCCGTAAGCTTCATATTGTCAATGTTCCGTTGTCTTAATAAAATAAGAAGAATATTAGTGCATAATTAAAAAAATCACCTTCTTGTTCATTTTTTAGCTTTTTGTGTGTGACTTACTTCCAATCGTTTCCATAATCTAAATAAATTTGTCTCGCTTGCTCTATTTCATCCTTAAAATTAAGATAAACAGATTATAAGAGAAATTATTTATGACAGGCTCTGTATCTTGATTTATTGTATATTTATTTGAACTACGTGTAACTGTTAAGTACTTTTTTCAAACATAACTTTTTTAGTGTTTAATGTTCATTGAAAGGTTGGTTGCACCCCCCCCCCCAAAAAAAAAAAGAGAAAAAAACACACAATTTTTTTTGCAGTGCATTTTTTATTTAAACGGGGTAATGTGCTAATGTATGAATGGAATTGGGTTGTAAAACAAGTCCCCTCCCCCCTCCCGCCCTATCCCATTTCCCGTGTACTTTATGTTGAAAATAAACTCGATGAATTTAATAGCTATGATTATGTCATAATTACCTAAAAATAAATAAAAATGTCTAGACCTTCATTGAACCTGGGATTTACCATTCATAGGAGGATGTTTTTAGTTGCATTAAAAATGAATTACTTTGAAAGAACATTTTTGGTACTTGTTCTCTGATTGTGAATGTTGCTTACCATATTGGCATCTTCGGGCGTCATTCTGGCGTAATGATAAACTTTAATCGTTCTGCATCAACAAATGCATGTAAATGTATAACTGTTTAAGGTTGATGTATTTCATAATTTAAAAAAAAAAAATTAAAATATCTTAAACTGTATACTACCAATGAAGCGTTGTCTGTCTCTTCTTCTAGAAGCTTTCTACAAGCCAGCACTAGATGGTCCCCCCAGCAGAAATATGGTGTACTCCCCAAGTTAGGTTATCTGGATTATTAATCTAAAAAACCCGAAAAATTTGAATTGAATTTGAATAATGAATTTATATCTGTTAAGGTTTATAACTTATTTTGAAGGTTCTAATAGGTTTCAAATCAACATTTTTAGCTCACCTGAGCTGAAAGCTTAAGTGAACTTTTCTGATCACCCGTTGTCCGTCGTCTGTCCGTCTGTGAACTTTTCACATTTCCAACTTGATATAGCACTATAAAGCATTTGCACTTAGACGATCATCGAGTTAAATGGCCGACATGGTTACACAGTTCAGATTTTGAATATTGTCCTTAAACTGGATCATTCTCCTACACTAGTAACGTTTATAACAATACCATAATGCTTACCAATTTGCACTAGCTGTCTTTGGTATTTTTGGATTGTTTCAGCTTCTTTTAGACCGTCGAAAACGACATTTTATGGGTTTTGAAAGCAGAACATCCGCACTGGAGGCTGTCATGTTTTGTGAAACATGGTATATTGTACATTGTTCATCAAAAGATCTTAATCTCTACATGGGACAGTTTACCATTTCCGGTTATTATCAAACAAAACTGATAGGTTACAAAAGATAACTCGCGAGCAAGGTGTAAATACCGAAGAGACTCTCCCTGTGACTCCCAGTGAAAAGGAGGAAAATAACGAGACTCAGCAAACTGGATCTGGTTTAATTTACGTGGGAAGTAGAAAGCAGAAGTCATCATCACCACCGGGCATGCGCACATCCAAAAAGAGGAAAACCACGTGGTTGACATTTTAATCAAACAAAAAAAAAATAGGTTGATTCCAATCGTGAATTTTTTCTTAACAAACTGGATGTTCTTTGATAAGTGAAATAAATATAAATTCAGACTACAACTGCGAAAACATATATTTATTCCAGATGTTATTAGAAAAGATACATGTATTATAATGATATATATGCTGAGAAATGATGAATAAAATCAATATCCAAAAATGTTCGTTTTTTCTTTTAATATCCATATGGGAGGGTGGTTGCACAACACGCTTTGTGTATACAACCGAATAATGTTTAATTATACTCCACGCAACTATTTGCGGGGGATATAATGTTTTTGATCCGTCCGTCAGTCCGTCAGTCCTGTTTTTTTTTGTCAGCGCAACTCCTCCTAAACCGCTGCACAGAATTTCATCAAACTTTGCAGATATTTAGGACACAGTGTATAGATGTGCATATTGCCAGGAAATTCCGATTCCTTTATTTTTCTGGGAATTTCGGCACTTTTCAACTTAGATTTTTGGCCATATCATGAATATAGAGATGAACAGTTTGTCAGCGCAACTCCTTTAAAACCGCAGCACAGAATTTCGTCGAACTTTGCAGATATTTAGGACACAGTGTGTAGATGTGTATATTACCAGGAAATTCCGATTTCATTATTTTTGCCCTAAGAGTTTTGCCTATTATTGAAGAAACTTTCCAGCTAGGTAATAAGGAAATCCACACTGGAATCAGCCTTGTAATGACATTTTATGTGAAATATTTTATGACCTTAAAAGACCCCTATTGATTTTGAGATCAAAATATTAATTTAACACACACTAAAAATCTTGAATAGTTCTCCCCCCCCCCCCCCCAAATTGGTGCTTTGCCTTGAATAATTTCAGAAGTACAGTATATAAACAAATTCATATGACTACATTATAATTTTCTTTCCATCAAATATTTAAATGTGTAAGTTGTCCTGTGTTGGACATGGACTTACACTCATTAACAAATCGCATAACCCCTGCACTGAATTTCTTGAAACTTTGTAGGTATTTCAGACATAATGTATAGATTTGTTTATTACCAAGAAATTTTCATTCCATTATTTATCTAAAAACTTCAGCCCAATTAAATTTATAACATACAAAGTGAATGTCCTTAAATGCAAGAAGTTTTGATGTGATGATTTTTTGCAAGTAATGCCCCTTTTTAAATTAAACTGTGTATTTAAAATGCACTGTGCTATTTAGTACATGTTGCATTGTCGAGTTTTGGGGGAGCGTGGGGTATGTGAGCTTGCTCACTTTTTCTTTCATTTCCTCTTGGGAATACAGTTCGCTGTGAACTTTTTCACGACAGATCTTACTGGGGTTTATAGTTCGGTATTGACCGACCATCGAATCGTCGCGATTAAACATGGCGTCTTTCATACAGCTCAAATTTAGGATCATTGAGTTAGTATAATTCAAAGAAAATCCCTTAACCTTACACACTTCTTGTCCTAAAAATGTTTTATAGGCGTAATTTTTGGACCCATTACAAACAAACTCTGTTATCCAGTCACCCTTACTCAACTCGTATGTGAGTTCGCCTAGATAGTCACCTATAGGAGGTTCCACTTCACCATCTTTCTATGTGTAGATGACAGAGTCCGTGTCCTAGTACAAGACTCGGGTCTGTAACAAGTCCAGTACGTCATATAATTTTAGATGGGCTAAGCAAGTGGTAAACGAAACTAAAAAAAAGACGTTAGTGCGTTCCCGGTTACAAATTTACTCTGATACCCTTTTGGTGGACAGCATGAGATGATTCTCGTCTACTATATTGAAATCGTGTATCTCGACGGTTGGGTTGACCATTTGCTCAAACAGAATGTGAGCTTGACTGTCATGAAGTATCTTCGTCTTGGCGAGGTTAATTCGCTGTCCGAATTTACCCCCAAAAGCTATTTAAGAGGAGTTTTGCCAGACTTCTAAGACCTTGATTATATTTAATGTTGTTTTGGTCTAGACGAATCCCTTCTTTCTGTTCCTACACAAATATATAACGGTTGAGATCATCATCCGTCTTGACCCAATCAGGTCGTCTGCTAGCTTCTTGTTTTATCTTTAAAAACATATTGATGTAATTTGTAAAGAGACCACCTGTCTTCGCAACTGGTTCATACTTTGACGTTTTTTTTTTGTTTTACACAGGTTGCAAACAGATACCAGAGTCGCTCTTATCAGACATAAATTATCGAAATTTTTAATTCGAACAACAGACACCTTCGTGTTGATCGACTCGTTGATGGAAGTCATTTGTGATCCTTTACCGCCGCGAGGGTACTTATTGGAACCTACGTCAACATCACATGTAGAGTCAAAAGGAAGATCCTGATTACTGTTTACCAAGTATTACAGACTTTCCATCATGGCCTTAGCGTCCATGTCTTCCATGGGGTGACATGGAACATAAATAGGAAAGTGTAGATTCTCATTATGGATGGCTGCCCTCATGATGTCACCAGGACGAAGGTTTTTCTTAACATCATCAATAATTTTATGGAAGGAATTCATGAGAACATCTTTCACCTCTTTCCTTTTTGTTCCTTTCGATGAAGAACTTGTTGTAAAATGTCGGCTGATAATTAACATCGACGACATTCATATTTTTCAGTGACCTCTCGTTGATAAATTTTATTCGAAAGTCATCTTGTCCAGCCCCAACTTGATTTCTTAAGAGATCATCCATTGCTCTTAAATCAACATCATGTCAGAGAAATCAAAAGAATTCGATTTAATGTCGTCTGCTAGAAGAGAAGCATCTCCGGGAAACAAAGAATCTGCGATGTCGTTAAAATCGGTCGGAGATGTACTGTCCGCTCTACGCAGATCATGAGTATCATACTGATGCATCGGTGTCGATACGTTCTCCCAGTCCATATCTTCAATTTGATTAAAAAAAAAGGGGGGTGGGCTTGTTCTCGAACAGAAGATCTACAATATAAATATATTTAAAATAGTCAGACAAATAAATAAATGAACATTATTAATTGAATAAGTAAATGAGCGTTGTGTACTTAATAAAAATAATAAATTCAAGCGAAATAATAAGGAAACTCTTGGTCGCTTCATCATAACAGAGTTACCTCTCTTCTTGTTCCAGTTGGTTTGTTTTGTTTTTTTAATTCTTAAATCAATGCTTCATCATTTATTTTTGTGGTACTCGTTAAGCATATTTAGTTTAGTTAGTTTAGCACACGATATTTTTTTCTTCATTTCTGTGTTTGCTTCTCGACATAAAAATGAAATATGAAATATTGTTCATTGAAATATGTAAATGATTGATATGAACTGAAAGGTGAAGCTTTGTTGCCCAAAAGCAAGAAAAATGGGGTGATCAGGATCAACAAATTAATTAATCTAGTATTCATTAACAGTTCATAAATTAGGTTCTAATCTGTTCCCATTTATCACTATCACCATACAGTATATTAACAAACTATCAGTGCTTCTGTACTATTTTAATTCCTAGTTGAGATCTCTTACATTGGCCTCTCTTGGTCTTTGATGAACATTTAAAAAGACAAGTTATTTTTGTCTCATATTTATTTATCTATTACTTACAAGTCTACCTGATCATTAAAACTATGAAAGTACTTTTTGTCTATACAATAAAAATTCTTGCATAATTTTCTTATTCTATTAACCTTTTAAGTACATTATTTACAGTGATTAATTATCAAAAGTGAGGAAATAACTCCTCTCAGTAGAATACAAATTAATATATGCCAGGACCAGAACACTTGACCAAATGGTCCAGATGTTCAAAAAATCTGGTAAAAATACTCTTCCTTATTAAAACTTTTACTCTTTTTGCCCCTGATATGCCCAGGTGCAGAGAAGATTTTTAAAGAAATAATGCATTTTTATTACAGATTCACTATATTATCAATAGAGCCCCCCCCCCCTCCCCTGCAAGAAACACCAGAGCCTCTCACCCTGGGACCAGAAGTTTGCCAATCATAAGTAATCACTTTGTTTATCTGCTTAACACTAAGAGCAGACAGGATTTTAATTATAAAACCCAGAAGTAGTGAAGAAGATTTTCAAAGAAATACTGCACTTTTACTATATGATCTATATAGCCCTGCCCTAGCACCAGAACCCTTACCCTGGGGCTATAAATTTCACAATTTTGGTAGAGTCATTCTTGCTTATCATAACTATGTATTTAATTTGTTTAAATAATACCCAGGAGTAGAGAAGAAGATTTTCAAAGAAACTAGTGCTAATTGTAACGGGAACCGTTACAGATGTTCCCCAAACGGCTCCCCAATACCTTATGATGCCCCATTCCCTACAAGCTTCAATAAATTAGACAATACTTTTGTAATATAGATGGACACTTTATTTTTAAGGGTATTTCATTGGAAAACTACTCCGATATAGCCATATGGGTATTAGCCAATCAAATTTCAGCGCCTGTGCTTGCACATGTTTTCTACATTTTTCACATTAATTTTCTTATAGTGTCTCACAATACATACATTTGTGCTAAATATTAAAGAATCTCATTGAAAAATAAGAGAGATGTAACCCTTTAAGTAATAGCCAATCAGAATTCAGCATACGCACATGCATGGCCTTGCATTCAGTTTTGATAGTATCATAATGTAGGAGCTCTATGTGCCTATCCATGTCGTAAATTTCATCCCGTTTTGTTGAAAACCAAGGGAGTTATAGACATTTAAAGTTTCAACCAATCAGATTGCTGCACACCTGCATGCGCGTGTGTTCAAGAAATTTCCTATATAAGATGCTGTAGCACCTTATAATGTATACTTATATTCTAAATTTCAAAGTATTTTGTCAAAAAAGAAGGAAATTATTGAGATTTTTGTATCAGCCAATCAGAGAAGTTCACGCTAATTTGACCATGTTATCTTGTCTAGACTACTAATATATCTTTATATTTTGAGTTTCAAAGCAAGTCATCAAGAAATATAAAAGTTACGGCTTCATCAAGTATATCAGTCATTTCACTCATTGCACGCGCGCGCACGTGCATGCATGTGCGCGCAAAATGACCTTCGTTCCGAACACCTACACAACATGCCTATTAACCCTAAAAAGGTTTCATGTCAATCAGATGAGTGGTTCTATGAGAACACTCCCGGACAAAAAAGTACCGGAGAAGAAAGTAGAAAAAAAGAATAATAATAATAATAACTAGTTATAATTGTAACGGGGACCGTTACAGATGTTCCCCAAACGCTCCCCAACTCCCTTTTGGTGTCTTATTTCCTGTAAGACTTCATTAAATAAGGCAATGAAGTATATTTGTTGTTTTACGCATTACACGCGCGCGCACGTGCATGCATGTGCAAGATGACCATGTCACTTGTCTACACTATTGATATATTTTATGAAACTGTGTATCGAAGAATTTCATCAAAAAGTATAAAAGTAAAGGCTATATCAAGTATATTGGTCATTTCAACATTGCATGCGCGCGCACGTGCAGGCATATGCATGATGACCATATCATCTTGTCTACACTTTTAATATATTTCTATCGTTTGAGTTTCGAAGCATTTCATCAAAAAGTTGAAAAGTAACAGCTATATCAAGTATATTGGTCACTTAACGCATTGTATGCGCGCGCACGTGCATGCATCTTCTTGCATTCAATTTTGATAGTAGCATAATGTAGGAATCTATTATACCTATTTATGTTCTAAATTTCATCCTGTTTTGTTGAGAACCAAAAAAGTTATAGCCATTTAAAGTTTAAGCCAATCAGATTGCAGCGCACGTGCATGCGCGTGTTTTCATGATAATCCTTATATATTGTCTTGTAGAACCTTCTAATGTATGACTATGTTTTAAATTTCAAAGTATTTTGTCAAAAAACAAGAAAGATATTGAGACTTTTGTTTCAGCCAATCAGAGCGAAGCGCACGTGCATGCGCGTGAGTTCATGCTAATTTGACCATGTCATCTTGTCTACTCTACTAATATATCCTTATGTTATGATTTTCAAAGCATTTCATCAAAAAATATATAAGTTACGGCTATATGAAGTATGTAAGTCATTTCACTCATTGCACGCGCCCGCACGTGCATGCATGTGCGCGCAAAATGACCTTCGTTCCGCAAATCTACACAACATACCTATTAACCCTAAAAAGGTTTCAACTCAATTGGATGAGCAGTTTCCTAGAACACTCGCGGACAAAAAAGTACCGGAGAAGAAATAAGAAGAAAAAAGAATAATAATAATAACTAGACGAGCTTGTTGCAAAGCAACAAATAAGTCTTCCGTCTAAATTTTAAGGAGATGAGATCGAGTTCGGGATACATCTACGGTCATATGAGCAAGAATGAGCCATTTACCATTACTTCCGGTGTGACCGGAAGTGACGTCATTTTGACGACTTTTGATGATCTCCTTAGCTGCTACTTGTCGTTTTGAACAACTTAGCTTCTATGATGCTATACAAATTCTCAATACTTTTTGAGATATCAGGAAAACACTTTTGGCCCCTCTAGCTTCCTGATTTTAGGGGCCAGCCCCTTATTGTTGATATCTTTTGAAAGATCGTATCATTCTACACAACTTTTGCTCTATATGTTTTAACAAAATATTTACAGGTAAAAAGATATTGTAGAAAAAGTGTTAGAAATTTTAAAAATCCCGATAGGACTTTTTTCGGGCCATAGCGAACGACGAAGTACGGCACTTCCGGGGAAAAAGAAATGCGTATGTCACATCTACACATAATGCTCTATCATCGCTGAAAAATTTCATGCTTCTACCATGAAGCCCTTTTGGGGAAACTGCCGGACAAAGTGACCCTCCGAAAATCACTAAATCGCGGAAAGCTCGGAACCGGAAGTGACGTCATCAAAACAAAAAAATATACATCTAGATTTTTTAATGTTCTATCAGACCTGTAAGTTTCATGAAAATCGAGCGAGCCGTTTCCGAGAAATCGCGTGCACAAAATCGGTAAGAAAAAAAAACAATAATAATAATAACAAAAAATAGTGGAAAAGAAACCTAAGAAAAACAAGAAGGTCTTCCGCTGAAGACGGAAGACCTTAATAATAATAACTAGATGAGATCTCGTTGCGAGCAACGAGTAGGTCTTCCGTCCGATTTTTCGATGAGATGAGATGTGATTTTGATTAAGTTTTTGTTTCCCCCCTTAGATTTATTTATTTATTTATTTATTTATTTATTTATTTATTTATTTATTTTTTGATTTATATAACATATTCTTGAACCTCTTTTGTTCAATATTGCTTTTCAAAATGTTTCCCCCTTTCGAGATAGGAAGTGCAAAAGAGTTATCATTCTGGCCCCTTATGGCTCCTAATTATGCAATACATAATCAAAATTTTACTACACATTGTTGCATATAATTAAGTTAAGCATTTTTGCTTCAGTAATTGATAAAAAATTCATGATCATTGAAGTTTTACATATTAGTCTTTTGGCCCTTCTGAGCCCCTAATTTGAAGGGTTAGCCCCTTTTTCTTGATATCAAAAGACTTGTGATTTTACACATTTTTTGTTCAACAACTATTCAGAAGTTTCTTCTCGTTTCCGAGATATGTAGAATAGAAATATTTAGGGGCCAACCCTTCAAATTCTTAATGGGGCCGTTTTGCAAAAATTGAAAGGATGCATATTGTTCAGAACATTATTCTGAACATCTTTTGTTCAATATTGCTTATTAAAATCTCTCCCCTTGTTGAGATATAAAGCGTCAAATATTTAGCATTCTGGTCCCTTTTGGCCCCTTATTATGCAACATATGATCTTTATTTTATAATATATAGTGGCAAATCGTTAAGATGCGGAATTTTGCTTCAGTAATTGATAACAAAAATATTGATATTTAAAGAGTTATAGATGAAAGACTTTTGGCCCCTCTGAGCCCCTAATTTGAGGGGTCAGCCCCTTTTTCTTGATATTAAATGAAAGGTCTTGTGATTTTGAAGACTTTTTGTTCAACACCTATTCAGAGATTTCTTTTCGTTGTGGAGATATGCCGAATGGAAATATTTAGGGGCCAACCCTCCAAGTTCTTAATGGGACCGGTTGACAAAAATTAAAGGGTGCATATTGTTTAAAACATTATTTTGACCATCCTTTGTTCAATATTGCTCATCGAAATATCCTCTCTTTTCAAGATATAAAGCGTCAAAGATTTAGCATTCTGGCCCCTTTTGGCCCCATATTACGCAATATATGATCTTAATTTTATAATATATGGTGGCAAATCTTAAAGATGAGTATCTTTGCTTCAGTGATTGATAACAAAATATTGATAATTAAAAAGTTATAGATGAAAGACTTTTGGCCCTCCTGAGCCCCTAATTTGAGGGGTCAGCCCCTTTTTCTTGATATCAAATGAAAGGTCTTTTGATTTTAAACATTTTTTGTTCAACAACTATTCAGAAGTTTTTTCTCGTTTTCGAGATATGTAGAATAGAAATATTTAGGGGCCATCCCATCAAATCCTTAATGGGGCCGTTTTGCAAAAATTGAAAGGATGCATATTGTTTAGAACATTATTCTGAACATCTTTTGTTCAATATTGCTTATTAAAATATCTCCCCTTGTTGAGATATAAAGCGTCAAATTTTTAGCATTCTGGCCCCTTTTGGCCCCTTATTACGCAATATATGATCTTTATATTAAAATATATAGTTACAAATTATTAAGATGAACATTTTTGCTTCAGTAACTGATAACAAAATATTGATATTTAAAGAGTTATAGATGAAAGACTTTTGGCCCCTCTGAGCACCTAATTTGAGGGGTTGGCCCCTTTTTCTTGATATCAAATGAAAGGTCTTGTGATTTTGAAGACTTTTTGTTCAACAACTATTCAGAGATTTCTTTTCGTTGTGGAGATATGCCGAATGGAAATATTTAGGGCCAACCCTTCAAGTCCTTAATGGGGCCGTTTGACAAAAATTGAAATGTTACATATTGTTTAGAACATTATTCTGACTATCTTTTGTTCAGTATTGCTTATCAAAATATTCCCCCTTTTCGAGATATAAAGCATCAAAGATTTAGCATTCTGGCCCCTTTTGGCCCCTTATTACGCAATATATAATCTTAATTTTATAATATATAGTTACAAATCATTAAGATGAACATTTCTGCTTCAGTAATTTATAACAAAATATTGATCGTTAAAGAGTTATAAATGAAAATATTTTGGCCCCTTTAAGCCCCTAATTGGAGGGATGAGCCCTTTTTTGTTGATATCTAATGAAAGGTCTTATCATTTTGCACATCTTTTGTAATATATGTTTTAACAAAATATTTACAGGTAAAAAGATAAAAAGGAAAACGTGTCAAATTTTGAGAGATGCTTGTGAGCCTATTTTTCGAGCCCAGGCGAGCTTCGGCGCCTTTTGAGCTGGAAAGATATAGATGCCAAATGGCACATCTACAATCATTCCTCTATCTTCACTGAAAATCTTATCTCTTTATCTCTATTCGTTTAGGAGAACACTCCAGGACAAGCCGACCCTCTGAACATCGGAAAATCGGCAATATCTCACGACCGGAAGTGACGTCATCAAAAAACAAAAAAACCTATCAAGATCAATTGAATATCTTTTACATCTGAAAGTTTGGTATAAATCGGCCCAGTCGTTTCTGAGAAATCGCGTGCACAAAATCGGTTGGAAGAAAAATAATAATAATAATAATAATAATAGGGAAAAAGAAACCGAACGAAAACAATAAGGTCTTCCGTTGGAGACGGAAGACCTTAATAATAATAAGAAACAGAGTAAAAACAATATGTTCCCAAACTCCGTTTGGGGAACATAACTAGTTATAATTGTAACGGGGACCGTTACAAATGTTCCCCAAACGCTCCCCAACTTCCTTTTGGTGTCTTATTTCCTGTAAGATTCATTAAATAAGGCAATCAAGTATATTAGTCGTTTTACGCATTACACGCGCATGCACGTGCATGCATAGGCATGATGACCATAACATCTTGTCTACACTTTTAATTTATTTGTATTTTTGAGTTTCAAAGCATTTCATCAAAAAGTTTAAAAGTTATGGCTATATCAAGTATATTTGTCATTTTACACATTGTGCACGTACGCACGTACATGCATGTCCTTGCATTCAATTTTGATAGTAGCATAATGTGGAAATCCGTTATACCTATTCATATTCTAAATTTCATCTTTTGTTGAGAACTAAGGAAGTTATAGGTATTTCAAGTTTAAGCCAATCAGATTGCAGAACACGTGCATGCGTGTATTTTCATAATGATTCTTATATATCATATTGTACAACCTCCTAATGTATGACTATGTTTTAAATTTCAAAGTATTTTGTCAAAAAACAAGAACGATATTGAGACTTTTGTTTCAGCCAATCAGAGCGAAGCGCACGTGGATCCGCGTGAGTTCATGCTAATTTGACCATGTCATCTTGTCTACACTACTAATATATCCTTATATTTTGAGTTTCAAAGCAATTCATCAAACAGTTTTAAAGTTTCGGCTACATCAAGTATATTGGTCATTTAACGCATTGTGCGCGTGCGCACATACATGCATGTCCTTGCTTTTAATTTTGAGAGTAGCATAATGTAGTAATCTATTATACCTATTCATATTCTAAATTTCGTCCTGTTTTATTGAGAACCAAGAAAGTTATAGGCATTCAAAGTTTGAGCCAATCAGATTGCAGAACACGTGCATGCGCGTGCTTTCATGAGATTTCTTATATATCATGCTGTAGAACCTCCTAATATATGACTATGTTTAAAATTTCAAAGTATTTTGTCAAAAAACAAGAAAGATATTGAGACTTTTGTTCCAGCCAATCAGAGCAAAGCGCACGTGCATGCGCGTGAGTTCATGCTATTCTGACCATATCGTCTTGTCTACACTACTAATATATCCTTATATTATGAGTTTCAAAGCATTTCATCAAAAAATGTCAAAGTTACGGTTAACCCTAAAAAGGTTTTAACTCAATTGGATGAGCAGTTTCCGAGAACACTCGCGGAACAAAAAGTACCGGAGAAGAAATAAGAATAAAAAAGAATAATAATGATAATAATAATAATAATAATAATAATAAGAAACAGAGTAAAAACAATATGTTCCCAAACTTCGTTTGGGGAACATAACTAGATGAGATCTCGTTGCGAGCAACGAGTAGGTCTTCCGTCCGATTTTTCGATAAGATGAGATATGATTTTGACTATGATCTTTGTTAAAAGATAATAATATATATAGACTTCCCTAATTAGATTTCAATCCTTTGATTTATATACATTATCAAAGAGCTATCGATGAATTGCTTTTGGCCCCTCTGAACCCCTAGTTTGAGGGGTCAGCCCCTTTTTCTTGATATCAATTGAAAGGTCTTGTGATTTTGAAAACGTTTTGTTCAACAACTATTCAGAGATTTCTTTTCGTTTTGGAAATATGCTGAATGGAAATATTTAGGGGCCACCCCTCCAAGTCCTTAATGGGGCCGTTTGACAGAAATTGAATGGGTGCATATTGTTTAGAACATTATTCTGACCATATTTTGTTCAGTATTGCTTTTTAAAATATTCCCCCTTTTCGAGATATAAAACATAAAAAATTTAGTATTCTGGCCCCTTGTGACCCCTTATTACATAAAATATGATCAGAATCTTATCATATATTGTTGTAAATCGTTAAGATAAGCATCTTTGCTTCAGTAATGTATTACAAATTATTGATCGTTAAAGAGTTATAGGTTGAAGACTTTTGGCCCCTCTGAGCCCCTAATTTGAGGGGTCAGCCCCTTTTTCTTGATATCAAATAAAAGATCTTGTGATTTTGAAGACTTTTTGTTCAACAACTATTCAGAGATTTCCTTTGCTTGTGGAGATATGCTGAATGGAAATATTTAGGGGCCACTCCTTCAAGTCCTTAATGGGGCGGTTTGACAAAAATTGAAAGGGTGCATATTGTTTAGAACATTATTCTGACCATCTTTTGTTCAGTATTGCTTATCAAAATATTCCTCCTTTTTCGAGATATAAAGCGTCAAAGATTTAGTATTCTGGCCCCTTGTGACCCCTTATTACGTAACATATGATCAGAATCTTATCATATATTATTGTAAATCGTTAAGATAAGCATCTTTGCTTCAGTAATGTATTACAAATTATTGATCGTTAAAGAGTTAACGAATAAAGACTTTTGGCGCCTCTGAGCCCCTAATTTGAGGGGTCAGCCCCTTTTTCTTGATATCAAATGAAAGGTCGTATCATTCTGCACAACTTTTTTTCTATATGTTTTAACAAATTCTTAACACATATGAAGATATGAAAGAAAAGGTGTAAAATTTTGTGAGATGTTTCTGAGACATTTTTGAGCCCTACCGAGCTTCGGCGCCTTTTGCGCTAGAGAGATTTGGACACCTGCCTGCAAATCTACAAACCTTCCCCTACCTTCACTGAAAATCTTGACTCAATATCTTAAGTCGTATCGGAGGAGTTTCCAGGACAAGCCGACCCTCTGAAAATCAGAAAATCCTAAATATCTCGAGATGGAAAGTGACGTCATCAACGAAAAATATTTCCAATAAGGTTCAGATCAATAGCTATCAGATCTGAAAGTTTCATGAAAATCGGCCAAGACGTTACCGAGAACTTGCGTGCACAAAATCGGTAAGAATAATTAATAATAACTAGAGCAAAGCTCGTTGCAAAGCAACGAGTGGGTCTTCCTTCTTAGCTTGTAAGTTGACGTCGTAATAAAAGGATAAATATTTAATTTCCACCTAAAGGTTACATGTTTCTGTTTAGATTGTCAACTTTGCTAACATTCTCTTTCTTCTTTGACCCAAATATCAAGAGACCTCATCTCCTGAACTCTGAATCTGGAGTGAGCATGAGGATATATAATTCAACTGTACTCTCTCCAACAGTACTCCTGAAATTGTATCCAAAACACTAATACTTCCAGACCCTCATTTCTTGATTTTTAATTTCTAGACTTTTCTATTTATCTAACATCTTTGATGCAATCATGTTAGTAACACTTGTCATACTACAGAATCATCAGTGTTTTGCTACATCACTGTCATAATAATTGCTTGACAAAACATTTACACAGCATAACTACATAGTAAGTAATCCAAATGTGTTACTGATTGAGGATATCCATTCTTTGACAATCAGTAAGTAGAAAAATACTCTTACAAGAAATGCACAGGGATGATTTCAGTAAGACACGGTGTCACTTGCGGAAAATTTTAACATAACCTCTTTTTTAGCCTTTAACTTAAAAGTTAAACTTCATTATCTCAAAAACCGATATCTAAATACATGTACCATTTATATGGTGAAGTGAGTTGGTACTCCCAACCCCTTATTCTTTAAGTTTTTTACCCTGCATCGTTATCTGGAGTCATTGGATATCTTGATGTTTAATCTTGGTCCAGTTGAAATTGAGAAAAAATGGTTTTACTGTACTTCTTGGGTTCATTTATTCAAATGTTTTACAAGGGGGGAAAAGGACACATATATTCAAATTTTTGTAACATGTTAAAATAATCTTTTACATGTACATGTATATTACACATATATTCAAGTAAATTTTTTAATAAGAATTCATTAAAAATATTTGAATCCATTGAAGTTGATTGCAGTAGATATAATGTGAATTATGAGCCTAAGACACAACAAGCAAATTTAAAGAATAGTGGTCTCATTCTCTCATTTGTCAACTGAAAAAGTTTGATGATAATAGGCCTGAAACTGTTCAAAATATGCCTCTAAATCATTTTGAAAAAGAATGGCTGCAAAATTTAAAAAGTAGGTAACCATGAACTACTTTTGAGTCAACATGATACGAGGTCCTTAGATGCATCAACTGACAAGATTTGATGATCCTAGTCCTTATAGTAAGCAAAATATCAACATTTTAATAAATGTAATTTTTGGTCAACTTTGAAGTGACCTTGAGACCAAGCCCTTTGTCCCAGAGCGATTCCCTGTGCAAATTTTAATCTACAATATATCCTCATCCTTTTGTGAAAGTTTGGTGATAATCTGCCCAGTGGTTCTTAAGAAGACGATTTTTTAGCAACCAGTACTTTTGGTTTTATTTACCTAATTATCTCCCCTTGTTTAAGGGTCACAACCCTAAGTTTACTATAAACGGGAGCCCTTGGGCCATGGATATACTGTGACAAATTTGACAATAATTGGCCAAGGGGTTCTTGAGTTATGGCCCATATTCTAACAAGAGGCCCATGAGCCACAACGCTCACCTGAGTTACTTTGGCCCTGCTGTTCTTCACTAGACCCTCCCTCCCTTATTATACTTATTGCGGCCCCACCCTACCCCCGGGGGCCATGATTTGCAAAATTAGAATCTACACTACCCCAGGATGATTCCACATATGTTTCAGTTTTTCTGGCCCAGTGATTCTTGAGAAGAAGATTTTTGAAGATTTTGCCGATATATTTTAAACTTTGATTCCCTATTGTGGCCCCGCCCTACCCCTGGGGGCCATGATTTGAACAATTTAGAATCTACACTATGCCAGGATGCTTCCACATAAGTTTCAGCTTTTCTGGCCCAGTGGTTCTTGAGAAGAAGATTTTTAAAAGATTTTGCCTATATATTTCAATGTAAAACTTTGATTCCCTATTGTGGCCCCGCCCTACCCCTGGGGGCCATGATTTGAAGAATTTAGAATCTACACTACCCCAGGATGCTTCCTCATAGCTTTCAGCTTTTCTGGCCCTGTGGTTCTTGAGAAGATTTTTTAATGACCCCACCCTATTTTTGTCTTCTCTTGATTATCTCCCCTTGTAAAGGGGATTGGTCCTTCATTTTAACAAACTCCCCTTCACCCAAGGATGCTGTGTACCAACTTTGCTTAAATTTGGCTCACTGGTTCTTGAGAAGAAGATGAAAATATGAAAGAATTACAGACGGACGGACAGACAGCTAGAAAGACGGACAGACGATGGACAACTGGTGAAAAGCTCACTTAAGCTTTCAGCTCAGGTGAGCTAAAAAGTTTACGTACACCGCACAAATGGCCATAGCATTAGCTCTTTGAGCCTTTGGCTCACAAGAGCTAAAAAGATAAAAAGAATTACGTATCTTAGAGTTGTCTATTTGTAATCAAAGCTATATTAAAATCAGACCAATTTCTTGAAATAAAAAATTGCACTGTTGTAGTGCAAAAAAAATTAATGATATTTTACATGTTGCTACAATATTCAAAGAGGGCATGTTGCAAAATTTTGAATTAAATTAGAAGGGTTATGACTGTTTCATCGCTAATTATAGATGATCAATGCGAAAACACAAAGTTGAGAATTGCAATGTCATTGAAAGTCTTGGAGAGCACCAAGCTATTAAAAAATTATTTCTTCAGACAGGTCATTTTTCAAAGTGCACAGTAAATTTTCCTTAAATCAATGTGTCCGCAAACTTTTCTAACAATCCTCGTTCATGTACATGCCCTTAGCACTGAAGTCATTTGAAATATGCACATATGTTAACATTTGTTATTGTATATGCCAAAATAGCAGTTCTCTCTAAATTTTTTTGTAAAAATACATATATTACAAGTTCTTAATATATTAAGGCCTGATGTGTCCATAATCCTAGATGGAAGGTCTTTTGTGTGACTGTTTAAATTTCACTATGCTGCTTATTCTTCGTCATCTCCAAACAGATGCTCTTCTGGCAAATATGGTCATGCTTGGTATCAAATTTCAGTTATCAGATGGCAGTCACACCTATCCAAAAGAAATTGAAATTTCTCATTTAAAATAAAAAAAAAACAAGAGGCCCAAGGGCCAGATCGTTCACCTGAGCACTGTGGCTAGGAAAAAAGGAAAAATCAGTTTAGTATTGAAAAGCATAAATGCATAAGTGGTCCCAACCTACCCCTAAAAAGGGAGGGGGGGCGGGGGTCATGATTTGAACAAACTTGAATCTACACTATCTGAGGATGCTTCCGTATAAATATGACAAACCGTAGCTTTGCTGTTCTTGAGATTTTTAAAGATTTTTCCTATATATTCCTATGTAAAACTTTGATCATACATTGTTGCCCCACCCTACCCCCAGGAGTCATGATTTGAACAAACTTGAATCTACACCACCTGAGGATGCTTCCACATAAATATGACCAATCATAGCTTTGCTGTTCTTGAGAAGAAGATTTTAGAAGATTTTTCCTATATATTCCAATGTAAATCTTTGATCGTCCATTGTGGCCCCACCCTACCCACGGGGGTCATGATTTGTACAAACTTGAATCTACACCACCTGAGGATGCTTCCAAATAAATATGACCTATCATAGCTTTGCTGTTCTTGAGAAGAAGATTTTTGAAGATTTTTCCTATATATTCCAATGTAAAACTTTGATCGTTCATTGTGGCCCCACCCTACCCCCGGGGGTCATGATTTGTACAAAATTGAATCTACACTACCTGACAATAATTCCACATGAGTTTCATCTTTCCTGGCCCACTGGTTCTTGAGGAGAAGATTTTTCAATAATGCCATTAATTTTTTGCTATTTCGTAATTATCTCCCCTTGGAGGAGGGTGTTGCCCTTCATTTGAACAAACTTGAAACCCCTTCACCCAAGGATACTTTGTGCCAAGTTTGATTGAAATTGGCCCAGTAGTTCTGGAGAAGAAGATGAAAATGTGAAAAGTTTACGACAACAATGACGCAGACGACGCCGACGACGACAGACAACGGACAAATTTTGATCAGAAAAGCTCACTTGAGCCTTCGGCTCAGGTGAGCTAAAAACTGTACAACTTATAAATGATAAATAGCGATGTTAATTTTACTCGGACAGCTAAGTTGCACAGTCAGAGGCTTTAGTCAAACGAAAGTTGAGTACTCGTTGAAATTTAAATTAATTTTTCATGTCATTTTCCTTTTTGTCTTTAAGAGACTGCTAGCCTGTACAATATTTAAGCTATTTTATAACCATTATACAACAAATTATTGAATCATTAACATTTTCATAGTAATAAATATATGTATCAAATGTATTTGATTTCAAATATAATATTTACTGCCAGTGTTTTTTTTCAGTACTTTGGGACTGGGGGCTGGGGCCCTCAGAATTGGGAATTTCAGCATCAATTAGGCTAAATTGGGAATCTCCCAGAAAGCCCAATCACTTAAAAAGCATTGTCAAAAAGCTTTGTTTTTGTCTTTGTATTACTTTAACAAACAATTGTTATAACTAATCAAGACTATTCTTGGTATGGATTATCTAATTACTTGCATCAAGAACAATAGTGGTATGAATTATCTAATTATGAAGAAATCCAACTTGGCTGAGGTGGCAGAGGATAGTTTTTTTTTAATGCCAAACATGTGCCGAGGGGGTACACATATACATGCGATCCATAAAAACATGTACATGGGGACAGTTTTCCAGGGCTAATTAATTACACTTCATATGCCCACAAATGGCTCACAAATTATGTCAACAAATTTCATGTAATCTGCCTAGTAGAGTGCACATGTACCAAAAATGCACCTGGGGTCTCCCCAAATTTTGGCTTGTTTTTCCAAGATTTGGGCCTCAGTCGCACCCATACAACCCATCCCCAGGCCCGAGCGAGCAGGATAAAACACCCAGTAGTCTGTAAATCAATGCATGCCCTAATGAAAATTCACCAATTGATATGGGGCCTTTCATCTTCCCTCTGAGATACACACCTTCTTCTAAGGCCTACTGCTTTTCAGTGAATTTCCTCTGCAACTGACCACGTGTCTTAGGTTCGTATTTACAACTCTGTATATGGAAAGCGTCATAGTGACACCTACAAGTTGCACATCATTTTTTTCAGCAAGCACTTTGCGACACTGCAAATGTGTCCCATAATTATTCTAATCATTTTTCTACATAAAATATCACATCAAACAGGGGATATCTCAATTTTTTAAGAAATTTGACCGGGTCTTTAGTACGAAACTATCCCCTGCCACCTTTAACTTTCAAAGTTTGCTTTTTAATTAAAATAACTTTCCATATTTAGAAAGTGCAATCAATTCTGAGTAAAAATATACTAAATATGTCTTATTTCAATGAAAAATAAAAGAGTTAGAGGCAAATAAGTGACCCCACCAATTGTGTGAAACAGTGTTTAATGGTAACTTTGATCAATTTCAAATGCAGCTACATATAAAAAATTCAATAAGAATTGCATGCCTTCATGAAATGTACTCACATGAAACACATACTCTCCTATTTTTGATGTTTTGAGAAATCCCATTTTACCTCTTAATTGCTTGAATTTATACATCTATAGCTTGTTTGCAAAAAGAAAACCTAATCTATTTTTCAGGATATTTATTGTAATATACAAAAACCCCTCTTGCATCAAAGGTTCAAGAAGAAGTGTCCTGAAAATTGCAGTTATCTACCCTACCCCTCCAACCATTACCTGATTCTATAGAAAATATACTGTGGAAATCTGATTTTACTGACTGTCCTTTTTCTGAGTATATTTCCATTCAATTTCAATGTATCTGAGTGATCAAATACATGCATTTGATTCCCCTGAATAATTAAAGTGATCATCCTGTCCTTACTTGGCATTTGTGAGTAAATTTCAGGTGTTTAGTAGAATCCAATAATTACATGAAAATGAACATATTTCTCATATTTTGTTCATTAAATATGCAAAAAGACCATCTGTTTTGTTATAATTTAAAGAAAAATATATAATCTATATGAAAATAATGAAAAGTTTAAGTTCTATCACATTATAGAAGACAAATGAGGGGGAAAATGAAGGGGAGGGGGGTATTTTTTTTTATGTAATTATCAATAGTAAGATGGGTCTAATTTGAAAAAAAAAATTAAAGCACAGCAATTCTTTGAATAAATGTGGTTCTGTGAACTGATATTTTTGCATACTGACTCATTCTTTTCTCAAAATCATGATATTTAGTGAAAATACATGTAAAAAAGAGTAAGATTATAATTTGTAATTTCAGTGATATCGCAATAACTGAGCCCCTTTAATTTTAATTAATACTAAGTGATTGCATCAAAATTTGATAAAATATATGTGACAGTGCCCAAACTATTATTTTCAAACAAATAAATTTTTCTCAGACAAAAATTGCCTTACTCTGTTAAGATTTGTTATGCTGATGCTTCAAACTCTTTGAAAATGTGTACTGGGAAAGGTTTACCCTCCTTGTGTTTAGGTCTCTCTACCTAAATGAATAAGAGTCAAATAAAAGAAATATGGTGAGTTTTGAAAATGGCATACATCAATAAATTTATTTAGAGAAGAATTAGACTAAATTACATATTTCTGAAAATTGGTGTTTTCTTGAAGGTGGCAGAGGATAGTTTTTTAAAATGCCAAACATGTGCCGAGGGGGTACACATATACATGCGATCCATAAAACATGTACATGGGTACAGTTTTCCAGGGGCTAATTAATTACACTTCATATGCCCAAGGCTCACAAATTATGTCAACAAATTACATGTAATTTGCCTAGTAGAGTGCACATGTACCAAAAATACACCTGGGGTCTCCCCAAATTTTGGCTTTAAACAATTAAAGTGTAACTCTTATAAAAACAAAATTTTAATTATGAGATTTTTTGCATTCAATCAATACAATTTAAAAATGATTGATGTTAATATCAGAAAGAAACACCTTTGAATTATGCTCATAACCATTCCCCAATTTACATGTATTTATAAAGTTTTATTATTCTTCATTAATTGGTAGTTGCATTATATGACATCTGAGATCTTACAAAAATGCAGGTTGAAACTTTACAATTTGGATCCGACATCTTTTAAAGTATGCCAATGCATGTTTGTCGAACAACAAAATTCCTCTGAACAATTAACAAAGACTGGTTAAGCCTTTCCCTGAGTTTGAACACTAATACGTTAATAAATGAACTGAGCAGATCCAATTTTTTTTTACATTGAATTTAAGAGTAGCAAATTTTAAACGAACAACCGACTTAACAAATTTTAGTCGATAGTCAATATGATTGAATGATAGTCGAGTACTTGAATATTCATTGACACCCCTAATGAAACCATCAAACAGAGTTCAAAGATACTGTCACATTTTCCGTGTATTATTTGTAAAAAGTACTCTATTAAATAGATGTTTACATGCAGTCAATTTTGAGGATGTAATTACAAAATATAATTATAAATAGGGATAAATTAGGAGGTTTTTTTTCATGATTTCACAAAGGAAATGCACATAACTTATACATGTAAAAAATTTATTAGGGATGGCAATGGTCAACTGGGTAACCATCTAATCAGTCAGAAATATAGTAACCGGTTTAGTATGGGATGACAAGTTATGATTTTCATAACCGGTTAGTCGGTATTTCTTGTATAATATGTACTTTTTAAATAATATACCAGTATACATATTTTTTTTTTTAAATTATCACTTAGATCATGTAGATAGCATGTGTAAAACTAGTCTCATTCAAGCAGATGCTCGACTGTCTCCATAAACTCCTGCTCATTGGAGTTTACGGAGACGTCTAAGCATTTGCTTGAACGAGATTAGTTTAAAACTGAAAAGTTGCTATCGACTTATTAAATTATTCACAATATACAGCCACTGTGAAAACAAATCCCCATTATTTTGTCATTACAATAAAACATGCTTATAAGTGCCAGGGACAAATAATTTTGATTCATTATAAATGTATTCATTTTTCAGTTTAGTTTTCAGTATGTTTTAAAACCACAGGGAATGAAAATCACTTCCACTATACGCTTCAATTCCTTATTTAAGTCTGTTCGCAGTAAGCATGTTTTACTGTATAACCCAAATACCACTCTAAGTTTACATACCCCAATCATAAAAAATTCTATTTTCTAATTTCAAGAACTAATTTTTTACTAAACAATGTTTTACATGGTAATAAATCTAGTTCATTATCTGTAATGGTAGCCTAGTTGTAGGGCATTCATTTTGTAATCAGGAGGCCTGGGCTTGATTCTCATTTGCTGTGTCAAACCTAAGACATAAACATACAGGTAATGAAGGTTCCTTCACCAAGCGCCAAGCATTAGAATGAAAGTCAAAGGTTTTTCAGATGAGACCTTAAAAACCTCACAGTAGATGTTGGGACAATAAAGAACCCTCACTGCTCAATGGGCCTTAGTGCCAAGTATTAAGGTCTATGTTTGAAGCCCTTCACCAGTATGTGGTAATGTCTCTATACTAGAGAAAAATTCTCAAGTAAGATGTAAAACAACATACAATCAACCAAAGTGTCAGTAAGAGGCTGATCCTTACGTCGCAGGTTCGAATCCCACAGCTGGATGTGGAGATAGGTTCCTCGGATGAAACCGTATGAACCGAGGTTCTGTGTCACAGAAGGTGGTGGCACGAAAAAGATCCCTCACTTCCCAAAGGCCATAAGTGTCAAGTACAGGTCTATATTTGAAGGCCTCCACCAGCAAGTGGTGGCATAATAATATGACTAAAAAAAATTTGAAGGGGCAATAAACAAAACACAAATCAATCCTGCAGTCTTATCACAGAAATAATTCAAACTTTTATGTATAAATATATTTCCAAAGTTCTTTTGCAATTTAACTGAGTGACATTTTTGAGATTTTCCAATAATAATACACATTTATAACTGGGTTCGAGGGCAACATGTGTTTTGTCGGACCCAAGAACCAAACTGTTTGCCTGAAGCCATTAGGCCAAAGGGAAACAGTTTGGTTCAAGGGGTCAGCAAATTGCATTTTACCCCGAGAACACGGTCAATAAATGTTTTGTTATATCTTTTACTTTCTTTTTTTGTTTGACATACATGTATTTTGTAGTGGCTTCCGTGATGTAAATTTCCTTTACCAGCACTGAGGCAAAACTCTGTCAATTCCGTAACTTTCAAACACCAACGAATGCAAATGAGATTTAACTAATCCCCAGCATACTGTAATATGTAAGCAGTCCAATGATCTCATGGACA
Source organism: Saccostrea echinata (assembly GCF_033153115.1). Taxonomy (NCBI): domain Eukaryota; kingdom Metazoa; phylum Mollusca; class Bivalvia; order Ostreida; family Ostreidae; genus Saccostrea; species Saccostrea echinata. The sequence continues at coordinate 6,250,612 of NW_026889754.1, forward strand.
GGTTCAATATCTCACTGCGGTTCAACATAGATTTTTTTATGATTGCTCATAAAACCTTGGAAATGTTAGACATTCTGAGTGTACACTGGTATAGATTTATATAAGAACAAATTTTTAAAGGTATAACAAATTATAATATTAATTAAGGCCCTAGTTATAACAGCTATTCATACTTGTTGAAGAATATAAAACAATAATTATCATTTTTATACATGTAGTATGTTAGATAATGTATTGTTGAATTTTTGCATTTTTTTGTTTCAATAAAAAAATAAGTCTTGGTGAAATTACATGCTCTCATGCATTTAAATATAAGGTAAAGCAATGGGGATTTGACAATGTCATGTCAGGGCTAACAGACAGAGACTGAACCATAAAATAGATAACATACATCAGTGTTTGTGCGTTCATTTCTACATTTGCTGGCATATACATGTAAACATCAGTGCTGTAAGCAGCTGTTAAATTTTAGATAAGAAAAATTCTAACCTTCACTTCCATGGTCCACGCCAATCATATATTAAAATGTCACCGTGAACTCTTTCATCACTCTCTACATTTATCACAGAAAACTCCGACACAAGACTGTTCATCGCTGTTAATGTGATCGTCAGAATTTCCTCGTAAACAATTTGCGCAAGAATATATATATCCCTTTAAAACTAATGCTCCCTGTACGCAACCAAGGATTTTATGTGCTTCGTAGATGTGGATTAAACGTGCATGTCTACATACGGCCCGTACATTAAGAAAATGTACAACTGTCAACTTCACATATTTTCTTCTCATTTTCTGTCTGTAGTTCCGACTTGCATGGCTACTTCCGGGGACGCACTAAAGACTTGATATACTAAAGAACCTGATATTCGACCTGATGATTTTTCAAAAAATAAAATAATCAGATTGAGTGTTATACATGATTTATTTTTAAAAATTATTGATTACGAAGCATTATGCTATACTAAACTACACTTTTTTTTAAATATTTGCCAACAAAGCATCAGATCAAATCACGTTTTTCGTATATCGGGTCTTTAGTGTCTTCTTCCCACAATGCCGCTCGTGATTGTTTACATCCAGGTTACAAACAAGAGGCCCCGATTAACACTCTTTCTATACGAATGCATTTGTAAATGTTGATTTACCTTTACTTGTGTAAATAACTTGCATTTATAAACGATTTAAATAACAGAAAACAGAGAAATCGAATCAAAACAATTTATTTAAAACACAACAACTATCTAAAACCGTACAAGCATGTGTTACGATGCCCTAAAAGGCGTGGATGGTTTGTAGACAACTTGTTCCTGTACGATTCTCGGATAATTATTATATAAAATAGAATAAAGTATAGCACGGAGCTTGTTTCTCTTTATACCACATGACAAGATTTAATATGTTAGAAATTATGTCATTCAAACTTTTTCATAATATTTTAATATTTTTAGCTATCCAAAAAATACTTTTATGACCTGCTGTCCCCTGAATATAGGGGCCAGCCTCTTTTTCTTGATGTTATCTGAAAGCTCTCGTAATTACACACAACTTTTATTCTATATGTCTTACCAAATTTTTATCAGTTTAAAAGTTATTAAACAAAAAGCAGCAAAATTTCATGGAAAAATAATTCTTAAAACTTGCCGTCACATAGCTTCCGAACTTAAAAAAATTAGCCTACAATTTTAATGTTCTGCGCATCTGCAATGTATTAGTTACAAGTTCTCCAGTTTTCATGCAAATATCTTGTGTCGTTATTGAGAATTCTACTGGACAAGAGACCCTCCAAATATCGATTAAAGGGCAATAACTCATGAACGGGGTAATATATCAAAAATTTGAAAAAACCGTTTTTAGGCAATAATAGATTGTATCTACCCTGAAAGTTTCATAGCAATCGAACAAAAGGTCTCCGAGAAATCGCCTGCTGAAAATCGGCGGGAAAAAAAAATAAAATAATAATAAGAAACAGTAGAATAACAGTAGGGTCTTCCGAAGGAAGCTCGGAAGACCCTAATAATAATAGGGAAAAAGAAACCGAACGAAAACAATAAGGTCTTCCCTTGGAGACGGAAGACCTTAATAATAACTAGACTCTTGTTGCCATGGCAACAAAAAAGTCTTCCGTTCTTCTAAATCTGTAAGAATTTGCTTTTTTCTGTGTAAAAAACATACATATCATATTTACTGTGAAAGAAAAAAATAACTGGAAAAAAGTCCTTTCAGTACTTAAGGTACTTTGATTTTCATTATCAATCTTGTATAATACATTTGGCACCTATAAGAGATATACGTATATCATTAGCAATTTAAAAAAAAAAAATGTTTGCAATCATTTCTAAGACAAACAAACAGACGAACGAACACCGTACTATCATAAACTTCACTGTGTGTATGTTTTGGCATAATTGTGATGGTGTTATAAAAAAATATAATGAATTAATTTAGTATCACATTAAACGTAAAGTCACTGAGTTTTGTAAAGTTATAATATCAAGATTTGACAACATACCTATAAGACAAATTATTCAATTACAGTAATTCTTCAGCAATCGATTGATTGATTGATTGATTGATTATACGTATGTTGTTTAACGTCCCTCTCCAGAATTTTTCACTCACATGGAGACGCCACCACTCGCCGGTGGAGACTGTAAATTTTTGTCCTATACTTTGGCATTTATCGCAATTGAGCAGTGGGGAATCTTTTTTATGCCAGCATCTTCTGCGACAAGGGACCTCGATTTATACGATCTCATCCAAAGGACCGGTCTCCACGTCCCACAGTCGAAGTTCATAATACCGAGATATTTTATTTTTTATTTTATTCTATTTTTTCACAAGTTTGTTGCAGCAGATTTACTTAAAGATCATACTTCAAGATCATTTCGATCTCAGGCTACTTAATTGCAGTGCATACAGCGTCAAGTGATTTTGATTGACAGGTCAACACACGTGCACTTCGTGTGATACTTTTTAAGCTGAAAAATATACAGGATGTGACCATGACTGACTATGAAATCAGAAAACATCTAATAAAGAATGGGTGTGATCGATAAAGAACTAATTTTTGGTCTGGATCGGGATTAAGAGGGAATCTCTCCTCTCTCTCAGACATGTAAATTGAACATTTCATAATTATAAAATATGAAATTCTGTATACATGTAAATGGTAATGTTATTCACATGTTCCAGATTTAAGTCTAAAACGAATATATAATTCAAATTCAAGACGGGGGGGGGGGGGCTTCAAAGGAATTAGATAATTTTATGAATTACAAGGAAAAGTACGGACGTCAGTTGCATGTACATGATTATATATCATTGCATAAAATTGTGTTCATTCAGATATACTTATCCCACATATCAACAGACTTGTACAATTTTTTTATCGTTTTTTTTTTCAAAAGAAACATATAGCGTACCATTATTTCACACACTCTTTAACTCTTTGAGTATTTCACAAGAATCCAAGAATCGCCTTTTCACATCTTTTATAATTCCTTGGGTATATAGAGTATAGATCATGTGTCATAAATAATTTAACCTTTTATCAGATATATATGTAATAACCAAATCTAATCTATAGATTGATTTTCTTTCTTTTCAGTGGCAGATATCAATTTATTTATAAAGGCTTTAAAACAGTACTGTATTACAATTTTCTATCGCTTAATTCCTTTTTTGAGTGTATGTAATATTTTTTAATATCGAAAGTTAAACTCGGAAATCGGGATAATTTCGCATTCAGATCATAGAGAATAATAAATCGTCTACATTATAGAAGGCTTATAACTATCGTATTCTGAACTTAATATACGAAATAGATAAAACTGCATGCCTGTCCATCACTATAAATGTATATTCAGTGCTTATAATATATTTACTTGAATTAGCTACCTAGCATATATATATATTAATTTTTTTTAGATATATTCATGTGTAAATTAACTAACTGTCAATACAGACTTACACTACACTGGCAACTTCAAACTTTACATGCACTGGAAGCGGTAACCAACGTCCTCTTAAATTTTGAAGAGTGAATATAGAACGTCTAAATATTTTGATATGGAGAGTGTATATGTCTCTAACGTCATCGATACTATTTCCGCCGTTATCTCGAAAGTTCTATTCTCACTTACAAGTCAGAGTTATCTTTCTTTGCCCATTGTCTACACACTAGGTAAATGGGGAAAATGACGGTACCGAAAATCTGCAAAATGTGGAATCTGATTTCAAAACAAATTATATATTTAGTATTTGTAGAATAACCTCTGTTATACATAATAATATCTTGAAAAAATATTAAAAAACAAAAAAGTTGAAAATTGACCAAACACAAGTTCACTTCCGGTTCGGACAGGAAGTACCGGAAACACACGAAAACAACTTCGAAACAAAGAGAATGTCATGATCTAATACCACTGTAAATTTCACATCTTTACCTCAAACCGTTTCCGAGAAAAATTCCGGACAAAAGTCCATTTAAAAATTGGAAATTCGGCCGTAACTTCGGACCGGAAGTGAATTTTTCAAAAAACGGAATTTTATATAAACTTCATATATCAGCCTACTATCATGTGAAAAATTGTGAAAATCTATCCAACCATCTCTGAGTAATCGCGCTCACAAAATTTGGGAGGAATAATAATAATAATAATAACTAGAGCCGAGCTCGTTGCAATGCAACGAATAGGTCTTCCGTCGGAGCTCCAGACAGGACAGAGCGACCTTGAGTCAAGGTCATGCAACATTTTAAGGTAATAAACAATCCTGTAAGGGGCATCAACTTTCAATGTTTCAACAGTAGAAAGACAGTAAAGGAATGTAAAATTCCCCTGTCAGTGAACTTGAACTTCTCCAAATAACCTTGCGTCAAGCCATAACACATTCTGCAGCTTGTTAAGAGCAAACACCATCTTTATGTCACCGACATAAAAAAAATTCAGTCACGTATTCTTTCAGACTATTCATCCAAAACATCATATTCTAAGTGACCTCGAATTTAAGCCAAGGCCATTACACACTCTGGATGATATATTTATCATCTTTTCAGTGAAATGCAAATGCATGCAATTTTTTCTATTACAAAATTATAGACCTTTTTGTTTATTTGTTTGTATGTTGTTTAACGTCCCTTTCGAGAATTTTTCAATCATATGGAGACGCCACCATTTGCCGATGGAGATCTGCAAATTTTGACCTATACTTGGCACACATGGCCATTGAGCAGTGAGGGATCTTTTTCGTGCCAGCACCTACTGCCAGACGGGACCTCAGTTTGTACGGTCTCATCCGAAGGATCAGTCTCTGCGTCCCACAGTGGGATTCGAACCTGCGACGTAAGGATCAACTCCTTAATCCACGACTCTAGAGCAGACACTCTTACCACTGCGCCACTTGGGCGACTAGACCTTTTTGAATTTTACACTTATTATATCAGTGACCTTGAACTTGCCTAAATGACCTATGTTAAGGTCAAAAACAACCTTTGAACAAATTATAAGCTTCCAGTGATACTCAATGACAAAGAAATACCTGAAAAAGAATATTGCACTTTTCTGTCAGTGACCTTGAACTTGCCAGAAAGACCTTGGATAAAAGTCAAAACACATTCTTGGATCATAAGCAATCTCTGTATCAAGTAAAAGCTTCCAGTGATTTTATATTACAAAGTTATAGCATGGAAAAAATTAATATTTATCTGCCAGTGACCTTGAACTTGCCGGAAAAACCTTTGTTCAAGATCAGGACAAACCCATCTCAAGCAATCTGAGAAAAAGTTTCCTTTGTTCCTCCCACCCCTTATAAATTTATAATCCAGGCACGAATTTTGCCACTTCTTCTGCCAGTCTAGTACTATGTTATCTCAAACCGGTGGATCATAAGCAATCTTTGTTCCAAGTATGAACATCCAAAATTATAGCACATACAGTAATCTTACACTTTTCTGTCAGTGACCTTGAACTTACAGGAATGACCTTGGATGAAGGTCGTGTCAAACCCTTTAATTTTGTCATAAGTAATTCCTGTATCAAGTATGATACTTGCTATTTTTTTCCAGTGACCTTGGACTTGCCGGAATGATGTTGGATCAAAACTATGACACACCTTCGGATCATTAGTAATTTTTGTACCAAGTATGACCTTCCAGTTTCTTCATAACAAAGTTATAATATCCTTGGCAAACTAACACGTACAAACGGACAGCTAGGCAGACGGAGAGTGTGATTCCAAAAGACTCAAAACACCCCACCCCAAACCCACACACTTCGTTTGGGGGGATATATAAATTCCTATGTAAAATTATGAACACTCTTTCCGGCCCAAACTTTCTCCCTGGAATCAATATTTGAAAAAAAATTGAAAGTATGCTATGTTGGAAATTTTCTCATTCTAGTCCAGGGATTCTTGAGAATATTATTTTCAAATGACCCCATGTGCGGATCTAGAGGGGGTTAGGGGCAGTTAAATGTATATACTAAACAAGTAAAAGTGACCATCCCCCCCCTAGAAAACGCGGAACCTTCCTCGAAAACGCGGATCTGTGTTAAAATGGTATGAAAAGTCTTAGGTATGAAGTTTTAAAAGTCAACGACCCCCCCCCCCCCCCCATACACACACAAACACACACACGAAATAGGTTTTTCACGTTTTGGAAAAGAGTTTTTTTTTTTTTTTTTGGCTCGTCAAGAAATTTCTGGGTTGAAATATTTTTTTTATTGGCATCCCCTCCCCCCCCCCCCCTCTCCGTGGGAAAAAATTCCTTGATCTGCGCCTGGACCCCATCTAATTTTTACTATATGTATCCGTTAAAAGAGGATGTGACCCTTCATTTGAACAAAACTTTACAAAAAATCTGTGTTAATTTTCGTTGTTATGGTCCAGTGGTTCTTGATAAGATAAAAATGAGAAAAATTTACGAGTAGCTTTAGAACAACAACGACGATAATGCTTATATACAACAAGATTAGCAAACAAAGATGAAAAATTATGAACAGCAAAAGCTTATTTGTGTCTTTGGCTTGGGAGATGAGATACTTATTAAAAATTGAAATTATTTTGTTATTTTTTTTTTACAATTGACGGGCCTGCATTTCAGAGATAGAGAGAGAGAGAATTTCTAACTAGGTTTTTGAATAACTGTGAGATCGGTTCAGAAAACCAGGTCCCTAGGAATGTACATGTATATAAAATAGGCAGTGCCTTTCTCTCGGAATTCATCACCTGCTTCTGTAAAGCTCCATCCTCACCTGTACTTACATGTACCTGGTAAAACCAACCGACTGCGAAGGAAAACATTCTATTTATTTCGAGGATGGGGGTTTACGTATAGTGATGAGAGGAAATTTATTCACCTATACGTTCATTAAATATGAAAGATTGCTTCTGAGTATTTGTATACGATCGAACGACTTTCGTGTTAATTTATAAAAGTTAGATTATGAAAGCAAAGAACTAAACTAACATTTACAGTAGATGAATTAAATACATGTAATTATTTAGCCGTTTATAAGGTTTTCTTTAACATCCGTAAGAACCACTTTATTTTAAACAAGAGGCCCATGGGCCACATCGCTCACCTGAGCACATTAGCTAGACACAAATCAGTTCAGTATTAAAAAGATTACTGGGGGTTGGGGGGTGAATTTTAAACTACCTGATGATGCTTCCATGTCGATAAAATAAATGGCTTTGTTGTACTTGAGAAGATTTAAAAAAAAAATTTCCCATATATTCCTTTGTAAAATTTTGATCCCCCATTGTGGCTCCTCCCTATCCCAGAGGTCATCATTTGAACAAACTTGAATCTACACTACCCGAGGATACTTCCATATCGATATGACTAAACATAGCTTTTCTGTTCTTGAGAAGAAATATTTTTTCTATGTGTACTTATGTAAAACTTTCAATCCCCATTGGGCCCCAAACTACCCCTGGGGGTTATCATTTGAAAAAAAGAAATTGAATTTACACTACCTGAGGATGCTTCCATATCAAAATGACTAAACATGATTTTCATTTCTTGAGAAGAAGATATTTTCCAATATGTTTCTATGTAAGAAATTTTTGATCCCCCATTGTGGCCCATCCATATCCCTGGGGGTCAAACTTGAATCTACACTACCTGAAGAGGCTTCCATATCAAAATCACTAATCATGGCTTTGCAGTTCTTCATCAGAAGATACCTTCCTATAATATATCTATTTCAGACATGGAACCTCCATTGTGGCCCCGCCCTACCCCAGGGGGGTCATGATTTGAACAAACTTAAATCTATACTACCTGAGGATACTTCCACATAAATATGACCAATTGGGGCTTTGCCGTTCCTGAGAAGAAGATTTTTAAAAGTTTTTCCTATATATTTCTATGCAAAACTTTGATCCTCCATTGTGGACCCGCCCTATCCCCCGGGGTCGTGATTTGAACAAATTTGAATCTCCACTACCTGAGGATGCTTCCACATAAATATGACTCATCATGGCTTTGCTGTTCTTGAGAAGAAGATTTTTAAAGGTTTTTCCTATATATTTCTATGTTAAACTTAGATCCTCCATTGTGGCCCCGCCCTACCCCCGAGGGTCATGATTTGAACAAACTTGGATCTACACTACCTGAGGATGCTTCCATATAAATATGATCAATTGGGGCTTTGCTATTCCTGAGAAGATTTTTAAAAGTTTTTCCTATATATTTCTATGCAAAACTTTGATCCTCCATTGTGGACCCGCCCTACCCCCCGGGGTCATGATTTGAACAAATTTGAATCTACACTACCTGAGGATGTTTCCACATAAATATGACTCATCATGGCTTTGCTGTTCTTGAGAAGACGATTTTTAAAGGTTTTTCCTATATATTTCTATGTTAAACTTAGATCCTCCATTGTGGCCCCGCCCTACCCCCGAGGAACATGATTTGAACAAACTTGGATCTACACTACCTGAGGATGCTTCCATATAAATATGACCAATTGGGGCTTTGCTGTTCCTGAGAAGAAGATTTTTAAAAGTTTTTCCTATATATTTCTATGCAAAACTTTGATCCTCCATTGTGGCCCCGCCCTACCCCCGGGGGTCATGATTTGAACAAACTTGAATCTACACTACCTGAGGATGCTTCTATATAAATATGACTTATCATGGCTTTGCTGTTGTTGAAAAGAAGATTTTTGAAGGTTTTTCCTATATATTTCTATGCAAAAGTTTGATCCTCCATTGTGGCCCAGCCCTACCCCCTAGGGTCATGATTTGGACAAATTTGAATCTCCACTACCTGAGGATGCTTTCATATAAATATGACCAATTAGGGCTTTCCTGTTCTTGAGAAGAAGATATTTAAAGGTTTTTCCTATATATTTCTATATAAAACTTTGATCCTCCATTGTGGCCCCGCCCTACCCCCGGGGGTCATGATTTGAACAAACCTGAATCTACACTACCTGAGGATGCTTCCACATGAGTTTCAATTTCCCTGGCTTTGTGGTTCTTGAGGAGAAGATTTTTAAAAGATGCTATTAATTTTTCACTAATTCTTTATTATCTCCCCTTGAAAGAGGGCGTGGCCCTTCATTTGAACAAACTTGAATCCCCTTCACCCAAGGATAATCTGCGCCAAGTTTGGTTGAAATTGGCCCAGTAGTTCTGGAGAAGAAGTTGAAATTGTGAAAAGTTCACGCCAACGACGACGACAACGACGACAACGCCAACGACGACAGACAACGGACAAATTTTGATCAGTAAAGCTCACTTGAGTCTTTGGCTCAGGTGAGCTAAAAACAAATAATCGTCCTAATGGGCGCCCGTGATATATTAGACTAGGTGTTTAAATAAAACATAATTCAGATATCGACATCCAAGAGAACAACACATTCTTTTTCAGTGGCGGATACAGGAATCTTGAAAAGGGGGCCCGAGCAGTTTTGTGCCGGGGTAGGGGCCCAAAGCCACATAATAAATTGATTTATTAAATCTTGTGTATATTTTGGATACAAAAGGGCGCCATGGGCGGATACAGGATTTATGATTGGGGGGGGGGGGGCGTGGATAACTTCGTTCAGGCAGGGAGTCTGGGGACCGCCTTAAGGCCCCCAGTGGGTCCAGGGCGAAGCCCTGGTGGTGGCCCAGGGCGCGAAGCCCCCGGAAGCTCCTGGGTTTACGTGAATTTTAAGAGTCAGTAAAACCAGACACAAAAATAGTGGTATTGATTACTTCCTTTACACAAAAGCCTATAAGATATGAATTTAGTTTGTAACTTACAATACTCTAAAGTCTTTGTAGGAATTTCACGTCTGCTTAAGAATAATGTACAAATTTATTAATCATTCGATAATTTTTATTTCAAATTTACTCTTGAGAAAGCAGAAACTTTGTGTATCTCCGAACTTCGTGAATCTCCGAACTTCGTGTATCTTAGAAGTCGTTCTGAATCATTGTTATTTCAGCAAGGATGCTAGTCAACCTGATATTTGTATGTAACTCTAATGTTATTCCAAAAAGTGGGTTTTTTTTTTAAATTCCATTCACTGACCTACACATGTATCTCCACCGCAGGCAACGAAACAAAATAAACAAACTCGCTGTAACGTGCAGTTCCCTTTTATAGCAGTATGAAATAAACGAAGCACAATGATACACAAAAAATATCTGAATGTTGAAAAATTGAATATTGAAACGTTTGTTTTTGTAAGTATTATACATATATGACAGATACACTGTAGGGTAGGGTGGTGTGATTTCGACCGATTATTTTTTTATATTTAGATTTGTTCAAGTATGTCACTGCCTATTACATGTATTACGCTCAACTTTTACTGGATCCTTTTTCCTTCGGAATACCTTTTACTGTTCAGATTAAATTGTATTATATGTATTATTCGTCATGATATAAAATAAATGTGTTCGATTTACAAGATATGTGTGTTGGGTAATTTCGACCGCACACGGGGTATTTTCGATCGATGTGCAAATATAAATGAAATTATTCGCGTCGTCTCTAATTTAAAAAAATATATATATTAATTTAAATTATTCTGTTGTAAAACATAAAAGTTTGTGAAAAAATGCTGACAAAAAGAAAAAAAAGCAATTTTCAAAATGTACCTAATTTGAAGACATTAAGTGCACCAGCTGCCTAGAGACTGATTTACCGATTTGTCAAGGCATGCTACAAATGTACATGTATATATATGCGCAGGCATCTAAACCGCATGTAAACAAAACAGATGATTTTTTCACGGTTATAGAACTAGTTTCTACGGAGTATTCTTGTACATAATACTTATCCTAATACTTTTTTATACGGACGGTGGTCATGATTTTTTTCTGGTAACAAATAGCATTGCGTCATTTTCATTGGTCAAACTGAGTTACCTGCTGACGCCGTATTCATGCAAAGGGTAACTTCGGCCGATTTCTGTTCAGCTGATTTGCATTTTATTTGTAAAAACTAAATACTATAAATTTAAAAGGTATGAATTTAAGTACAAATTTAAACATAGTTGATAAATTTCACGCCAGTAATATCCACTGTGTCTTTCTGTATATACAAGATATTTTCAGAGGTGATAAACTGATAATTCCCAGCAATGGTTTAAAAATACTCGTCCGTAATTTTTCGGGCGGTAAAGTTTCTTCTTGGATGTAATTTTCCAGTGAAGAAATAAATTTCGCCTATTATTATCGACATTGATTTGTATATGAAAAATGCATTTTCTTTCTGCATAAAATAGATGTGTGTACACTATAATGGGTTATAAACAAATTATTTTAAGGTATTTATGAACGGTCGAAATTAACCAGGTGGGCGAAGTTACACTGTGACCATCCTAACCTATATCCTGACGTTAAAAAAAGTCTTGTATCTATGTAAGTAAATTACTGCATAGTTACACCATTTGATAAATAAATACATCAATCAGTGGATAGGTTTGTAACGTAGACCGTCTGATTTTAAATTCATTTATTTACCTCACTCGGCACACCTCGGCCGATTCGTACCTCATCTGGATGAAGGTGACGGAATCAGCCGAGGTTTGCCGAATGTTATCTACCTTCGACCAGCCTTTAAGGTATCCGACCCTTATTAGGACCTAATTTTCTAACCTTAATTATCCATCCTGTATTAAATACTTTATTAATTCAAAGCATTTTAGAGTAGTAAAGGATTTACCCAGAGAAATTTTCAAAAATATAATTACCTAAGCAGTAATTAATTAATGAAGATTGCATTGATGTTTATGGGGACACGCAAATTTTTGAAAATAAAAATTTAAATACTAAGCATATCCAAAAATGCTGTGGTGGAAAGATGTATTCAATTACAAGGAATAGAAAAGCGATTGAAAACTAAAGTTTTACGAGATAGATTTCTTTAGAATTGATTTTTATTAATAAAAAGCAAAGGGGGATAACTCTTCAAGGACAGGACAAGGTCAAAAATTAGGACACATTCCGCTCTTACATATTGATACTAAAACATGAAGATAATGTCTACTTATACTGAGTATTCAGCCAATATATTTATATCTGTTATACATTCAAATTCACTGAATCTGAGGCTATTATGGGTCGGATACCTTAAATATTGCAGTATTTTTCCTTGCATCATGATAGGAAATTGACAAGTGCTGTTTACCCTTCAAACGAAGGCGGGAGACGTTTTCCGGTTTGAATAATTATGAGATAATATTCATAGCCTAGGGAATGCAAGGTTTTCAGACTTGATTTTTAAGAAAACCGATACTTAGTCATGAAATAAAATTACCATTTTTTAATTGACCATTAATTATAAAACCAAAGTATGGCATTATTAATATTAGTCATGTCATATTTTGAAAATTTTAAAGGGGGGGGGGGGCGTGCGCCCCCACGCCCCCCTTAAATCCGCCAGTAGGGGCAGGCCCCCTGAACCTCCTCTAAATCTGCCAGTGTTTTCTTTCATTATAAGGACTTGTAGAATAAGCGAAATACTCCAGACATTTAATAAAAATCTCAAACCCGATCTAAAACGCGTTGACAAAGTCAAACCAGACGGTTTTAGTTTTTAGGGCATTTTTACAGTGATATGAGAAAAGTCGGATAATTGCTGTTAATTTTAAGAAATAAAGTTCGGCATTTTTCAACCTCGTTCGGTATAATATAATTTACTGATAATTTTTTCCGTTAAGGAGGAACACATGAACGAAGGATAAAAAAAAAAGCGGTATTCTGCATGTCCATGTACACATCATTGCTATAATTGCGTACTCGGGATTAAACCCAAAATCCTTCGTTACATTGTATTTGGGTATAATTTTCACATGTTCTCAGGCGGATAATCATTTATTTTTATCTGTCTAAAGACAATAATTTCAGTAAATAGAGAAATGTTTTTATTTCGTCGTTTTTTTCTCATCCTTTTTGTTTACTCGTTTGCTTTGTACAAAAGCGTGTGTTCATATACCGCTGTTTCTACACGCTATCGATGTGATCAGTGAGAACATGATATCCTCCAGCAATTTACTTCTTATGAAAACACTTAATGAAAACATATTAGGTGAAAATATATATACCCGTTAGTATCTTAGTACCTTAGTACCGACCTGTTTAATTGCAATGTCACCAACCGTAACGATCGCTGGCCAGGACTTGAATATAATTTATTACCGTTATTAAAACAACTCGTCAGCTGAGCGGACCTATGATTTAAACAGTAAAATAGGGAAATTCCAGAGTTCGAAGTGTATTTATTCTGGGCGCTCTTCCACATAAACAAATTAAACCGCATTTACGCGTACTTACATGCATGTACAAGTAATTCGTGTCATGGGTAAATTCAGTTTATTTGATGAAATAAAACAAATGCATAAGATTAATCTTCCTAAACAACACGTTTTTAAAACACAATATCTGATATAACTGACGGTATAAAATAACAAAGAAAATAACGGGTTTGTGTTTGTATTTAATTTGGAATGAGAACAAATCTTAACCTGTCAAATCACTTATAAAACATACTTCGTTTTCCAGACACTAATTGCCATGCGTAATCTTCACATGCACTGACCAAGAGGTCACAAGTTTGAAATGTATGGCTTCTCATTGCGTGAGTTTTGTCAACACATGTCGGAGTAGACTATCTAAGCCAATTGATTCCCAAAGAAAACTGCATAGGAAGGGTTTTTTTGGTACACTTTTGAACGGGTAAAATTCATTCGACGCTCGATAGAATTTTCAAATACAAGTGAAAGATTTAGGTTACTTGCGTCCGACCTAGTATTTTGTATGCAATAATATTGTAAGTTAGGAAGAAAATAATACAAACTCAAAAGTACTTAATTTTATTTTCGATTTTCCTGACAATTAAAAATGTGACCTCAACATACAATTATCGTGATAATTATATATATCCTGTTTAATGTTCATGAAAGAAATAGCAACTCGTTAAATAATATCAAAGAGAGATAAATAAATTGTTTCTTTAATACGCAAAGAAAGTGGTCTTTTCGGCATTCAAAATGCATTGAATTTGAAGTGAATAAGTGAAAGGCAGTTAAGACTAGCTGATTAAAACGAGCGAGTGGTAATTAAACAGTAAGACGAAATCATATGAAAGATTCGAAATTATTTTAAAGTAATTTTCCACAAAGCGCAATTATCTCAACAATGCAATGTTTATAAGAATAAATATGCAACTTTCTTGTAATTCAGCGAATAAAATATAAATTGAAATGTACTAGCGACTTAATCAAAGATATGAAATAATCTGAAAGATTCAACATATTTATCCACTCATCACTTAGTTAAAGTGTATTTGGAATGGCCATTCTATAGTTTGTTTTGTGTATGACCTTAGGTCGCTGGTTCACACGCCGATTGATCCTCGGTGACCTCCTTTGCCACGCGCTATCGAGGGAGGGGTTACATAATTGTAAGCACACAAGGTGAATGTAAAAGGCGTGTACTTACTGGCTGTGAATAGTCTATGTGTAAAGTTTTGTTTTATTTTCTAACTTTATTATTTGTTTTTATATGATAAGAAGAAAAGGTTATCTCTTTTTTTCCCTGTTTAGTAGACTGGTTTATCCAAATTTGAAAACAAACGAAATAAAAGGGAAAGTTGTCAGTAAATAATCTGGAAATAAAGCACAAAATACTTCAAGAACTTGATTCTAAAGAATATTCGCATCTAATGTAGCAAGGTTTATTATTTATAGTAAGTTTATCTTAATTACACGCATAAAGAGCTCTTGTTTACTTGCTGAATGAAAACACTTACCTGTATATGTGTTATGCTTCTAGCTCATTTAGAACACAAGACTCAAACAAAATAACCTTTTCATGAGATTAATAAGATGTTAAAGAACAACTTTATTTGCGGCAGCTATTTCGAAATATTTACCGTTTTTGAGTTATAAAGCAAAAACTTTAAAGGGCCCCAGATCCCTAATTTTAGGGGCCAGACCCTTTTTAGTGGTGTCAAATGAAAGGCCTTCAAATTGTGCACAACTTTTATTCTACATGTCTTATCAAAATATTTTTAGTTTAGAAGATAAAAAAGAAAATATGTGTAAATTTTCGGTCTTTTAGGCGTTCTAATTTTTGACCCCTCTCTAGCGCCATTTTGAATACAGAAATTGAAAAACAAAAACCGATGTGCACAACTTCAATGCTTCTATTATTTAAATTCGGTAAAATTTCTACTTCAGCTCTTGTAGTCTCTGAGCCTTTGTCTGGAAATGAAGCCCCTTAAATTTTCATTTAAAGGGAAATAACCCAAAAGCGGAAGTGGATTTTTGAAATGTTTGACAACATTCTGATAGAGTTTTGTAACGTCTATAAACCCTGCAAATTTGAGCAAAATCCGTTGAGAAATGAGCGAGATATGAGATCTCAAAGTTGGCGTCTAGGAAAAAAAAAAGAATAATAAGAATAATCTTAACCATCAGAATCAGTAGAAGGTCTTCCGCCTGGAGCGGAAGACCTTAAAAAGAAACAATACAATCACTATAAGTCTTCCGTTGTGAACGGAAGACTTAATAATAATAAGAAACAGAGTAAAAACAATATGTTCCCAAACTTCGTTTGGGGAACATAATAATGCACTTTCACTCTATGATCTATATAGCCCCGCCCTAGCACCAGAACCCCTGACCCTGGGGCCATGAATTTCACAATTTTGGTAGAATCACCCTTGCTTATCATAACTATGTTTTCAATTTGTTTCAATAATACCAAGGAGCAGAAAAGATTTTCAAAGAAATAATGCACTTTCACTATATGATCTATATAGCCCCGCCCTAGCACCAGAACCCCTGACCCTGGGGCCATGAATTTCACAATTTTGGTAGAATCACCCTTGCTTATCATAACTATGTATTCAATTTGTTTCAATAATACCCAGGAGCAGAGAAGAAGATTTTCAAAGAAATAATGCACTTTCACTATATGATCTATATAGCCCCACCCTAGCACCAGAACCCCTGACCCTGGGGCCATGAATTTCACAATTTTGGTAGAGGGCTCAATGCTTATTACAATAATGCCAACAGTTTGACTGTTTGATGTCCAGGAGTAAAGTAGAAGATTTTTAAAGATAGCACTAATTTTGATGGTTTTAGCCCCACCCCTCAGGCCCCAGGGGGGCAGGGACCATGAAATTCACAATTTTTGTACCCCTTCATCCATTGATGCTATATGCTAAAATTGGTTGAAATTGGTTCAGTGGTTCAAGAGAAGAAGCTGAAAATGTTCAAAAGTTTACGACCGACGGACGATGGACGACGCACGACGGACGACGACGGAGGAAAACAGAGTAGGTCACCTGAGTGACTCAGGTGACCTAATAAAAGTCAAGCGAAATAATTAGGAAACTCCAAGTCACTTTATCAGAACAGAGTTATCTCTCTACATGTTCCCCGTTTTTTTTTTAATTCGTAAATCGTTGTACATTCTTTTTTTTTTTTTGGGGGGGGGGGTCTTTTAAAAACTGTCATTAACTGAGTTGTAAAATACTTTATCATTTATTTATTTATTGTGATACTCGTTAAGTATATTTAGTTTATTAGACGATTTTTTTTTATCATTTCTGTGTATGCTTCTCGACTTTCAAATGATGCGGACTTAACAATAAAAGAGTTACCTCTCTTCCCCTATGCATTTTTTGTTCAATATCTCGTAGCTTATTTTATGATTCAGTTTCTGTGTGGTTATAATAAAGACAAGTATTTAATTTACATACCTGAAATTTTCATTTTCATGAAATCTCTCATGAACTGACATGCTATCATATTTGTCAAATATTAAATGACAAAACCCACACTGATACATTTTTTAAAGACAATTAAAAACACTCCAAGCAAAATAGTTTTTAGTGTTACGTTAACATCATAGAACCATGATACTGAAATTAATATTGACATTGAACAATTTAATACGAGTCTTTCTTTTTTCATTGGTTGCTTCTGACGATGCATCATCATTGGTTGCTTCTGACGAAGCATCATCTTTAAACGTGGAAAGAATATTCATTATAAATTCATAATAAAAAAAGTTGTATCGATTTCATTATTTTTCATTTTACGATTTATTAATTTTTAACGATTACCTTTTTATTGTTCAATAGCCATTCTTTCACCATTTTTTTTTAATCTAAATCATTTTCTCTTCAAATTTAATGTCTCGAATTATTTTACACGGAGACCATGAATTTTTTTTTTCCAAGTATCTGACCAATTGGAAGTCAATCACAGTGACTCATTACATTCTTATATATCATCTTCAGTATGAATTTTATGTAAAGAGTACATCACTTGGTAATTTCCAGTATCACTTTAACATTAATTCATTCAATTCTTACAACACCTTTAATCAAAAAATTATTATGAATATGACTACTTATTGATTTTTACACTCTCTTTTAAAACCTTTATATTGATTACAAATTATATTTTAGATTCATCTTCAATGAGAAATGACCTGGAGAAATGTCCCTTTTGTTTCTCACCTTTTTTTGGAATTCTTTGAAATTTTAAACAATAAATTATTTCGTACATATTCTCTATAATGTAGAAATAATAAAAAAAAAAAACATACAACAAAATTGGATCGGTGAATGTTTATTTCTTATCACAATTCATTAACAGGCCCCCTGCTCCTGGTGTGGGCTGGAGAGGACGGCGGTGTGGGGGTGGCCTGCATTTCTGTCACAGTTCGGATGATTCAAGGGATCCAGAGGTTGCAGTGGACTCAATAGAGAGCGGAGGTGTCAGGAAAGGAGGACAAGGCGGCGGAGGTGGTGTTGGTCGTCGACGTGGTAGAGCAGGGGATGGTGGTGGAAAGGGAACCTGCTTCCTCGCCGTCATAGGGATTGGTGGGTCCCTTGACTCCCTCCTGCTGGCCCTGTATCTGCGGCATCTCTGCAGGAGATACCGCAAACACAGGGCCGTCACAGTGAAGATAACAAGCACCAACGCCGACACGGCTATTCCGTCGGCATCATTTACTAGAAATATAAGAAAAAAAACGTTTCTATTACAATCAAATTATTTGGGGAGGGGGGGGGGGGAGATTGTTCAAAAAAAGGATAAAATAATATTTATGTATTTCATTTTTTCTTTCATTAATAAAATAAGTACACGTAGCATATATAGGAAGTGCCCCCCCCCCCCCAAAAAAAAAAAAAATCGTGAGATAACATGCATAAGAAGATTATTTGTTTTAAGAAAATGAATCACATTATGATTTTACATAATAAATAAGTTTTTTTTCTTTTATCTTTCTTTTTTTACATCTTTTTCGAATGAAATTTTTATGATTTCTGATGTACCATTATTGTCAGTGAAAACATATTAGTCATCTTTTGTATGAATTTCCATTCAATTAAATACATGCTTACACGAAATGCACAAACAATATTATGAAATATTCGATAAATTTGTATCATCATGCAATGTACCCAATGCGTCGGTGATATCCGATCCGTCGTTGTCTGAAGATCCAAATGTCGTTGTTCCATGATCAGAATGTAACGATACATTATAGTCAAGTGGGGGATGTGTATTGATGAGAGATAGTGGTTCCGTTAGAAGTAAAACACATTGTCACTTGAGTGATATCATGAGAGAGTGAAGTAAGGGTGTAGTGGTCTCCGGTCTTGTAGTTTCGGGATTCATGCCTACAGACACATTACGGATAGACGAAGGGGTGGTATAAGTACGATCTATTTCAGTAGTATAAGTAGAATTGTTAGTTTTTTGGTGAAAATGTTGTTGACGTCTGATGAGTTTTGGTAAAATCATGTGTGATTGGGGGTATATAACGGGTTGTGTTTGTGTCGATATTATACGAGGACTTGTCAGTAATTTGTTTGTAATTCGTTGTCGTGAAAAACGATCTGTCCGAAAATTCAACAGTTCATCTTTCATGCTCAGTGAGTGTCCATGATTCAGTAGAAGAATCTGAAGTCCAATAACATTACTTTTGTAATAAAAAAAAAATCAGATCACAAAATATTGTAAAAATATACAATGGAATTCTGTAAATTGATTTTTTTTTCTATATCAAAAATTGCAAAGAAAAATAAAACATAGGAAAATAGTAAATAGTACTGAATAATAAACTAACTGGTAAAATTAAAAAAAATAAATAAATACAAAATCAGAAATGGAAAAAGTGTGTAAAATCTGTCATTATTAGTTGACTTAAAATTCTCTCACAAACACGAATTATCTTTTCACATTTCTGAATTTTGATTGAAAATCTGATTTTAAAAAAGTATTAACATCAAACACAATGAAAGAATCACTCACATTTCAGTTAGTCAGCTGTCTGACTTGAGGTAGTTGACATGGTGGTTGAGTCTGAAATAATTAATTATTATTAAAACCATTTAGAATTTTAAAAAAATCATCTTTTTAAAACTTTATGCATTAAGATTTAAGATACCTTCACAAATCATCTCCCCATCAGCGTTTCCACACGCCATAGTATGGACTAATCTTAAGTGTCATGTGACTTTCGAATAATATTAGTAAGGATGAAATCTTAACATTACTTTCTCACGAATAATGACCTTTAATGTTTCGCCGAAGCGCAGATGTAAGGCGACCTAGGGATTGTCTTTTACTTAAACTTTACTAAAAGCTTCTTAAAACTAATGCTCAGTAAGCTAAGGGTGTGTGGATGACCCTTTTACCTTAAAGTACTGGAACATTTTAATATCAAAAACTTGCTTCTTTCAAAAGCGTTTGGAACTTTTTAAGGTGCGGTATCGTGAGGATGTTGCACATCCATAATTCTCTATTCACTTTTCAAGTTTTGTATACAAAGTAACAAAACCGGATAGCGGTGATGTTTTACCATCAAATAAATCTTCCCAGCAAAAATACGAAATACAAATACATGAATTAACTATTGATATCAAACTCTAGGAAAACATTTACAAACATGACGCTAATGGGCAATAATTTGCAATGCAGTTCATTTTGGCCGTTTATCGGCTAATGGCCGATGGCAATCTGAAACCCTGCATCGAAGATGCATCCTTGCAATGCCAGGGGTCCTGGAGTCAACATGTTGCCGTTACACCCCTGGCATATTTCTTTCGATATTTTACGACTTGCCTCTCTCATTGAGAAGCACCAATCAATAAAGCTTTCATAAATAATTATACGGATTCAGTTGACACCTCAAATGCACGTGTTATAAGTTGTTTATCATAGAATGGCTTAATGTGATTGGTTTAAAGATAAGAAAAAATAATCAAGATTCGTAATTTGTCCGAAATACATCACTTCAGTCAGCCAACAAAATGTATGCGCTCGGCACTTTGAAGTGAAAGTTGCGGGTCCTTCGGATGAGACCTTAAGAACCGAGATCCCATGTCACGGCAGGCGTTGGCTCGGTAAAGATCCATCACTGCTCAATGGACCTGAGTGCCGAGTATAGGTCAAAATTTGAAGCCCTTCACCGGTATATGGTGGCGTCTCTATATGAGTGAAAGATTCTCAAATGCGACGTAAAACAACATACAATCAACCAATTAATCTTTAGCCCCCATAAGCTGCATTAAAACCTTCCTTAAACTGCAAAGGCAGAGGAAAACTGGCAGGGCAAAGAACCTTTAAAAGGACACTGTAATAACTGGAAGACTGTATGTTGGGTGGAAGCACTCCTACGGAAGCCCAATAGTGTAAACCAAAAATAAATAAAGAAAACGAAATTATTAAATAAAGAAAACGAAATTATTAAATAAAGAAAACGAAAGACGAAATTATTGAATAAAGAAAACGAAATTATTAAATAAAGAAAACGAAATTATTAGATAAAAAAAACTGAAACTAAAATACGGAATTTATAGATGTGCGTGGTAAGGTCCTAGCTTAACCCATGGATCATTCCATAAACCGCACGTGTTCTATGACCTCACTTTGTTTCGACATTAAAACAAGTATGATATTTGCATTTACATTCAGCTATTCCCGTATCGATAACATAACCAGTTGGAGTAGACACTCACAATAGATGAATAGGGGAGAATTTTACCTTTGGTTATTCAATATGCTTAGATCTATGTTCTTACATTAACATGATTAATGTGAACTTTGACCAGTCTGATGAAATTGGCAAGTGATGACAAGTTTACGTTAACATTAGCTTTCTTAAACCCTCAGCTCAGAATGTCTAATTATCAGCATACACTGAATCTGGACATGAAACATCAAAGAGATTATGCTAATAAATTGCACAAATATTTAAGATATACATGTCTGTTAAGATTCCGTCGTTTACAACTGCTGAACTTTTATAACATTTAGGATATTCCCTTGGCTATACATCATTTTTCAATTATCGCACAGTACAAAATGCTGTAAAATGAGACGTTACCGATCGGATTTTAGGGTTTGTTTGACATTATAAAAATTAAAGAGAGCAAGTGCAAAAATTTAACAAGTCAAAGTTGTTACAATGAGTAGATTTTAATTATTGCTTACTTTATTAAAAATTAAGCAAAACACTTCTAATGTCTTAGTCATTTTATCAAAGCATAATTAGAAGTGATGCACTTACTATTTGTTCTCACATATTCTGAATGACAAATTCTCAATCTGTATTTATAAGTCAGTAATAGTTGTGAACAAACAATGCACACACTTCCACACGTGCATAACAAATCCCACAAAGTATTCATATCATTCTCTTCGTTGTTTCAACAACTTAAGATTTATGGGTACACAGATAGGGCGCTAGGTATAGTTCGGGGGAAATTTAGCAATATACGATTCGCAAGGTCTTGACCTTTCAGCGGTTCATGAGCTCTTTTGGAATGTCATTAATTTTATGTAATCAGAAAGTCATCCTTGCTACGTCCAGGCTCACAGGCTCAAACTTTGACGTTGTGGGGATGCGACACAGCATCAAATTCCCGTAAACAAAATTGAACAGTTATGAATCATTTACTTCAAAAATGCGAATTATAGGCTGTGGGCACATAATGTATTTCTCTGTTTGTCAATTTGACATTTATCTAAATTTTTTAACTTTTTCATTTCCCCCACACTTGATTTAATGTCGAAACAAAATCAGGTCAGTAGTATAAGAAGCCTGGATGGCCGGGTCAACTGAGTGCACTTTTTGTCCCCCCAGATCCTGGATGGCCGGGTCAACTGAGTGCACTTTTTTGGCCCCAGATGACCGGTTCAATCTAGTATACACCCTGGAAAAACCCAAGTAAAAAAGGGGGGTCTACGTTTGATCTACGTTTGTGCTGAGTCAGACCTAGGCAATACACAATCTTGGCATGGATTCAAGTATACCATTGTGACGTCATGTGTGTCACTCACACAGAGCTCTATTTTCTGAAAACGGAAAAAACAATAACACAGTCAAAAGTGTGTAAGATGATTTATTCAAGTAATGTGTACATAATATTTACTTTTTCTTCTGGAGTTTCAGGGTCTTCTCCGTCTGGGTTGTAATAGTAGAACTAGTAGGAAGTTTCCTCTTGTTGTTAGCCTGCTTTTGATCCTGTTGACTGGTCTTATGTTGGGTGGTCTTGTTTTATTGTGCCTTTTTCTCCAGTTTTTCGACTTCTTTGAGTAATTCCATACTGTCATCTGTACACTGATGGGCCCAATGTCCAAAATTTCCACATTTTTCTCGTATCCTCTCTTTTTTCTTCCATTCTAGCGACTTTAACTTCTAATCGGGACAATTTCCCACGAATCAAACAAAATTCACTGGTGTTGTACTCTTTCAGTTGAGTCAGCATGTTGACAATGCCATCCAGAGTGGTGGTTAAGATGCCCATATCTTCCTTTGTCATGGGTTCAGGCATATTGTAAAGTCCCAGATCAAATCCGATGGGATCCTGCGTGTCAGGCATTGTCGGTAGAGCATATCCTAACCCTTCATTGGTAGCTGGAATATAATTACGATTTTCCACGGAATTCATCATCGCTTGTGCCATATTTCTACGTCTGTCAAGTACCAAGTGCCCAGTAAGAATGATCCTAAATTTCCAGCTCTGGTTTATATACCCTTTTTGGATTTCGTGTGCAAAAATAGGTTTGACTTACGTTTTAGACCCTCGCGCTTAGCACCCTCTCTCGTTTTACCTACGTTTTGCTGAGTCAGTACATTGTACGTTCTGTGTACGTCTTGTATAGATAACAGGGGTATAAATAAGAAAACATTTCTGGTCATTTCTTCACAATTGACTATCATGTCAACACATAAACACACTCACTCTTTAGTGTTGGAAGGGTATGATTTTTTAATGCGATGTATCGAGAAAAATCAAGAAGCTTTATCCCCGGAGGCGGAACCAGTGTTCCAGAGAGCGACGACCATCATAGAAAATACTCAGGATTTGTGGTTACAATGCCTGGCTTTATTACATCATCCGACACTGGGGAGACTAGCCATTATACATTTCCTTTGTCAACGGATCAAAAAGACTCTACCAGAAAAAATGTACGGGATGAAAATGAGCGACTATTTAGGAAAACCTTACAGTTTCCTATGTCATCCCGAAGGGAGCAAAGTATGTCTACTGTGGAAGGAAATAGAAGCGGTAGAGAAAATATGCATCCAATACGGGATGAAATATGTAGAAATTTCAGACATGTTAAGAAATGTGTAACTTTTGATACCAGCCTGAATGAAATTTATCATTTACCACCCGAAGATCGAAAAAGTCCATGGATGGCTATAGTAGCCGATCGATTACGATTTCAGAGGAGAATTCGACAATTTGAACAATTATTAAATAAAAAATAAAAGGATGTCAACCACAATAAGTCTTTTGTTATGATTTCTATACAAATATGACGCCATCTTGTGCCCTGGTTTAGACGCTGAGATTTTTTAGACGCTGAGATTTTTTTTTGTTTAGTAAGAAAAAAAAAATCTATTCCCATTTCCATTAAAGTAGATATAGATTGATTTTAAAACTATTCTGTTTTATCTCGAAATCTTTCAGGATTCCTAAAAAAAAATCATGCTTATGTGTATAGAATGCTGTGCCTTGTAATAAGACGCTGTGTTTTTTCAGTATTGTTATTTATAAAACATCTAGACCTTCCCACTGGAAATAAAGTGGATTCAAATTGTTTTTCGACTAAACTGATTTGATTTATTTAAAAATTCCAGTCAGAAAAGGTCACGATTTAAAAAAATCCTATATTCTCTATACAAGTCTATACAGTGATTTTCTACAAAAAATGGCCGACCTTCGCCTTCTTGTGTCTATACCTAAACCGACTCTGGCTATATTTTTACACTTGAAACCATTCCTTTGATTTAAAAACAGCATCAACACTTTTCTCTAGGTTTAATCTCATTGTATAGATTAAGTTTTCCTTGTATCACACTTTAAAAAAGGTTAAAATACTTATTTGATGTATTCAGGTGACCCTATTTTAGCCCTTCGGTTCAACATCAATGCTTCTTTTCTAGACGACAGATAAATGTCATGCATCAAAAATACTATGAAATCATGCCTGAAACTTACCTTCATCTGATGGGTAAGATGTTTGAAAGTATTTCCAATCCTATAATAAGTTTTTCACTCCAATGTATAGATTATGAAGCACAAAATAACACAATTTGACGTCGCCATGATTTTTTTGGCTCTCGGTTTAGGGGTGCTCTCTTTTACGCTCGTGCTGTGCGCATAAATACGGCAGCTTGCCAGAGCTCGGTGTCATTCTGTTAGTAGCTGGTTTCCAGTCACCGTATCAGTATGGCTGAGGAAGACGTTCCTCACTACTTTTTGGTTGATGGCGTTGAGGTCGTAAATGTCTGGATTGTCCGGGACATCAACACCGGGACGGAGTTAGCTCGCTGGCCGATAGCTACTTTGGGCCTAGCCAGTGACCTGTTGAACGGGATGAGAAGAAGAAGACGGCGACGACAAAGACACCGTAGAAGAAGACGAAGATCGCCGTCTACCAGTGAAGAAGATGACCAGCCAAGGAGGAGGACAGATTCAACACCTGCTGATTCTTATTCGGCCCCTCTGAGTAGTCCGGAACTACTCGAGGACCACCCGAGAAGCCCGTCCCCTCCAAGAAGACCACCAACTCCTACCTGGTCACCCAGTCATCCCCCGGGAGCAGCTTCTGGACAGTGGGATTCCTCCGTAGATTCGGATTGGACCCCTCCCGTTAACAACGATTGGGCTGGACAGGGGGCTTCTTCATTCGTTGATTCGGATTGGTCCCCTCCCGTCAACGATGACTGGGCACCTTCCCCGGAACTGGCTAGACCACCACCACCTTCCCCGGAGCTGGCTAGACCACCACCCCCGACCCCGGAGATGTCACCAGGTGTGAGTACTACGGGGCCAATTCCTAGATGGGGGATTCAAGTCGCAGCAGCCAGGATGGATTCCTGTGCAGTTTGCTTGGAGGAGGATCGGATGTCCAATTACATCTGCTGCCAGTGTCGCCGTCGACCGGCTTGTCTCGAGTGTTCAGCTGTGCTGGTACAGATGAACCAATGTTGCCCTCTGTGTAGACGCAGGCTTTCGAGATATGCAGCTCGCGGGCGAGGATTGAGACCCCCTCCTCCAAGACAGCCATCTCCACCCCCACCCGGAAGGCCAGACTTTATGGAGCCGTTGACCGGTAACCAGCGACCTCCCCTCTCAGACCGAACAGAGTTCGGCGGCAGAGGCAGAGGTAGAGGCAGGCCTCTCAGGGAGTAAACCCTTGATAAAAAAAAATCAACCAACGGCCCTTTCAAGGGCCACTTTCATGATTCGAAAAGATACCTCTAAAACATTCAAGGTTATAGAAACGTATCAACGGCCCTTTTAAGGGCCACTTTAATCATTTGAATAGATACCTCTAAAACATTCAAGGTTATAGAAACTTATCAACACCAGGTCACTATTTTTTTTTTTTTTTTTTTTTTTTTGTAAAACATGAATCTTTTTTTTAAGAAATGAAATAACATAAACACATTTTTTATTTATTTATTTATTTATAACACAATCTTTATAACACACACACACACACACAATCAATGTTTATGAAGAATGTACACTTGTTTTTGATAAGTGTGTACAAATTGTTCAATATATTGTCTATAATGTGTCCAATTTCCTCCTGCTAAACCACATCCTATTTTATAAGGAAAGGCATAAGTCTGGTAAGGTAAAGTGCCCAATTCTTGTAAACAAACTTGAAACCATTTTTCTCTATTTTCTGGTGTATCTTGATAATAAGGTAGGCGATTATAATGTCCTGTGCCATGATCCCATTGAGCTAACAGACAAATGACTACAGGTTTTTGTAAAGAAAACACTTGAAGGGTGCCTGGAATTCCTCTATCTTCTTCTAGGGCTAAATTTCTAGACCTTAAAGGTCTGGGGGTCGCATAGAGATTAGCTCTGGGGTATTTCATAGCTATACTTTGACTCAATCCATGAGCTTTTACAGTCAAACAATTACATTGATGTACAATAGCTTCTACAGGAAAGTGTAATAAATATCCTGTAAACTCATGTTTAGGAATAATTTTTTTTTTCATTGTCACACCTTTTTATATATAACCTGAACAAAAATAAATAACAACAATAACTGTTAAAAATTTTTAATCTGAATTTTCCATATACTCAATCATTTCTCTCTTTTACATTGAAAATTTCTCCAGGCACCAATTTCCCATTTCCCGAATTCATCTCTGGACTCTAATTCTTTGTTTCTCTCCTCAGGTTTCAGAATTCCATATTCTTCATAGTTGTCACCTTGCCTGTAAAACAATCTTTCTAATTCTGGTGTACTGTGGGACATATCAAATCTTGCTGTAAGATTAACTTTATGCACATCCAGTCCTCCTACAGGTTCTTTCATTTGAATGAATCCCCTGATTTGATGCACTTTTCCTGTCCAGGGATGAATTTCATTTTCTAGGATCAGGTATTGAATTTCATCTTCACAGCTCATGAACATATCTATGTCTTCTTCTTCTCTCACATCATGGATGACAAATGTCCAGTTACTGGCTACTCTGTAACTTCTGTATGAGTCCTTTGGGTCATGAATCTCATCATACTTCTTGTAAACATTACAGGGTTCTTCATCCTCCAGAGTTTTTACTTCCATTCTTCTTTGAGGACTGGAATGTTCTTCTTCCATAGGCATGATCAATCTTTTTTCTAATAACTGTTGTTTCTCCTCCTCTATCTTCATTGTCTCTATTTTTTCTAATAACTGTTGTTTCTCCTCCTCTATATCCATAGTTTTTTTCCAAACTGACTTTGACTCATGGTTAGGGTCAACTGATCATGATCATCTACACACCTTTGTATTTATACCCTCAGAGGGGGTGGTGTGCAAAAAAATAAATGTTGGACCTACGTTTTTTTTTACTGAGATACTACTGTGTACGTTTTGTTTACGTTATGCAGTCACTACACAAAACCTTAGATTATGACGTCATACTGATTCACAGTCTAGGCAAAAAAAAAACACACACACACACACACACACACAAAAGCTCCATGTTATTTATTCAAGTAAATCTACAATCTCTTGGAATTAATTCTTTGTTTCTCATTCCAGGTTTTAAAGTCCCATATTCTTCATAGTTGTCCCCTTGCTTATAAAATGTTCTTTCTAATTCTGGTGTGCTGTGAGACATATCAAAACAGGTTAACCCATGAATGATTTTATACATGTTTCTCTCATGGGTCCAGTGTTTCATTTGAAGGAATCCTCTCACATGATGAAGTTTTCCTGTTTCTGGATGCATTTCTTTTTGTAAGATCAAGTATTGATAATCACTTCTAATGATTTGATCTATATCTTCCTGGTGACCTCCAGTTAAATTAAATATCCAATTAGCAGCTCTTCTAAATCTCTCTTTTTTAAATTTAGCAATATAATGATTGCCTGGATCTTCTTTATGTTGGTTCTCATAATGAGTTTTAATGTCTTTCAACAATTGAGTTCTGATTTCCATGATACATCCTTCTGTCAGACTCATGTTTGAAACAATGAATTTTTGGGGGGGGGGGGGTGACACTTCTTTTTATATAGATAACAATTCAAAGATATTTTAATTTTTATTCAGATTCTACCATGATTCTTTCTCTTACAATCCTGTGTCAATCTTTATTCTTTTCTTTCTCAAAATACTTTTTTTTTTTGGACACAGCTTCTTCTGCTTTTTTTTTGGTAATAAATTGGTATATTCTTCTTCTTCTTCTGCAGTCAAGGGTCTTTCAATGTAATCTCTCCCAACATTATCATTTTCTGGACATAATTGATTATATTTTTCATGAGAAAGGATTTCAATAGTCCCATCCTCCTGTATTTGAATTGGTATACCTTTATCCACATCTTCCTCTCTCAGAACTTTCTTTCCAAATTGAATTTTACTCTTTTCTTGACTAGACGTGTTACCCATAATTAAGACAAATCAATAACTGATATATTTTTCATTTTACACCTTGTATTTATACCTTTTTTTTCTATTTAGTATCATGGGGAAACCCCTTTTTATCAAAAAAAAAAAAGAAAAAAAAAGAATAGATTTTTTTCAATTCTTTTTTGATAACAAGAACAACAATTACAATACATTTTGATAGAAACATTGACAAGTTTGTCCATGACCCGTAGGTCTTTTATGATAAGTGTCTTTAAACCATTGAGCTACATAATGATCTCTTTGTAATGCTGTACTATGGTCCAAGGGGAATAACCACTCATCTGCGGTTTTTCTCTTCTTGTGTTTTTGATGTAAATAATACACGCAATATTGTCCACATACATCTGTATTCCAAGCTTGATATCTGTACGGATTATAAATCCATTGTTCAGCATGACGATGGATAAAATCTTGAATTTCTTTTTGTAAGGGAGGAAATCCATAAGAATCAAAATATTCGATGACTGGACTGGACAAATACAAACATACCCAATGTTCTCCAGGTTTATCTTGAGGATCCGTATTCATCACAATGGCTTTTTCTTGAGGTCTTAATTGAACCGGTAATAAATCTAAAGGGTACAACTCCACCAAAAGAACTCTTTAATTCTCTGGATAAGACTTCTTTTAACTGTCCTGTATCCATTAATAATCAATACTGACTTCTCTCTGTTTGTTGATTTCTAACAGATTATCGAATTCTGCATACACCACACAATTTAAGGTGTTTCACCGTATTGTTGGTAAATTGGACTTCTACTCTCAGATTTCCGGTTTCTATGATGTGGAATTTATCCGATTGCGCTTCTTGATCTTTCGTGAAATCCCAGCCCCATAAAGTGTATCCGTTTTTATACTCTTCTAGGGTGATGTCCGGGGCCCAATCTTCTCCTAATTTTCCCAAGGCTTGATATAAACTCAGATAAGATCTCAGATATAAATCTTCATTGAAATTAGGTTCGAAACAACGAGTACTCATGGTCTCTCCGTTGATACTAACATCTAATTTCTTAATTCCCACGTTTTGAAAATGAAACGGATTTTTAGTTTTATCTCCGTTGAATGCCGCATTGTCCACAAAACCTAAAATGATGCGTTTAGGCATCTGGCCTTGAAACAGATGATCCGTGATTTTAGATTGTGTTCCTGTGAGTACGGTAAAGGTTTTCACTTCGACTCTTCTCAATGGATATTTAGCTCGGTGAGTGTTCAAACTTTGATTAATACCATTCATGACGGCTGTGGGTTTGACTTTTCTTACCCACAGGATCATGCTCAATATTTTGACTTTTCCCGTACTTCCATCTTTGATCATCATATAGAACTGAGGTTTAGCTCGATTAAATCTCAAACGGATATCTACTCCATTGGGTAGAAATCGGTCTTGTTGAAATAAATCCAGATGTAAACGATCATACAAGGTTATTTTCTTACTATCTTTGATAGCCTGGTGACGTTTTCTAAATCCTTCGTTTTTAGAATTGGCCGGTAACTCTGGGATGATAGGTTGGTTAATGGTCACAGTATCGGGACCACCATTTCCACTGGGGTTACATCAAATGTCTTATTTTGAGCCACTCCAAGGTCTGCTACCCCTACTTCGTCCATGTGTCCTGCTGTATCCTTTTCCCACAGACTACAAGCTCTCATCTGGGTCAATAAAGTTCGGGGTTTGTAAGAAAGTAATTTCTCCAGATAAGCTTTGTAAGGATAAGTATCGGTTCCAGGAGTCACTATTTTTCCATTGACACTGAGATCGATTTCCGTAAACAAAGAATGGAAGATATTATTCACCGGGGCGCAAGTACTACCAGCTCCAGTCAGATTAGTACCATCCTCTTTGGTAAATTTACACACTATTTGAACATACGTTTGAGATAAATCCAGATATTGATCTCCTTGTCCATTAATTTCAAATTCAATAGGAGCCGTATCCGAATCTAAAGTACTGAAAATGGGGTAATATTCTTCCCATTTGGAGTCTTCTAAAGCAATATTAGTCGGGGGGACTTGGAACAATTCTAAATTGATCATCCCACACGCACAGGAATCTGGTTGCAACATGATGTCTGTCTACTAGGATGGATTTTTCACAAATGAAGGTCAATCTCACTCGACTCCCCTATTTATAGTGTGTCAATCAAAGATATCTAAACCCCTTTTTCTCTTCTTAGGACCTCCTCTGGCTAACACAGGTGTCTTTTTTCTTCTTTTCTTACCTAGATTCAATCTCAGGGCTTGTACTCCGTGAGTTTTAACAGCGTCTTTAAAAGATGTCTTATTTTCTAACACATCTAACCCCGTTCTAGCAGCAGCAGTCAAGGCATGTTTAGCTCCCGTTTTCAGTAAATTTCTCACAACTCTCTACCTCTCTGCCGTCTTCTTTTTCTTCTCCCTTTACCTTTTTTATTCATCTTTTTAAAAGCTAAACTTCCTCCTCTATTGAGAGCAAATAAGCCTGTATTTTTAACGGCATTGAGTCCATGAGTTAAAAGAGCATTTTTGATATTTTTCCTTTTTTTAATCACATCTGCTCCTACTTTAGCTCCGGCAATCAAGGCTTGATTACGACCCATTTTGACTAGATCTTTAAGAAATCCTCGACCTCTTTGTCGCCGCCGGCCTGAGCCTAATTGGACAGCTTCTTTTAAAGTCATCCCTATAGGTAAGTTCGGTACCATTCCCGAAAGAAAGTCTATAAAATTTCCTCTTTGAGATTTTTTATAACCCGGGGATATTATAGGTAAGTTCGGTATCATTCCCGACAGGAAGTCTATATAATTTCCTCCTCTTTGAGATTTAATTCGATCCACAAACCTACCAAATTTCTTTAAATTGAATGGATTAAACCAGGGTGGTTGTCCGGTAGAATCAAAGGGGAGGGCTCCCACCAATCCAGAGATAATTCCACCTACACCGTGTCCTTTTTGACGTAATAAACCTTTATGATAGACAAATTGTCCGTGTCCTCTTTGTCTCAATAATCCGGGATGATACTGCATGTTTCATGACTCGTGTCAGACTGACTTAAATGCACTCCAGTGACTCCTTTTATACCCCACCTGTCTTAAGGTTGAATACAATACAGACAGCATATCAGACAAGTTATCACTCCCAATAAGATGTAACAAAAAAGATGTACACTCATCTCAGTACACTTTTCTGAAATGAAGTTTCACGACTGATTTTCCATTTAAAAAAGGCATGGGAGTCCCTAAAGGAGTCATGATATGAATCTCAATGCTATCGAAATGTTTTTTCCTCAGTTTCAAATATTCTGCTCTAACGGGTTCCCATTTAGCTTGTTTTTTATCTTCCAGATTGAGTGTACAAGGAACCACCCTTAATAATTTCAAGGCATTGGATCCTACCGTCTGGGGTTCAATCAAGTCACAATACACGTACATGGATTTCAGATTTTCATATAAATCTACGGTATTGTTCCCCATGTAACTCACGTTGATCCATTTGGTTTCTGTATCGTTCTGAAGCATCACTTTCTTACTTTCTATTCCTAGCTTATAAGCTAAAGCTGTGGGGAAACGAATGCATAAGGGATATTTTCTAAGTTCTCTCCCGTTAAAGTGATACATCACTTTATCATATTTGTCATGATAGGTTAATTTCATGGCATTCTCTTTTTTAGAATCACCCTCTTTTTTAGAATCACCTAAAAACTTCCATATTTTTTTCAAAGTTTTTTCCAGTCCAAGACTGATTTCACTTGTTAAAGCCATGGGATGAATGTAAGGCCCCGGTCTAAAGTGAATTCGCTTAATTTCCATTTTCTGGTCTTTCGTTATGAGATTACCAAATTCAGTATGGACCCAATCTAATAGTACAGGACATTGACTTAATGGCATCGCATCTATGGTTTTCATTTTAAATCTATCCCATTTAAACACATTAGGTTGTTGGACTTTTGAAGCATAAAACTGAGGAAGCAGGATTTCAAAATAAGCTTCCTCTTCTGTGATGTTTTTCAATGATATGGGATACATCAATTCTGTTAAAGCCACTTCCCATTGTCCATCTGTTAAATCGACTGTTTGTGGTAGTAAAGTTTTAAATTGAGCCGTCGTATTACTCGGAAAAGATTGCATGGACCCATCACTGGGTAAAGTCATGTAAAAACTACTGCTCTCGGCCATGTTCAGTGAGATACTGAGACAAAATAACTTAGGACCCTTCTATTTATAACAACAATTTTTTGTTTGTTTTTTAAAATTTTAATTGGACATATTATTACACTACTTCTTCTTCTTCTTCTTCGGATCTGTAAGGAATCACGGTCTCAAAACACTGGCCCTCTTCGTTTTCCAAGCTATCTTTAATCTGGGAAAAAGGAATACGACAATACAGGTACTCTGTAGGACAGTAATAGCTAGGAATCCTCAGTCCATCTTTTTGCTGGTTCCAGAACAAATCACGAAGACAGTGTTCTATATTCCAGCACCATTCACCTTCAGCCAGAACCACACGAGTCTGGAATTTACAACGACCTAGGATCAACCATTTGTACTGTTGATAATGATGGTATATTTTTACCCTCACCTTAGATCCTTTAGGATGTAAGAATTTCTGTCTTTTTTCCAACCACACATCTTGAGTCGATGTTCCTGGATGATTTTCAAAATAATCTAGGATGGCTCCTATTTTAGTTTTCATCCAGGGTCCCTGCATGTAAATACATCCAAATAAACTCTCACAATACCAACGATACTGCATATTTTTTTTTTGGCGTCTGACTTTGAGACTTGATTTTTTCAGAATGAATAATTTTTTTTTTGCCCTCTTTATATAACCTTATCCAATCTATTTTTAGTATCTCAAAAAAACCCAACAACATTTATTTATGATTTATTTCCTTCATATCTACATAAGGGACAAAGTCTGTAACAAGTCTTGACAAAGTTCTGAACACATTTCCCACAGCAAGGATACTGTTGACATTGTTGACACTTCCATCTCCCCTCCGTATTTTCCTCCCAGCAGGTCAGGCATTTCTTTAAAGCTCTCTTTCTCGTTACTTTGACCCATAGGGGTACCATATTCTCTACCCCGTACTTCCATGTGAAATATTTCACACACCAGTTACATCCACAGGTCTCCATAGAAGGGGGATCATCCACAAACCAGTGAGGAAAAGGCATTTCACAATGCTCGCAAATTCGATAAGTTCTGTGATGCCATCCGGGATAATCATACACCGTAAATGTACGCCATTGGTTCATTTTCCTATCACAGTAATGACAGTAATACTTTTCTACGTCAATCAAATAAATCAGTCTCCATGAAAAAATCATGATTGAGCTCAGTGTACTCAAAGCTAAGCTTTATATACCTTTTATTTATAGGGGGTGGTGTGCAAAAATGTGTTGGACTTACGTTTTTATTGAGATACTACTGTGGACGTTTGATTTACGTTATGCTGAGTCAGGCATAAGCAATACACACAAAATCTTGGCATTGATTCAAGTCACAGCTAGCTATGCATTGTGACGTCACAAAAATGTTATAGTTGAAGAGAGAGAGAGAGAGAATAAGACATTTTTTTTTCTAGGTTTTTAATTCACAATAACATTAAAGTAACAAACATGGAATACTTTGACATAATTCTTTTTGAATAGGAAAAGTTCTCCTCATGTACAAATATTCTGTTTCACAAGCACAGTCCATGATGTCGTATCCTTCTTTGAGGACTTTATTTAAATAATCTTTGATACAATCACGGATTTCTTCCATCCATTTCCCTTGAATCCAAGTTCTTGCTGGTCCCTCTGGTTTGTGAGCGAAAACGTATTTCACTTTCCATTTGAATTCCTGATACTGGGGTCGCCATGGTCCTAATATTACTTTTATAAGTTGTCCATATTCATGGTCCGGTAATTTGATTCTCTTATACAGGTACACATCATTGACTCCTGTTTCTCCCGGATTCTTATCCATGAAATCTTGGATACATTCATCTTTATTTTTCATCCATTCTCCTTTTTTACTGGAACCTGTATGTTCTTGCATTTTCCAACGATACTCTGAGCTTAAAAAATCCATGTTACTCTATCCTCAGTCAGATCAGAAATGACTCTTTTTTTTGTTTCCCCATTTTATATATACTCTGTGATGTATCTATTTTTTAGACATTAACCCTGTGCATTCGTGGTCTTCTTAGGGGTATGATGCATCATCGTAGGACTAGGCATGATATAACCCACTGAAGAACTGACACATACCATCCAATATTCTCGATTAGGATCATGTAAAGCTAACATGACCACACTGGTAATGATGAGAGATACACAGATAAATAATTGGGCGAAATAAACGATTTCTTCTCGAGGAATATTCTCTCCACAAAATTTCCAATGAGGCGTTATTTGATGAGATCCGTTTGGGGAATCTATGAATCAAAACTATGGGGATATCCTTTCCACCGAACTTTGACTTCTTGAATGATTTTTTTCCCGACGCGTCGCTTTTTATACCCCAAGATTTCCTCCACTTCGTACACGTCGTCTTTTTTAATGATCTTTTGTAATTCTTTTTCGTAAAAAGTCCCTTCTAATTCCTCTCCGTTATAATCTTGCACTCTATACACGTAAGGATACCTTCCAGGAACTCTTTTAGAAATGGTAAATAGTTCTGTGGTCCAGTTAGGTAATTATCCTTTTTCAAATGTGCGTTTGGCTTTACTGATGCGGACCTGATCTCCTTCTTTAAACTGAGGTTTAAGAAACTGTTTTGGATTCGATGTCCCATATAAAGTTTTCCAGACTTTTAACACATTTGAAGCATTCACTTGAACTGGGGCTCTTTTGATACTCCGATGATAGGTATGATTGTAAGCATACACTAAATCCGGTAAAACTTCTAAATACCGTCTGGTTTTATGACGAGTAAAATAACGCCACATGCGTGCTTTGAGTGTACGCTGAAATCGTTCCACGATACCAGCTTTAGTGTCCGTATTACGAGTAGTAAAAAAATGAATGGATTTAAAAGCTTGTAAGAATTCTCGATTGGTAAATTCTTTTCCTTGATCGGATTGAATGCGGACGGGACGTCGACCGTCTTGTTGAAAAATCTCTTGTAATCCTCGAATCATTTCTTTTCCTGTTTTCTGTTTTAAAGGCACTACCCAGGCATATTTAGATAAGACGTCAATGGCACATAATAAAAACGTATATCCATCATTATGTTTCTTTAAACTGGACACATCTGCTAAATCTAATTGCCATTGTTCGTCTATATCGGTCACTCTAGTCTGTTGTCTCCGGAATTTTCTTTGAATGGGTTTATGTAAAGTATAAGTGTCTTGCTCTTTTAACCATTCTCGAATCTTTTTCAGGGAAATTCCTAAAGGTTTGACCTGACGATACAAAGCTTGTATTCCTCCGTACCCTCTTTTAGGATCATAATAAATCTCTTAAAATATCTTGTACTTGTTTCTTTTTCATATTTTAGGTAATGAAAGCCAATTTTCATCGATTTGTCCTAATTTCTTTTCTTCTTCGACTTGGGCTTTTAATTCCTTTCGAGCTCTAAAGGGACTATATTTGGATCCTACTCTTGTCCCTACAGGGGTTGAAATGGGTTTTTTAATGACGGTTCCTCGATCTTCTATAGGTCTACTCACTGGAGTGTCAAAAAAGGAAGAAAATCCACTATCGTCTATTTCGTGACTTTTAGGAGTACTGATTTTTCCAGGTCTCTGCATGGCTTTTATAAGGTTTCCATTGCTCACGTATTCTAGAGGAGTACGCGTCTCTTTTAAAGCTTGAGCAAATTGTTCTAATTCTGTAGGAACCGGATGATGTTTACGAGACTGAGATCTCATACTATCAGCCATTAAATCCACAATGTTAGAATCGGGAATTTTTTGACCTCGATAACTAATTTCACCTTCTTTATTCCAAGTTAACACTTTAGGGTTTTTCTTTAAATGATTTAATAATAATCCAGCTTTTCTTTTCATGTTTTTATTCACTGTTTCAAGAATTTCATCGTCAATCTCAGCTGCTGGTAATGCTGCTGCTGCTGATGGGGCTGGAGCTGGAGCTGCTGCTGCCGGAATTTTCAGTTTAGAAATAGGTTCCTGTCTAGCTTATTGTAAATAATTCCTATATCGATGAAGTTCCTGGCCATATAAAGCGACTTTTTCTTCTGGTGTTAAATCTTCACGTCTTGTAATCTCGTCCAATTCCTGACCTAAACTGATGGTGGTTTGAAATTCCGGAGGTTTGGGTAATTTGGCCTTGAGATCATTCAATAAGACTTCGGGAACTAACACCATTTTACGACTCATATTTTTTTCTTCTTCTTCTTGAGGACTTTATAGACGGATTGACCGGCATCCAACAATAAAGGTGCTGCTGAGATTAATAAGGGTAAAATGTTTCCTCCTTTTTGTTGAAGTAATAAAGCTCGTCGTTTCTGGACAGATTGAGGTTTGACCAGTCTCCTGAAGATGTGTTTCTTAGGAGCTAGTTTTCGTTTATGAGCCGAACTAAGAGGTAACACTCCTTTTAATAGGTTGTACACGATCTCGCAGATTTTGAGAATACAATCTCCAGAACAATGTTTTAAAATACCCGTCTTTAATGGAGAGGAATAGTGAGGGTCCGATAACACTCTTAAAAGAGGCCAATGAGGTTTTAATCGTGTAGAACAGCATCTTTTCTTCTTCTTCTTCTTAGCCATCCTGGGGTTAAAATGAGGACATGTTCCAGGTTTCTCCCCTTTTTATACTCTCAAGGAGGAGGAGCATACATGTCGTGTTTGGCCTTCTCGTGTTTGTCTCCATTTTTCTGGGTGACGTAGAATTTGGAACAATATCGGCATTTATATCTCATTCCTTTAGGAAGTTGAGGTGTAGAAGCGGTCAGAGGTTGAGAGCGTGCTATTTTAGGAGTGTGAATGGGTACTTTAATTCTAGGAGTGTGAATGGGTACTTTAATTCTAGGAGAGGGAATTCCCACATTGACTTGAGGAAACATTTCTAAATCGGGAGCTCTTTGACTGCCCATGGGTCCCATAGGACGATCCATTCTCATTTCAGCTTGTTTTTTTAATAATTCCCTAATAGTTTTTTGTCTTTGTTCTTTATAGTACTGATTGATTTCGTTTTTTAAACTTTCAGGC
Source organism: Saccostrea echinata (assembly GCF_033153115.1). NCBI lineage: Eukaryota > Metazoa > Mollusca > Bivalvia > Ostreida > Ostreidae > Saccostrea > Saccostrea echinata. The sequence continues at coordinate 6,288,676 of NW_026889754.1, forward strand.
ATGGTTTTTCGTTGAGCTGGAGTTTTGGGAGTCGTTTTTTCCTTTCTGCCACCAGGGGCTTTTCTTTGAGCAGCAGGTTTTCTCTTAGGAGGTTTTCTCTTCTTTCTGGTCTTTTGAGCTGCTCCTCCTACTCGGACCATCCAATCTGGAAACACTCTTTGTTTCTTATTATTGACTCGCACTACCACACTTTTTAAACGACGAACACGTCGTTTCTTAGGTGCATTCCATTTAAATAATGACGAATGATGACTCCGCCTAGAAATCCGGCTCCTCCGCGTTTTAAAATGGCATTTTTCCTGTCTTGATCACTCGCCGACTTATTGGCTATGATACTTAAATCTTGACGATGATTATTAATAAACTTTTGAGTCTGTTTATTGATAGGTAAGACCCCACGTATCAAATTTCGAGCTCCCATAGCAAACAAATTCAATAAAGCTTTACGCCCTAATTCGATTAAATGGGCTCGCTTGGCAGGATCTCGCTCCCGCTGTAAACGTCGTAACGTTTTCACTAATTTACTCTTGGCTGAGAGAGGTCGACCCATGACGACTGTATAATGATAAATGACAAGTTGAATGTTGGTACATTTTTATTTATACTCTTGTGGCATGTGTATAGTTAACAATTCAAACAATCGACTTCTCAATCTGTATTCGTCTGGGGTCTGTGAATTCAAGTCAACCAGGAGATACCCGTGAGGAACACTGGTGGCTTCTTGATAAGCCGACATCAAATGAGGTAAGGCTAACTGTCGACTCAAGACACTGATTTGAGATTTGTCTCTGGGATTTTTAAACAACACTAAATAATGAGCATTCAAACTAATGGTGCGATGCTGTGGTGCCCGATCAAATAAATTCTGAGTAATATAAATCACACTGGTATTCCGATGATGCGCTTTACGGGTAAACCAATCCACGATCGATTCGATGGCTTTTCCTCCCATCATGTCAAAAATGAGTAAGTGAGGAATAGTTAAATTGGCTACTAATTTCTCATCGTCTTCTGGAATATTTCGAATGAAGGAGACCTGATCTGTTAAAGAAGTGTAAGCAGGTTGCCATTCTCGATAACACCAGACAATTTTTTGTGGCATGGGGGTAATCCAATGTAAATTTTCCACTAATTTTTTAACAAATTCCGTTTTCCCCGATTTAGATGGTCCTGCTACCACTATGGTAAATTCGTGTTTTAATTGAAAAGACGGGAGTGTCTCGTCAGGTTGCATGATGATAAATGAAGAGAAAAGTAGGGTTTCAATCCTTTTTATTCAACACAGAAATATACGTTGGGTTCTCTTCACATCGGATCGACAAATGGGGCAATACCGGAAGGTGGGAGCACATAATGAACAGCAACATACGTGTCCACAAGGGAGTAAAGCCATTTGTAATTCTCCCTCTAAACAAATGTGACATTTTCCTGTGGCCTGAATCTCTGTAGAGGTTTGCTCTAGTAGAGGTTTAATTTCAGGTGAAACTTTGTATCCCACCCGGAGTAAATGGTTAATGAATACGATCATCACCCACTCACGTCCTTTATAGGTATTGATGAAAGGACAATTAGGGTTCCAATAAGCATGTTCTACATAAGGATCGTCTGTAGGTTTCCAGCAGTTTAAAGTCATACCACAATGAAAACAGATGGTCTTATCACTCACTCCCCTGTAATAAAATCCGGCTTTGGCTAGGTTGGGTAATAATCCTTTTAAAGACTCGGGCCATCCCTCTTTAAAGGTAGCTTCTCTCTTTAAGAGCAGAGCATAGTTAGGGTAAACAGGAACCCCCTCTGGCTCCCTAGAATGATCAGCCATGACTGAAGTGTTAAAATATTTTTGCCCCCCTTTTTATAACCCCCTTCATATTTTAGGGGTTTTCCCCAATAATAAAAACACATTTTGAAATACAGTATGTTTTTAATAACCATAAGGTAAAGTATTATAATCATTCATTAATTGTCTCTTATCATAGACAATTCTATATTGTTTTTCTAAAGGTACTGTCTTGACTTCATGTTGACGAGTCCTCTGTATTTTGTAAGGATACGAGACATGGATTTCATCCATTTCTTTCTTGAGCATTTTTTCTAATGTCTCTGGTGACATTACCAAAACTACAGTCCCGAGGACATGGAAAAAGCTTTAGATGCAATAAAAGGGGGGTTGAGTCTGGGAAAAGCAAGTAAAATGTTTAAAATTCCCAAAACAACTCTAAGTGACCGAGTAGCTAAAAGAGTTGTTCCTGGTGCGCCAATAGGTCGCCCCCCGGCGCTACCAGCAAAACTGGAAGAGGAGTTGGTAACAAAAGTTGAAAATGCGGCTTCCATGGGGTTCGGTGTCAGCAGGCAACAACTGCTAGTAAAAACTGGGCGTCTTGTAAACAAATTAAAAATCTCTACACCTTTTAAAGGAGGTATACCAGGAAAAGACTGGTTTGACGGGTTACGTAAAAGACACCCGACTTTGAGCATAAAAAGGCCGTCGTTCGCTCACGAATGTTGAACCCATCAGTGGTAGAATCGTATTTTAATACCCTGTCTAAGATTGTCACTGATTTAAATATACAGGGTAATCCTGCAGCTATCTGGAATGCCGACGAAACTGGCTTCCAGATGAAGCACCAGCCATCATCCGTGTGTGCTCGGAAGGGTGCGAAAGTACCGGGAAGGACGTCAAACAGTCGCGAATCTATTTCTACACTACTTTACGCGAATGCTAGCGGCAGTTCTATGCCCCCAATGGTTGTTGTACGAGGGAAAACCAAAAGGTGTCTTCAGTCCTGGGGGGTTGAGGATGCACTTCAAGGAACAGTATTCACCTACCAGGCGAGGGCTTGGATGGATGACATCCTTGGGGAGGAATGGTTTCATCAAGTTTTTTTGTCCAACTGCGGTCCTCACCGCCCCCAACTTCTTATTCTTGACAGTCATTCTAGCCACGAAGTTATTGGGCTGCTGGAAGCTGCTGTCAAAAATGATATTCATATCCTCGCCTTGCCCCCGCACACAACACACTTTTTGCAACCCCTTGACAAAAGCATAAACGGGCCTTTGAAAGCAGCGTACAAGCGTGTCTGCTCTGAGTTCATGAATGCTAGCCCCGACAACATCGTTAACAAGAAGTCTTGGCCAGGTCTATTTAGACAAAGTTTTGAGAGAGCCTTGACACCACAAAACATTACTAGTGGCTTTCGTGCGACAGGTATTTATCCCTGGATAGATCTGTAATACCTGCTGATGCTTTAGCCCCTCCTAGAGTATTTGAGTCCACCACATCTACTGAAAAGGGTCCTTCCATCTCTAAACCTATTTCAGTGTCATCGACAGTGACTTCTGAAACAGAGCTCATGTCAAATGCGACAACACCTTTGACGATTTCTAATGATGACTCGACTCCGTCTACACCCTCCCTGATTCCTTCTATCTTTGACTCTACCGTGTCAGCACCCAGTCGGATTTCTTTAGCCGCCGAGTCAACTGTTTTAGCACCCTGCCCGATTCCATCTGCATTGGCCACATTATCAGTTCAATCTAATTTTCAGCAACCCGCTAACATCATCTCTCCTGAGAGCAAACAAGCCGTCGATAAGCGTGCTTCTTCTAGTTTTGTAAGTGAACTTGCAGTTGCACCATCTTCTTCCAAAATCAGAGATCCAGATCCTTTTTTACCAATTACCCCAGTGGCCGATTCAGAGGATCAAGTTTTTAATCTCTCTGAAACTGTTACTGCCTCACAAATTCTTTCTGATCTTGCTAATGGTGGTGTTAATGTCGAACTCATTACTCCAGAATGTAACAATGAATTTTCCGTCTTGTGGAACAATCAACTGTCTACTCTCTTTGATGTTCCCTCTCCCGAACAGAAACCACGGCCAGATTCGCAAAGTAAGAGAAAACTTACTTCACACAGACTTCTTACATCGGAAGAAATTTTACAAGAAAAGAAGAAAAAAGCAGAAGAAAAGAAAGAACAAGAACTAAAGAAAGAAATGAGAAAACTGAAAAAAGAAAAAGCGCTAAAGCAAAATGTGAAAAAATAGACGTGATTTAACAGTGTAATGGAAAATGTTGTTAGTATTTGTTTTTAATTTATTGAGTGGTAATGTAACAACTATAAAATTTATATATATATGTTGCTGTTACATAAATAAAAAAAAATATTTCCCCCCAAAATATAAACTTAAAGAGCAAATTTTAAATGTATTTCTCCAAAAATTTATAATTTTCCTCCTTCAATTGAATTTTTTTCTCGACGTTCGAAATTTTCCAACATGGACGAAATTACCCCATTTCCCTGTTCGATATTACCCCGTTGCCAATCGAATTTACCCCTTCCGTACCTACAACACAAAAGAAATAGATTTCATTTCTAAAGACGAAACAAAGCGTCAAAATAACACAGAATAAGCAAGTTCTCAAAACGTTTAATATAAAGGGATATCAATGAGCACCGAGCGTTTTCTGGTTGCAACTGTATTTACGTTCAAGACCAATGGTGTACGAAATTACCCGGATTGACTCCACTAAATTATGAGAGGAGACCTGCTTTAGAAGCTCGATATGCATTAGCCAAAGATGCCTTGAGCTGATCAATGTCATCAAAGCATTTAAATGACATGACATGCACATCATTATCTAAACAAGCTCCTGGATATTCAAATGACTTACTTCTCTCTTGCTTTTCTTTTGTAATAATGGGAAGACTCGTGTTCATATTTGCAGTCCATTTGCACCTATAACTTATATCCACACCATTATGAATCTAGAGTTCTTGGCATTGACTCCCCCTGTAAACAAAATTTTACAAGTACCTGTATTAATAAATTCATTCACAAATGGTGTTAAGAATGAAAGATTTTAACTTTATAAGCAAGAAACTTGAAAATAAAAAAGAGGAACTGCACTTAAATACAAATGCATGGGCTATTAACAAACTTATTTGATTCCTTTGTGCAAAACTTAGGTCTGTATTAAATTGCATCTCAGAAAATCTATGGGAAACTAGTCAAGGATATGACACCTACAATATGTAAAATATTTAATTCATAATAATTTAAACAAAAATAAATAAACGATACTTGAAGCTTTCCATTAATTCTTGTTACTTTCTATACACACATCTTGATTATCTTCCTTAAATCATGCACTAGTTTATGGTACAAATAATGTAATACATGTAATACAAAAATTTCCATGGAGAATTTTAATTTTCAAAAAATGTATAATACTGCCTACTGTTTACATATTACACTGTGCTGTCTAATTATAAAAATAATTGATTCATAAAATGTGATTTTTCACATAGTAACTAAATCACACATTAAGAAATGTGTGTCCCACTTCATCTCTAAAGTCACCAAGCTAATAAAATTAAAAATAAATTACATTTACTCAGTAGTCCTTAGAGAGAAAATATATATACCTACACTACTGTGGTTGCATGATTCTCCATCAAACTCAAAATATTAAATACTAAGAAATAATGGGTCCAAGCAAATTTTGTACATGAAATATTATCCAAAATTTTCAGAAGTTTTTTTAACGGTATCTGCAAGCAAGGCCATTTCAAGACAATTAAGAAGAGATATGTGCGACCGGTCGTCAGGGGTTGCTCACTCCTCCATGGCACATGATCCCACCTGTGATGTTTAGAGGTCCCGTGTTTGCTCTGCTCCTGATTTGTAATGTTTAATGGACTTTTGAGCATGAATACTGTTAGTTATTTCCATATATTTGATGTGTAATTTGTGAATGCTCAACCCTGGCCCGGCCTACTTATTATAAGTATTGATGCATTGGCAATTTTATTGTAAATATTTTCCCAGTTGAACAGCAATATAAGTTGACACAGTTGATGCAGAAAAAAGACAAGAAAAGTGTATCATACTCAGATTTTGGAGGTAAATTATTGAAGAAGAAAATGGTAGCAAACATTTTCCTATTACCTTTCCTCCATGTCCTCAAAGTGCTATTTAAATATATAAAAGCTGCAATTTTTGGGAGGGTTTTCTCCATGTAATTGGATTTAAAGTTAGAAACCTTGAGATTATGACATGAGTCATGTAAAATTTTATTATACTAGAGTAGGGTAAGTTTTTATTACAGAAAAAGTGCATGTGTCTAGATATATGATACAGTGTCAAAACTGATGCAAAACAAATTTTGGAAACAATTTCACACAGTCACATGAATAGTTTATTTTTCTGACTAATGACTATTCAACATGTCCAATAACTTAAGTATTTAAAACAAAATTAGACTTCAAAACATTGCAGTTAAAAACCTGGACACACTTTTCCATGATGTGTTCTTAGGTCCAAAACAATGTTCCATACAATGTGTGGCCCTAATACTCGACAGTACAGCAAACAATCTTCTATTATTATGAGGCTCCTGAAGGAAATTTTATAACTGACTACTTTTTCTTTCTATCTGCTGAACAATATTGACACGTGTACTTACTTTCCGAGTATAATAATTACAATGTGTTATTGAATATATCACAACCTGCTTAACATTTTTAAATTAAAAAAAATTCATCCTCCTTGTAGAGCCCCATTTAAAAATAGTCTCTATGTACATACACAACTTAAAGGAGAGGCAATTCGGAACGTGAAGTCAAGAATTTTAACGGATATCAGATGACTGATCAGAAATCACATAGATATATGGCGTTTTTAGAAACTCTGCAAGTCTTCAGAAAATTATTACACGTTCATTGCAAGGATTCAAACAAAGAGTCACGTTTTTACACACCCGAAATGTGTCTTACCTTCTATCAGATGTTTTCACCGGAAACAATGGACATTCATTCTTCTATCGCCATAGAAAAGAGATCCGCCGTAAACAGATATGTTTAGAACTGTTTAATCTTTTCCCATTAGTTTGAAAGGAGTCAACAAACTATCAAGACTTGTTCTAAACAATATTCAATTGAAATAAATGCATCTATCCACAAAAGAAATATGCATATGCCAACCACGTGCTCTGTGGAATGATATGACTGAGGAAACTCGAGTGATAAACAGGACATTTTTCCCCGGTTTGCGAGAGATGGGTTAAAATCGCGTTTTGTCATTAATATACGATGCGATGCAACAAATAAAAGATGTAAGTTGTGTAAACTAAGTACCATTACTTAGATCAGCTGTCTCGTTTAAAGTCATCATTTCTTAAGTTCTATGGTCGATACAATGACCTTGTCAGCAAATACAATTTATCATTGAGTCAAATGCTGACTGACGTTTTTCATACTAATTGTTAGGCCATTATTTACACACTGAATTGTCGACGGATTTTTCCGTTATTTCCCGATCAGGACAAGGAGCACACGGCGGGTGTGACCGGTCGGCAGGGGATGCTCACTCCTCCATGGCACCTGATCCCACCTCTGATGTTTGGAGGTCCGTGTTTGCTCTGCTCCTATTTTGTATTGTATAATGGACTTTTGAGCTTGAATACTGTTCGTTATCTCCATATATTTCATATGTCTTGTGTTTATGTTGTTACGGTCTCATTTATTCTAAAAACAATGTTATTTGAACTCTGTGTGACAGAGGAATGGCGGACATAATAAACGCATGGCCTCAGGGAGACCACCATATGAAAAATCAAATTTTCAAAAATTATGGACAAAGACAAGAAAAAAGCAAAACAAATGGTTGTAGCCATATTATTAATGAACCGAAATTACATCATTTTCATTGCATTATTCATCTCTTAAATGCTGTGGCTGCGCAGTTCTAACGTGATTAATTTTCACCAAATGCAAACAATAGAAAAATAATTATTTACTAGTTTTGGTCTCTAACAGTAGGTAATAAGTGCATTAGCACTTTGAGTAACTTTGAGCTGGTTTGGTAATGTATTAAGCGCATTCTTGGTATTTCTTATTTTAGACCAAAATACATCCAAGATGGCTTGTACATCCCCCTTAACTGGAGTTATCGTCCTTTTCTGAAATTATGCATCCAGACCACGTTCTTTATGTTTAATATACATTAAATGATGACAGTTAAACACCCAAGTCCGACAACTCTGCGAGTGCCTAACACGATAAAAAGTAATAGAAATGAATGAGTTTTGAAAAGCCGGAAAAACAAGTGTAAGGCTTCTTTAACAAAATATGTTCTTCTTTTAAAGAAATCTTAATTATAATGGTATTAAAATAATTGATGATATTACCTGACATCACACTGTTGCCTGTAACTGGTATCAGTCCAAGCAGGCCAATATTAAAACAACAGTGTGATGTTCTTTGTGTGTATGTCTTGATAGGATTTGAACAAAACTTACAGAGGATTTTAAACTCCGGTGGAAAACCCTTATTAACTATACTATATCTGAAAACTACCTGCCTAAATTACTAGAAAATCGCAATACTCGCATCATAATAATTGGCCAGCATTTTTTTTTTTATTTCCAAGTTTACAAACACCAGGATGAAAAAGTTCCGTAGGAGGAGGAAATAAAACATTTTTTTAAATAAATTATCTTGTAGATTCATTTTTGTTTCTTTTTTGATGCTCTTCTAACAGGCTCCTTGCCACTGGCCACACAATGGTTACAAATAGGAAGGTAGGACCTTTAATTGTTTATTTCATTGTCTGCCAGTTGGGGACAGTGATATAAATTTTGAGATGTTGGTCAAAATACAAATTTTTTAACTCTTTCAAGATATCTTCATTTTTTAAAAATATGTGTCATGTTATTGTGTAGAAATTGTTCTAAAAATATACTCGCGACCTTTAGTAAATATTCCTATCATATACAGAGAAGGGGGGGGGGGTTAAAAAAAATTTCAATGAAGAGTAAAATAATTTTTTCTGGCTGCCACATTCAAAAACGATACTACATGCATGTATATATTTGTATATACTTGTTTTCTTTAATAGTTAAAATGTTTCATTTCTTTAGGCTATTGTTTATTTCACCCTCAAATGATCGACTTCAATTCTCCCAGAGTTTTATTCATTATATCTGATGCATAAGTGATCCTTTTCTGAAGAATGTTGCTTAGACTGTAACCTAAAGCAGAGACCTTAACAAAGTCTCTGGCCATAGCTATCTTGGGCAGTTTTTAACTTGTGGGAGAAAATTAATTTACATGCAGATACTTTTGAATACATATACATAATTATTTCACCAGCATGACATTGTGCAACAACGTCGTCAGCATTTTATTTGTCCTCTGAACGGGTGAAACGTTTTGAATGACACTCCTATTGATAAATTTTACACTAGACCAAGCTATGATGCTGCTATGGACTATGCAGATCTACCTTTAGCTATTTACCCGCTCAATTCCATCTTTCTCCATTTCCTTTTTTTCCCAGAAAATTCAAATATTTGAGCGGTAAACCTAAAAATAAAAAAAAAAAAAAAAATGCTGGCCTATAGGAAAATAAATTCCTGCAAACATGTGATTGAAATCAGGCAGACATAAAAAAGGGAAATAACTGCACCATACATTAATTGAAATGCTTGAAAGTAATTTTGCATTTCAATTGGCTAGACAAGTCGAAATTACCTGCAGAACTTTTTCATTTGTTAATCTGATTTTTTTCTGTGGTTCTCCCTGAATAAGAAATAAGGGGAGAGAATTTGGAATTCACGAAAATTTGGTGGCATCTTTTAAAAATCTTCTTAAGAACCACTTTCCCAGAAAGGATGAAACTTATGTGAAAGCTTCATCACACACTGCATATTCAAATTTGTTCAAATCATTACCCCTGGGTGTAGGATGGGGCCACAACAGGGGATCAAAGTTTACATCGGAAAATAAAGGAAAAATCTTTAAAAAATCTTCTTCTTAAGAATAGCAAAGCCATGATTAGTCAGATTAATACAGAAGCATCCTCAAGTAATGTAGATTCAAGTTTGTTCAAATCATGACCCCGGGGGTAGGGTGGGGACACAATAGGGGATCAAAGTTATTGATAGGAATATATATGAAAGTTTTAAAAAGTTTTCTCAAGAACAACAAAGTCATGATTAGTCAGATTAATAAAGAAGCATCCTCAGGTTGTATAGATTCAAATTTGTTCAAATCATGTTCCCCGAGGGTGGGGTGGGGCCACAATAGATTGATTGATTGTATGTTGTTTTACGTCCCATTCGAGAATTTTTCACTCATATAGAGACGTCACCATATACCGATGAAGGGCTTCAAATTTTGTCCTTTACTCGGCACTCAGGGCCATTGAGCAGTGAGGGATCCCCATCGTGCCAACGCCTGCCGTGACACGGGGCCTCGATTTTTAAGGTCTCATCCGAAGGACCCGCGACTTTCACTTCAAAGTGCCGAGCGCATGGCGAAGGAACAGTTGCTACTAAGTTTTTATCGACTTAGGTCAGTCGCGGCCGAGATTCGAACTCACGACCTCCCGATCACGAAGCGAGCGCTCTACCGACTGAGCTACCGTGAACGGTGGCCACAATAGAGGATCAACATTTTAAAAAATCTTTTAAATTTTTTTAATGCCATGGTAAGTCAAAGAAATATGGAAGCACCCTCAGTTAGCGTAAATTGAAGTTTGTTCAAATCATGCCCTCTGGGGGGGTAGGTTGGGACCATTTATATATTCAAAGTGTTCAAAACTGAACTGACTTCTGCTTTTCTGTAGCCAAAGTGCTCAGGTGAGTGATGTGACCCAAGAGCCTCTTGTTATCGTTACATGTAGGTATTGCCAGGTAAAAATTATATAATACAATATTTTAAAAGTTCTTTTTACAGGTTACGTATAGGTTGGAGGTAGGGGAGGGGGGAGCAGGGGGTGGGCATGTGCTGGGATAAAAACCATACACATTTGAACAAAAATTTATAAGGGCACGAGTATGGAATTGTTATTTTGTTTATACCATTGAAAATAAAATGGAATGAAAACTTAAAATTTAGTGCCACTGATTTTATTAATTTCTTTGAATTTATGAAGATTGTCTTGTCACATTGTCTCATTATATTTTTTCAGGTGATGTAAAGCTGTACCATGCAAAAGACATTAGAGAGAAAAAAAGCAGTTGTCCTCATTGGAAGCCCAAAAGCTTCTAGCTTTAAAGAAGAACTGTCCAGTGATGCTAATAGTTAATATGTCTGATGAAATGGTAAATGGCTTAACAGGAAAAGTGATCGAACTACATGAAAATGCAGTTGTTGTTTATTTTCCTTCCATCAACAAGCAATTCTTACGTTCACCATTTCCTTTCACTGTTTTTAATAAGGAAAACAGACTGATATTGCATGCAGAAGACAAATTCCACTAAGACTGTGCTTCGCCCTGACTGTACATGAGGCACAAGGCCCAAGTCTAAATCCTCTGTCGGTAGATTGTAAATCAATGAACCAGAATGGACAACTTTATGTAGCACTAAGTCGGGCAACGTGTAAAAAGGGTTTACAAATTTCTCTAAATCTCTACTGAAAAAAACCTAATGAAACTCTTAATTGATTTCTACTTGTTGTCTCAGAAATATCCACAACAGAGCCACAGTTGTTGCAGTTTGAATAGAACTGCAGATTTTGGTACCGGTTGTGAATCTGAGTTCTCCATCAAATTTTGCGAGGTGTCTTTTATATGGGCCGACGTGTCAACAATCTTGGGCCGATCTGTGAGGGCCGAGATGTCAAGCGTGACAGGCCGTGGTGTCATTGGGCCGAGATGTCTATCTACCCACGGAAGGTACAAGGGCTATGTTGGCGACTTCTGTTGTGTGCCAGGATGTACAAATTCGCGGGTAAATTTTAATAGAGAGGGTAAAAAAGTGTCCTTCTACAAAATTCCCGCAGATGAGAAGCGTAGAGCATCGTGGCTAAGCCTCATTCGTCGCGATGTCCTGACTGATGAAAATGGCGTGGGTAAACAGGTGCCCTTTAAACCAAAGCCTTCCACCAGAATTTGTTCGGTGCATTTCGTAGGAGGTACGGTAGTCATCCAATGTTTAATTTATACTGCAAATATTCTTCAGTTTTTTTCTCTTCATATACGTGTCCTAAAGCTTCTTAATGAGATTTGAAATTAAACACATGGAATTTTGTGAACAACATGTACAAAGCTGGTGTTTCTCGATGATTTTCATTATAAAACTTTCTGTATAATATGTACATCTTTATGAAGTGTTTATGTAGTAAATACTATTTATTTACAGGTAAGATAAGCCATGACCCAGCACATCCTGCACACATTCTTACAATTTTCCCAAGAAACAAGCCCAGGGAACGCCAAACAAGCATTTGAAAGAAAGCAGGTAATAATACACATAATATTTGAGTAAGCACTCTCTCAAGTTCTACATAATAATAACATATATTAAGTTAAAAGATGTTGTTCATGTGGAAAATGAAGGTTTTATTCAGTGAACCTATTCAATATATCATTTTATATAAACCTGAAATTATTACAGAAATATTAACATTTTTATCCTAGAAATGTTCGGTTTTCAGAAAATAGCGAGGCTGCTTGAATGACACGACGTCTTAATGAAAGATCTGAATCGCTGCCAAGACGTAGATCTAACGTCTTGCCTTAACCAAAGAGGGTTAACCCACCTATCCCCCAAGGGTGCACTAGGTTGACCCATTCATATTCTCTCAAGTGCACTCACTTGACACACCCATTCAGAAAAAAAAATGAAATATTGTCATATACTTAAAAAAGACTAATTCCAAGTTTAGCCCCTGGCCTTACATGGAAGGGCAAGCAGATAAAAGCCAATGTTTGCCAGGGAAAATTATGTGAAAGTAACCAGAAATAAGGGTAGAATTTTGTAAATATTTAGAAAATGAATTTATTATAATTGTCAACAGATTTTAATCATTTATTATACTTATGCAGTGTTTGTTTGTTTATTGTTTAACGTCCCTCTCGAGAATTTTTCACTCATATGGAGACGCCACCACTTGCCGGTGGAGAGCTACACATTTTGACCTATACTCGGCACTCAGGGCCATTGAGCAATGAGGGATCTTTGTCGTGCCAGCACCTACTGCGACACGGGACCTCGGTTTATACGGTCTCGTCCGAAGGACCGGTCTCCACGTCCCACAGTGGGATTCGAACCCGCGATGTAAGGATCAACTCCTTACTCCGCGACTCTAGAGCGAACGCTCTAACCACTGCGCCACGCGGGCGACACAAACCTTTTTGAGATTGTATATGACCCATATAAGTACGAAAATTCAACTCTTTTTTTCCTCGCTTCAAATTTAACGCCAAGTTGACATTCGGAACTCTCTGGATTGTTCATAGAAAATGCACAGATTTCGAGTTATCGCCCGTGTTTATTTTGCAACATTGCCAATACACGGAACGAATTCTATCGTTAAACTGGGTCCGTAGCACAATTAATATCATTTTAACGATAGAACGTTCTATCTACTATAACATTTGTAGCATGTTTAGGTCCAATGTTGCACATAGAACGACACTCCCATATACGAATACTACGAAGAACGAAGTATTCCTTGTACTAAACAAGTAATTGGAAATAGGGCGAGCACGAAAAATTCGCAAATTCAAGATGAAAAAGTGATTAATTTTCGTCCAAGGTCGCATATTTCTCTTGAATTACGACGACACCATCTCGGAAGACTCTATGTATGTGTAAAACAAGTCGGAAGGTACGTTCAGTAAATAACGACAAGTGGGCTATCACGGAGTTTGGAATCAAAAATACATGACGAATGGATGGTGTTACACCCCTGATTTTCTGAGAATAACAAATTAAAATTTAATGTGTATATTACGCCCTTACAATTAGATTGAAAAACTTCAGTCAGCATCTCACCAAAAATTGTGCCCACAATTTCACAACCCTTTGAAAGCATAATTCTCAGGCCGTGATCGTGTTTTCATCTGGTAATGTTCGTTCATGTTGCCTTGCTAAGACTAGAAATATTGTTTGGTTTCTCTACTACTACCAATGACTTCGTTCATTCTGAAGGCTCGTTTACTTTTTCTATGACGTTTAATGATTCCATTCTATTCAGTTCTTATTTAATTTGTTGCGCACTTTGAAGGACACGAACAGCTGAACCCTTCTTGAAAACTTGGACAATTTCCTCTACTGTTTTAGATTCCCTTACTGTTTCAGTCTCACACGACGGTAATCTTAGTATGAGATCCACCTTTACTGGTACAATAAGGTTGTAGGTTGAGTCACAATGACGTTTTTTTAATTTTGAAAATAAAGTTTAAGTCATTAGGTAATACACTTCTTTCATTGCTTCTTTTATGCTTTTTGTATATACAGTTGTAAATCCTTAATCTCCTTTAGAGTGGGCAGGCGTTTCAAAGAGATCTTTTGATTCATTTTGTCTTTTCGTCAAAAATGCTGATTTAAAGGATAACTTCAAACGTTCTTAAAGGACTTTGGATTTTAAACTGATCAACCTCAAGTGCTTTGTCATGTTTTGCCTGAAGCATACGTTATTGGAATAAATGGAGCCGCATACTTCAAGAATTAATGATCTAATCCCAGTTTTAAGCCACTTTCCATCTCATTTTCAGAGATCCGCTGCAGTACTGAGCAGTTTGATTGACTTGACATGAAACATTCGTTACAGTCTTTCTCTTTCATTCCTCTTTCAGCAGCAATATCTCTGAAGTACATGTAAAACCTGGTCAATCTTCTAAGTTTGGATCGCAATGTGCCAAATTATTTCTCTGTAGTTTGAAATTAGTACCTTCTATAGCTTGAAGCAACTCTTTAACTATTGATTCGACATCATCTGTATGAACTTTCTCTGAAAACTGAATATACTTCATGGGATAGTCTTCTCTAAGTACCCCAAGGGGAATTCTACAAAGTGGTATTGTTGTCTCCTGAAATTATTGTTGAAAATACAAGTGTCTTTTCACTGCTAAAATGCAAGTGTCCGAATAGTTTTATAGATTAATAATCAACATTTTTTTTTATAGTTTTATAGATTAATACTCAAATACATCATTCTTACATATTTCACCATCAACATAAATCAGGTTTCTTTCTTCCATAGTTCCTCCTTTTCCTCTAGCCAGCCAGCATTCGAATGACTGGGTAACTGTTTCTTTGCAGTTAACATTTCTATAATATTGTGTATGTTTAGATGAATGTCTGTCTTTGTTGCATTTGCTGCACACAATTCCACCAGTTGTCCTTACATAATTTCTGTGAATTATTTCAGCTTCCTCTTCCAACTATTTTTGTTTTCCTTTACCTGTGGGTAGAATATGATACAGATGTAGGCAGTTGAATGCCAGAACTGTCTTTAAACACCAGTTAAAAGACATTAAATCATAGCATGAAAACAGAGAATTTCATATAGTCTGAAAGACTTTCAACTTGAAGAAAGTGAGTTCATAATTACTTATGTGTACATCAATACCAAGATTTAAGATTCAAAGGGTCTTCTCATTTTTCGAGATTTTTATGGCCTTTGCAAATTCATAATTTTCCATTTATGGGCATCTTATGAAATTCTCATTAAGTCATTATCTTTGTCATTGTTCAAGTTCGTTTTTAAAGTTGACTTGATAGATTTTTGGTGGAGAACCCTTTCTTACAGGTAGCATTGTTGAATGGCAAAAGGGTGCAACACTGAGTAAGCTTGTCAGTATTTGGCATGTTTTCATATTTCGAACCAAGATTCTCATAAATTTCACTCAGGGAAGATGTTCGGAAAGAGCCAGTAACAAGCCTTATGTATTGTATGCGTAAACGACAGTTATTTCGTAATTACAAATTTTGAAATAAAGTTGTATTTCAATTGTAAGGCATCGAAAAATCAATAATTTATAAGAATACCCTCTATTTAAATGATATGCCTTACAAACCTTCCCCATGGACCAATACTTCTAAAGGTTGTGTTCTTGTTTGCTGCATATAAGTCCAAGGAGGTGGCTTTGTGTAGTCGGAAGTCTTGTGTCCATGTGGCAGGTGCCATTGTTGTTTATGTTTAAATGCATGTGTAAATATCGTCAACCTAAGGGAAAATATTAAATTACAAAACTGAAAGAAAGATATCTTAATAAACTGGCTTTGTCAGTTGATTAAATGATTGATTGATTATTGTTGTTTTACGCCGAGTCGGCAATATTTCAGCCATATTTCGGCGGTATGAATTAAATACTGTATGAACGGTTTTGAGAGTTTTTGGGTTTCTCTGGCGGCCCCCAATGAGCCTACTCTTTTTCGAAAACCAGAGAAACGATCTTTAGCGTGCCAAGGGGGTTGTAATCCTTGACACGGGGCACCGTTTTACGTCCCATCCGACGGACTTGGAATTTAAAAATAAAAACAGTTAAATTGAAAATTACAAAATGCTAATAAAAATATATACATTTAAATCTTATTGTAAAAATCAGTTTCTTGCAAGTATTGTAAAATTGCACTAGGATTTACATTTGTAAAAAGATCATGCATTGTTTGCACGCCATTAAAAAGTTTATTTCGAACAGGCGTAAAATCAGAACATTCTAAAAGTATATGGTTTATAGTTATTACACAGTCACAAGATATGCATTCAGGTTGATGTTCCCCGCTCAGTAAATATGAATGGGTAAACCTTGAATGTCCAATTCTTATTCTTGAAATAATGACTTCGTCCTGACGTTTCAGGCCAAAGTCAGATGATTGATTAACTTTGTTTTGTATGGTATAAAGTTTATTATTATCACAAAAATCCCAAAATATTTGCCAAAGGGAATTTACGTAAAGTTTCACCAAGTACTTAAGATCAGTGTAAGGAATTTTAAAAGGTACAATTTCATACTGAAGAGCTGTTTTTGCAGAACTATCGGCCTTGTTATTACCCGAAATACCAATGTGACTCGGAATCCAACAAAATTCGACTTCTTTGCCTTGTTGAGTAAGATGATAGAACTTAGTTAATATATCCAAAATGTATGGGTGATTTGTGTTCATATTGTGTATGGACTCTAAACATGAGAGCGAGTCTGAAAATATTGTAAATGAATTTTCACTAGAAGTTTTTATATATTCAAAAGCAAGTTGTATAGCTTTTGCTTCGGCCGTAAAAATTGTTGCTTCGTTCGGAAGTCGTGTAGAAAAAACATCATTTTTGACTACTGCAGCAGCAGCAACCCTGCCTCTGTCCTTAGAACCATCTGTGTAAATTTCTCTTGAAGGATGTTTAGATTTTATTTCAGCTAATTTCTGTTGAAAAATGAGAGGATTTGTTTCTGATTTCTTAAGATCTGATAAAGATTTATTCACTACTGGTTTAATTAATTTCCATGGTGGTATTTCAGAAAGAGTAGAAGGTTTTACAATATCCAATGGTAGTTCGGAATCTCTTATATGATTTTTATATCGGAAACAAAGTGGTTTTATGCATTTCTTGTTTTTATCATATAAATTTGCATTTTGTGGATGAAAAACACAGTCATGAGCAGGATTATCGGTATTTGCTTTTAATTTAATTATATATTGTAAAGCAAGTTTAATTCTTCTCAAGTCTAGAGGTGGTTCATTTGCCTCTAGATATAAACTATCTTTAGGAGAAGTTCTAAAAGCCCCCAAGCACAATCTAAGACCTTGATGGTGGATTGCGTCAAGAGCTTTTATATAGGAAGTCCTAGCTGATCCATACACAATACACCCATAGTCTAATTTCGATCTTACTAGAGAGCGATAGAGTTTAAGTAGAGTACTTTTATCAGCTCCCCATTTTGTGTTTGCTATTACTTTAATAATATCGAGTGCCTTTAAACATTTTTCTTTGAGCATCTTTATGTGTGGAATAAAAGAGAGTTTATTATCAAAAATGACACCTAAAAACTTTATTTCTTTAACTACATTTATTGGATTTCCATTTAATTGCAAATTCGGATCATCATGGCTTTTCCGCTTTAAACAAAAATGTACACACGCGGTTTTATTCATTGAAAATTTAAAACCATTAGTATCGGCCCAATTTTGAATTTTGTTTAGACATGATTGTAACCGCCGCTCAATAAAATTCATATTTTTAGACTTATAACACAGAACAAAGTCATCAACATATAAACTACCATGCATATCATTTTTAAGTACTTCAGCCAAACTATTTATTTTAATGCTGAATAATGTGACTGAAAGAATACTTCCTTGTGGTACACCCATTTCTTGTTCAAAATTGTCTGAAACTGTAGTTCCTAATCGCACTTTAAAAGTTCTATTATTTAAAAAATTCTTAATAAAATTAGGTAAATTTCCTTTGAGACCAACATTGTAAAGATCTTTTAAAATACCATATTTCCATGTAGTATCATACGCTTTTTCTAAGTCAAAAAAGATAGACACAGCATGCTCTTTTTTAACAAAAGCATCTCTAATATAGGTTTCCAGTCTAACTAACTGGTCAATAGTACTTCGGTTTTTTCTAAAACCACATTGTATATTTGTAAGGATGTTATTGGTTTCAAGAAACCATATTAAGCGTTCATTGATCATCCGTTCCATGGTTTTACATAAGCAGCTTGTTAATGCAATTGGTCGATAATTATTAGGGTCTGCATGGTCCTTTCCAGGTTTTGGAATAGGAATAATTGTGGCTTGAGTCCAGGAAGGTGGAAAATGACCTCGTTCCCAGATAGTATTAAAAATTTGCAGAAGACATTCTTTACTTTCACTAGGAAGATGTTTAATTATTTGATAGTGGATATGATCCGGCCCTACAGCTGTGTCATGAGATTTGTCTAAAGATTTTTGCAACTCTTCAAAAGTAAATGGTTCATTATAACATTCTTTGTTTTCGGATATAAAATCTAATGTTTTCTTTTCTTGAGTATTTTTATGAGTAATAAAATTAGGACTCATGTTGTTTGTCGAGGAATTTTTTGAAATTGTATTAGCTATTTCATTAGATATTTCTTTCTTATCAGTTATAATTTGATTTCCAATACTAAGATGTTGATATTTTTCAGGACCTTTTTCTTTTATTTTCCTTATTGCGTTCCAAACTTTATTTATAGAGGTATGTGAATTTAGGTTTGAAACAAACTTTTTCCAAGATCTTCTTTTGTTAAAATTAATAGTTCTGCGAGCTTTTGCTCTAAATACACGGAAATTGCTTAAATTTATTGATGTAGGTACTCTATTGAATAATCTTTCTGCTTTTTTTCGAGCTTTTATTGCTTCATTGCATTCTTCTGTAAACCATGGTTTTTTAGTTCTAGTAGAATTTGTCAAGGTTTTAGGTATACATTCATTTGCAGTATTTAATAGTATTTCAGTAAATTTTTGAATAGGATCAGGATGGTTTTCAAATTTTTCATCCAAAATATTTTGTAAGCATAAGTATTCAAATTTATTCCAATCAGCCTTGTTTAATTTCCAGTTTTGAACATTGTTATTTTCAGAGGGTTTGGGTACTTTAAGTGTGATTGGGAAATGATCACTCCCGCATAAATCATCATGCACTGACCAGCTTCCTTCAAAGAGGATGATTTAACAACAGTTGCATACGTCATATTTGGTTTTGGAACGCTGTACATGTTCACTAATTTTTTAGCTTCCGGATATGGTATTCTTTTCTCTGTTTTAACTTTTTGTATTTCTTTTTCCTTTTTCCATATCGGACATTGTTTTGAAGACGACATGTGCTCCCCCTTGCAATTTTTACACTTTGGGTCATTCTGACAAGTTTTGCCGTCATGCCCCTCCTCACCACACCTGAAGCATGTTTCAGATCCTTTACAATTCATTTGCCCATGCCCAAATCGCTGACACTTAAAGCATCGCAAAGGATTGGGCACAAACGTTTCAATTTTCATTAGGTACAGCCCAACTTTGATGTTGGTAGGGAGAGTTGGCATACAAAAGGTCAAAAGGTAAGTGTTTGTTGGTTCAACAACATCATTACGCTTTTTTGTGAATCTTCTTACAGAGATCACTCCCTGGGATTCCAATTCAGATTGGATTTCCTGTTCAGGAATACCATCCAGGTCGTGATCCCTGTCAAACAAAATACCTTTGCTTTGGTTGAGTCCGCTATGAACCTTTCCAAGTACAGGGATATCTGCCAACATTTTTAAAGCCAACAAAGAAGTTGAATGTTGTTTCTTGGTGACTTCAATAAGAAGAGCACCAGACTTCAACTTTTTTACAGATTTAGGCGTACCAATAATTCCTTGAATACCTTTTTGTATAAGAAAAGGCGATACTTTTGTAAGAGGCTTTGAATTTTGATCCGATAGTTTTGCTTCAAGTGTGATGAAGCGAGGCCAGTGTTCCACAACGGAGTTAAGTTGTTCGTCGTTGAAAGAAATTTCTAGACCTGTTGGGTAACAACGTTTTTTTGATTTTGAAGTATCCATGATTAGATGAAGAACGTTTCAGAATCCTTGCTCCCCGCCCACCTCGGAGCGCCAACAAGGGCGATATCTAGTCAAACGGATATCCAGTAAGATAGACACCAAGAGGATACAAAGAGACTATACTCAGACATGATATGCCTGATTGACCCTGAGCCACCGCTTAATATAAATATATCAACATGGAAACGTCGGCGTATTGGAAATTGCAAAATGAATCAGATAATATTACAAAAAATGCAAAACATCAATACTATGGCATGCAGATATTATCAGCTCGGCGTGACCAGCCGATTGATCAAGTCGGGCCAAACTTGACCTCCCGTCTAGATGAATATGGGGCCAAAGTGGAGTGTTGGTCATGTCAGGTGCGTTGCACCCAGCACCCGCAGACCTCAGCCACCAGGATCCCCTTCTCCACCAACACGGGTTGCAACCCACGGCCAACAGGTTGCCCCATTTAGTCGCCTTTTACGACATGCAAGGGGGTGCCAGGGACCTATTCTTGTCACCCCGGGTCCCCACGGGGGCAGTTGATTAAAAACACAAAACTTGACATGAGACTCTTGACTTCTGGAACTGGGGGATCACACTTCTCATGTTACTTTGTACATATGCTCTCAACAGGAATCTTTAGCATGAAATATGGAGATAAGGAACAGTATTCAAGCTCAAAAGTCCATCAAACAATACAAAATAGGAGCAGAGCAAACACAGACCTCCAAAACATCAGAGGTGGGATCAGGTGCCATGGAGGAGTGAGCATCCCCTGCCGACCGGTCCCACACCCGCTGTGTGCTCCTTGTCACGATCAGGAAAAAACGGAAAAATCCGTCGACAATTCAGTGTGTAAATAATGGTCCAACAATTAGTATGAAAAACGTCGGTCAGCATTTGACTCAATGATAAATTGTATTTGCTGTCAAGGTCATTGTATCGACCATAGAGCATATTTCCGATGTTTTGGGGGTCCGTGTTTGCTGTGCTCCTATTTTGTATTGTTTAATAGACTTTTGAGCTTGAATACTGTTCGTTATCTCCACGTGTTTCATGGATTCATCTGCGGATATCAAATTCAGTTTCACATATCTGAAATTCCAAAATATGGTAAACCATTGTCTCTTTAGATAATTAGTTACTACAGCATGCTAGAGGTTCATGGCGAGATACACTTTTGACTTGGCGCCGCGTAACCTCTAGCATCCATTGTAAAAAATCTCGCCGCTGAAATCCCAAGTGGAAATAAACTGTTTAATCAAAAATTCAGGCTTTAAACATTAACGAATGACACGAAATAATAAAATATTAACTATTTGCGATAAAACTTACACATAAAACAATGTTAATCTCTCTTACTAGTGTTAAATCCATTATTTTTAAAATCGAAGCAGAAATGAAAACAAGTCGTCTGTTTGAAATTCGGGAATGGAATGCAGAATATCTGACGAAACGAAAGTAGTTTTCCGCTTTGAAATCATTGAAATTTTCGTTTTCTGACAAGTAATCCGCAAAAAAAGCATGAAGTCAAATCGAAAGTAATTCTGGTGACAAATTGAAATAATGACGATTTTGATTAATGAACAATGATGCATACTGAATAAAGTGGATTTTAGGATTTCTTGTGACTTTTATACCCCATGCAACAAGTAGGTACCTGAGAATTACTTGTTTACAGTTAATTTCACGCATTATATGTTCCGCCCAAAATCTCAGGCGAAACGAGCTCGTCAGAAAATGGCCTTCGGATGTAAGATTCCGAGGTTAAGGAGCGTAGGGACGTTAACCGAGGCTCTTACTTGTAGGAGTAGATAATGTAAAAGAATATTATACATTATCACATATTGCAGCACAAGGTAGCATTAATGTAATATATATTCAGTTTACTACTTTTTGTAAATGTCTGGAAAAAAAATCATATTCCATGAAATTGTAAGTTTGATCGTTTGTTGTTTAACGTCCCTCTCAAAAATTTTTCACTCATACGGAGACGCCGAAATTATACGAAGGTGACATAGTGACTTTGCTTTCATTGCTTCAAGAAATTCATATTTAAGGGTCTTGTTCTCTCAACGCCATTGTTGGTATCAACAGAGGTGTTACATCTTTTCTGTCGGAAAGCTTGCACCCATCTCTACAATTAAGAAAATTACACCTGCTCAGCAAATTAACTCATTTAAAGCAAGTTTCAGATTACATAAAAGTATGCAGTACAGTTAGTCAAGAAATCTATCTCAAATGTGTTCACAATTTTTTTGTGGACATATGCTACATATGTATGTATACAATGTACACATATACGTATTTTGCCTTGTATTTGTTCAACCATCTCCCTTCAAACCATTTTCTGAATCTGTAATTTTCGGTCCAAAAGTGACTTTTCTGAAGAAGAAAAAAAAAGATTCAATAACGGGTTTAACTACAAATAAAAAGAGCAATTATAAATAGTAAATCAACACTGAGTGAAATTACATTATGACAGTTTCATTAGCAATGCAAACACTAGTAATAGGCAAGAATTTTTATTCTTGTAAATGTGCAAGAGTAAGAATTTTACTGTACATGAAAATAATGAAAAATACGTCGAATCTGTTACTTGCCAGTTCAAACTCTTCAATGGTTTTTGATCTTGCCATAGAGCGTAACAAAGATAAAATTTCATCTTTATTATCTCCGACGCCATTGTGAGTTGCTTTTAGCCCTCTTTCCCATGCCTGCTCTCGATGGAAATCACAGAGATAAACAAAGGATCCTTTAAAAAAGTGAAATAAAGATGTATGATGTGTTTTTGAAAACGTACCACCTATATGTACATGTAATGATTATGTCATTGGTAGTTCAGACAAGGACCTAAATAAATATCTTGATCTTTCAATTCATTGAGTATGAAGCATTAAAAAAAGAAAACGATCTGCTCAGAGCATAACTACCCAGTAGAAACAATAAAACAACTTAGAATTAGTATGTACGAGAATATTCATTAAAATACCTGAAAAAGACAGATTCTATAGAAAATATTTCTTCATCTGCATAGTTACACATAAAATATGCTGGTTTCCAGTTTGGATTCCACGATTTTATGAAAGATAGGGCTTCCTGGATGGATATACTGTCCTCTGTTTCAACTATGAATGTGACAACAGTCATGGAGTTCACATTTGTTGGCACACATATGAAATAAAGAGGCAATGTGTATCTGGTTGTTCTAGTTGCATCCAGAAGACAAATCTCATTTCCATATCTATTTAGCAGTTGTCTTTGCCAAGCAGTCTGATTGACGTAGAGGAATTTGTTGACTCCATTAGCACTCCTACCATAATTTCAAATGAATAGATCTCATCAATAACCTTTCATCAGGATCACCACTAACAGGATGTTCTAAAAACCATACATAAACCATACAAAAACCATACATAAGCCGTACATAAACCATTCATAAACCATACAAAAACATACAGAAACCATACATAAACCATACAAAAACCATATATAAACCGTACATAAACTGTACATAAACCATACATAAACCATACTTAAACAACATTGAATGAAAATTCATTTTAATATTGTATGATTTCTAGGCCTGGGTATTAGCAGGCAATTTTGTATTGCAATATACTGCAATACTTTTTAAAATTGCAATATTTCAAACTAAATTAAAATGGTCATTTCTTATCTTATAAACTTCCATTTATATGCAGAATGTACATAATTGATTATATGAATGACAAAAAATAGTTTACTTAAGCTTTACTTGAAAATACAGAAATGAGAAAGAGTAATTAAACAAAAGTTCACTCCATAGACCTACTGTCTGGTACTATCGCAAATGATTCTGACATTAACTACATTATATTTTAAATCTAATTCCTCGGATCAATTAGCCGGTATAATGTATTGCAATAGGATATTTATTTGTAAACAAACAACAATACTTCAGAATATTGGTATAATTGCACAGTACATCCTAATGATTTCATAGATTGATCATTTTGAAAAACTACTGCAATTTTGCTGGGTCACCTTGTACTTGATCAGTCTTAATTCTTAAATAGTACTTGTCTTTAAGGAGTGACCTCTGATCCTCAATCATTCCTTGAACCTCTTTCAAATGGAATGAATTAAAAATATTTTATTTCTTTTACTTTTAAATATATCTGCAGACTTATTAAAAAAATACAATTACACTTCTTTTTTTTGCTTGAAAATTTTATAGGTTGATCAGTAGTTTTGGATAGAAAATATGTCTATTTGCATTGAAAGACAAAA
The DNA here is from genome assembly GCF_033153115.1 of Saccostrea echinata. NCBI lineage: Eukaryota > Metazoa > Mollusca > Bivalvia > Ostreida > Ostreidae > Saccostrea > Saccostrea echinata. The sequence continues at coordinate 6,313,236 of NW_026889754.1, forward strand.
TAAAGAAATATGTTTCCTTAATGTGAGTAACATGCCCTCATTATGTAAGTAATGTTTGGCATACTACCTGTTAATGTCTTACATGTGGTAGACTAGTTGTGGATATACATGTAGAATGGAATGGACTGTGGGATTAATCCTATATCCTCGACAAATTTTTTTCCATAAATAACTAAGCACTTGACTTCTTATGAGCATGTTATTATTTCCCCATACCTGATCAAAACTGCTATCTCTTAGTTTGAGAAACTGTGTTGCCATGTGATTATAAATGTCTTTCAATGAAGGCCAAAAACTCTTGTTATGTTTAGGTCATCATGGTTCCTGGTGGAAAATCGGGCCTTAGCAACAGTCCTCCAGCGCACTCTGATTTGAGCAGCCTTTTTAGGTCACCTGAGTCACTCGGGTCACCTATTGCTATCCGTTTTCGTCCGTCGGCGTGCGTCGTCCGTTAACTTTTGAACATTTTTAACTTCTTCTCCAGAACCGCTTAACCAATTTCAACCAAATTTTGTATATAGCATCTATGGGTGAAGGGGGAAAAAATTGTGAAATTGTCCCTGGGGCATGAGGGGTGGGGCTAAAACCACCAAAATTAATGCAATCTTTAAAAATCTTCTTCTTTACTCCTGGACATCAAGCAGTCAAACTGTTGGCATGATTGTAATAAGCATTGAACCCTCTACCAAAATTGTGAAATTCATGGCCCCAGGGTCAGGGGTTCTGGTGCTAGGGTGGGGCTATATATATCATATGGTGAAAGTGCATTATTTCTTTGAAAATCTTCTTCTCTGCTCCTGGGTATCAAATAAACAAATTAAGTACATAGTTATGAAGGGCAAGAGTGCCTCTTCCAAAATTGTGAATTTCATGGCCCCAGGGTCAGAGGTTCTGGTGTTGGGGCGGTGCTCTATTGATTATATAGTGAAAATGCATTAATTCTTTGAAAATCTTCTTCTCTGTTCCTGGGTATTAATTAAACTAACCAAGTATATAGTTATGATGAGCAAGAGTGCCTCTTCCAAAATTGTGAATTTCATGGCCCCAAGGTCAGAAGTTCTGGTGTTAGGGTGAGGCTCTATTGATTATATAGTGAAAATGCATTAATTCTTTGAAAATCTTCTCTGCTCCTGGGTATTAAATAAAGTAACTAAGTACATAGTTATGATGAGAAAGAGTGCCTCTTCCAAAATTGTGAAATTCATGGCCCCTGGGTCAGGGGTTCTGGTGTTAGGGCGGGGCTCTATTGACTATATAGTGAAAATGCATTAATTCTTTGAAAATCTTCTTCCCTGCTCCTGGGTAGTAAATTAAGTAACTAAGTACAAAGTTATGATGAGCAAGTGTGCCTCTTCCAAAATTGTGAATTTCATGGCCCCAGAGTCAGGGATTCTGGTGTTAGGGTGGGGCTCTATTGATTATATAGTGAAAATACATTAATTCTTTGGAATTCTTCTTCTCTGCTCCTGGGTATTAAATAAACTAACTAATAACATAGATATGATGATCATGGCTGCCTTTTCTGAAATTGTGAATTTCATGGCCCCAGGGTCAAGGGTTCAGGTGTTAGAGTGGAGCTCTATTGATTATTTGCATTAATTCTTCGAAAATATTCTTCTCTGTTTCTGGGTATTAAATAAACTATCTTAGTGCATAGTTATGATGAGCATGGTTGCCTCTTCCAAAATTGTGAATTTCATGGCCCTTGGGTCGGGGTGTTGGTGTCAGGGTGGGGCTCAATCGATATATATATAGTGAAAATGCATTATTTCTTTGAAAATCTTCTCTCTCCTGGATATTAAATAAACTAAGTACATAGTTATGATGAGCATGGCTCCCTCCTCAGAAATTGTGAATTTCGTGGCCCCTGGGTGAAGGGTTCTGCTGTTAGGGCGGGGCTCTATTGATTATATAGGGAAAATGCATAGATTCTTTCAAAATCTTCTTCTCTGCTCCTGGGTATTATTCAAATAAAGAAAGTGCATAGTTATGATAAGGAAGAATGCCTCTTCCAAAATTGTGAAAATCATGGCCCCTGGGTCAGGGTTCTGGTGAAGGGAGGGGGGCTCTATTGATTTTATAGTGAAAATGCATAATTTCTTTCAAAATATTTTTTCTACTACTGGTAATAAAGCAAAGAAAACAAGTGTATAGTTATGATGAGCAAAGTGCTTCTTCCAGAATTGTGAGTTCATGGCTCCTGGGTAAGATGTTCTGGTGTAAGGGGGGGGGGGGGCTTTATTTATTTAATTATATAGTGAACATGCATTTCTTTGAAAATCTTCTATGCTTCTGGGCATATTCGAGGCAAACAGAGTAAAAGTTTTAGTATGCAAGGGTATTTTAATCAGAGACCAATGTGAGAAGTAGTAATTTGGGTTTAAAAATAGACATTTTGTTAATAGTCTGCATGGTAATAGTGTTAAATGGGGGACAGATAGATGCTATACCAATTATTTTGTTGATGCTCATCATACTATTTTTCTTGCCTTTGGGCAACATTTACAGCTTCATTTATCAGTTTATGGATCCTCTAAATTGTTGTATTGTACTCAGGTGACCGTTAAGGCCATTGGGCCTCTTGTTTGTGTTTAGGTGGCAGTGGAGAATTTTGAAATATGGATTGCTTCAAGAAGACTTCAATAAGCCGTTTCATTTTAAGAGTGCTTGTGACACCATGTTCATTCACAACTTTCTTAATATAATTTTGAAATTCTCTTGTCCATTGGCTGCAAAATGCTGGATGCCTGTATTGTTAGGACATTAAAATATATTTTAAAAGCATTTTTTGTGAATTGGAATTTCAAATATTAAATGTTACAATAAAATCTTCAATTTTAAAAAAAAAAACTAAATTATACAATATATAAAATCCATTTAACGCTCCTTTCAAATGATTCCTATGATCCTCTGCTGGTGGAAACGAGACATAGAACCGATGTAAATTCCAATTCACCTGTACAGTCATTTTAACCCTTCTTAACGCTTGGTACAAATTTCCTACTTGGTTTATCTTGGTCTTTCACCTTTTGCATAATTTAAAACAAAATGTGCATTAATTAATTACTAAACCAATCTCTCGTACAAAACACGTGTACATGCATGTATGTAATTTTACAACCATTTATATTGAAATATTACCTTATAATTCAAAAACTACGTGACGGATTTTTATCCTTACCGGACATCCTTTCTTTTTGGTGTTCTGTATTAATCGGCGCTTATGTTTGAAGGTATGGTCAGACTATAAGGACAAACTAGAGTAAAAATGTAGGTTTTCATTATGTACATTATTGTATACCAAGGTATCATGATATACATGGAGATAACAAACAGTATTCAGGCTCAAAAGTCCACCAAACAATACAAAATAGGAGCAGAGCAAACACGGACCTCCAAACATCAGGGGTGGGATCAGGTACCATGGAGGAGTGAGGATCCCCTGCCGACCGGTGTGCCCCTTGTCATTATCGGGAAATAACGGAAAAATCCGTCGACAAGTCAGTGTGTAAATAATAACAATTAGTATGAAAAACGTCAGTGAGCATTTGACTCCATGATAAATTGTATTTGCTGACAAGGTCATTGTATCGACCATAGAACTTACAAAATGATGACTTTAAACGAGACAGCTGATATTCTTGTTTGATCAACTTGTTTGTCAATAATTTACCTCGTTTTAGAAATTGTACATACGTAGAGCATGCTCTTGCGTATCAATCAGCTGAGAGATATATACCCCGTATGCAGGTGATGAAGGTATATTGCTGCATAAGTAAGGGAAGTTGATTGAAAAGTTAAAGTCATCACGTTTATCATAAAGCTTGGTTGTTAGATTACCATTAACGTCTTTTTCAAGTAACATATCAAAATATGAAACAGATGTGTCAGACTCTGTGGTATCTTTTATCTCAAGCTCATCGGGATATATCGTATCGACATAAGAATGATAATAGTCATTGTTAATTGACAATACGTCGTCGATATATCTAAATGTCGAGTTGAAGGCCACAGCAAGTGTTTTCTTTTTTCACGTACAAGACTCTGGACAAATTCTGCGTCATATGAATACAAAAAAAGGTCTGCTAACAACGGGGCGCAATTGGTACACATTGTGTATCAAGATCTTTCCAAATCTGGCCCAAAATTCTGAAGTAAATGAAAAGTTTCAATAAAAAAATACAATTTAGGAATTTTAATTTGATTAAAAATGGTTTTCAATAGCTCTTAGAAAAGTATTTAATGCATCAGTGAAGAAGATTCAAATTAAACTTGAAGGACTTTAATGTATATACATGCTATGGTTAGCATATATTGTTATATGGACAAATATACATGTAATATGATTCATTTGAAGAAAAAAATCAAGCTATGTTTATATATTTTTTTATATTTCTTATGTGCTGCATATCACAAGTCTGTTTGGAATTCCTTGCTTTTGAGTGTAATATTGGTGCATTTGTTTCATTTGTTTTCTTTTTGATCCAGTGTTTTTCATCCATAATAACATTTAAGTCTTTAATTGGTTGAAGTCTTCAGCATTCTTATTCGTGATATGCTTCTTTATATAAACCTACTTTCAAAAGCAGTGCGTTTCAATGATGTCACCAAAAGGGAACAATTATAGCAAATTCTCAGAAAACAGTTCTAAAATGTGTGTTGTTTTTTTTTAAATTCATATAAAAATTATTTATATGAAAATCACTTTCGATATAATTAATGTCTAGTAATCTGATGAAGCAATACCAACTCGGCGAAAATGGAAATATCTGAATGAAGTGATAAAATTGTGACTTCAAGCATCTTCGTTTCAAAAAAAAAAATTATAACATGGTAAGAGAGTCGCTATGCATAATAAAGTGTAAGAAATATAATATTTATAAGTAACATTAATTTATATAAATTTGTACATTTTTAATAATCAAGCGCTGTTTAAAATATATTACAATTTACTGTAAAGTATTTGACATAAATTCCAAAAACTAACATCGAGCTTCCATGAATCCATATCTGGTAACAATCCATGACATCTCTTTCATGGCAAATAAGTTTTCTTGATCAGATGAGGCATCACAGTTATCTGTTAGAATGACCTTAAGTACCTCATCATCTTCAAATATATGAGATTTTTGTAAACAAAAATTTCTTTTTGTATCGTTAAATTAAAAGGAATCGCAGCAGGGGAAGAGCTCATGTTAAATAGGTAAAAGATGCCCCTAATGTTCTTGTTCTTGCTGTGAATAATTCCAACATATCAGAGTTATCGTAGAAGTCAGCATTCTCTTATAATTTTTCCAATTCCTGCAAGTGGTTGCATCTGCCCTCTCAATAGAGGCATCTAAGTTTACCATAATTAAGATGAAAATGGTCAGTCCTGATGGCATAGGTTTTCTCAATTCCCCCGTTTGGCAAAGTGACCGAAACAAAGATAACTTGAGTTTATCTTGATGTTCAATATTAAATATTTACTATCACTTTAAACACACAAATTACAACATTTCAAATATTCCACATCATAAAAAGGCACATTTAAAACAAAAATTATGTCTTTATATAAAAGTGTGCAATAGCAACAGTAAACAAATGGCATCTTCACATAAATATTGTAAAAAAGCAATTTTTTTCATATTAAATATTCTAAAAACAAAAATATGTAACTTTGGAAATAAGTGAGATGGACATACACCTTTATAGATGCAAAATGAAATTTTGTTCATGAAAGAATGTCGACCTAGATCACAAGAGCAGGCATATCTCAAACGTGGCATTTTTGCATATTTATGGGTATAGCTTTCTTAAATCCACGGCGTTCGATCACTTACTCTAAATAATATCCCGATACAAAGGCTCTCCAACTTTTTTCCTCAATCCCCCTTGAGACCTTGCAACAGACACACGATATCAGTGTCATGAACACTATAAAATACATCTGATACGACCCTGGTATCTTTAAGCATTACCATGATTAAGACAAAACTAATCTCCTGATGTTTATTTACTTTAAAAAAAAAAATTCGTTATAATTTTGTGGGATGTAATCTTGGTATATCAATTATAAATTACATAAAATTTTTCAATAACAATATTAAATCATGTATTTTTCAAATGGGGATTGAGTCCAAGTACTTTTGACTTGGTAGAGCTTGTAGACAAGGGGACCCTATTTTCCTACTCTATGCAGAGATTTAAGGTATTTTTTATTAGGAAAAATAAAGACTAGATAGGTACATCTATCGATGGCGAAGAGTGTAAGTTGTCACAATATGAAGTCGATACTTTCCATACTGTGGAAGCATTCAAATTCGTGGGGGCAACTTTCAGGAAATGCTGAAGTTTCTCATGATCTTGGAGACGTAGTTTCTATACATCCCAACAATCAAAATCTACAGATACTTAAAATTGTCATCAGTATATTTTGCATGGGGAAGTATCGGCGTTTATATTACTCCTGAAAGATCTCTATCATCAACTGACTTGTGCAAAAGTGTAAAATATTGTAAAGCAACATTTTTCATCTCATACATCTATACTTATAAATTAATAAATTTTGCAAATAAACTCCGAAACGGGTGCACCAGAGTTCTTACTTACTCCTCTAACAATACACTGTATACAAGATGATGTCCGTAAACTATATTTAGATTTCACTCGCATAATCATATCGTGCATTAAATTAAAAGTATACTTTTATTTTCTATAAACAGCCATGAAATAGCAAAAACGTGAGTACGGTGGCGTTTCCGGTTGGTGGATCTAAGATACTGGCAATTTTTAATGAAACTGACAACAAGCAATCATTTATTTATATTATTAAACGTCATCACTGAATTATTCAATCAAAACTTGATTTAAATGATACAAAAGAAATAAGCTGTGATAACCAATTAAAGAGGGAAATATGCAAATTATTTTCGTCATTCACCGATCTTAATATTGACGGAAGCTTCTAGAACATCATATAGCATCGAGCCCGATGTTTAAAAGAAAAACGAGGCGATCGTTTTTAAAAAAGCTTTTGTATGAATGGTCATTGAAATAATGGTAAATCATTGATAACACTATAAGTTTTGAATATTTTTATATATCGAAAGACTATTTCATGTATGTAGTAGGTTTTTCTATGTATTCCTTACTGAGAACATCGTGACAACGAATCCAAAGTACAATTTGTACTTCGTAATAAACTTGCTAACATGAAAAGAGAAAATTAATGAATAAGGTATTGTTCAAATACAATTAAAGCTGTGTAAAATGTTGTGCTTTAATCAATACATTTCAGTTTTTTTTCTGAATACAGCCTTTTGTATCAAATACTAGGCCTATTCATAGTGCGTAAAAAACGAATTTTTACACAGACCCCGTACTCGGGTCTTGGTTTATAAATATGTATGTACCTAACTGATATGTAAAAAAAGTAAACTACATTTTTTACATATCTATAAAGTACATACATTTTTATAAACCAAGACCCAAGTATTTGTGAATTGCCCCCCCCCCCCCCGAGAAAAAAATCATGCAGTTTATCAGTAAAATGTGCATATTCGCTGCTTTTATCCTTGACGTAAATGAAATAAGAGCATCTGAAGTACAATATCCATAACATAGTATAAAAATTTTCACATAAACGCCAATTAACGAAATTGTTATTTTTCAAGTTTTTACAGAAAGGGGTGGGGTAGGGGCGGGATGGGGTGGAGACATTCGTCTACTTCATACGAGATTTTGAACAAAGTATTTCTTCCTGCTATTAGTCTGTAGGCTGTCAGTAAAACTATAATTATATATTTTCTGTCATTAGTGGTATAAATCCAATTTCTCGCGCTTGCGCGGGATTTCATCTAGTGTCATATATTTCACTTTTAAATACTTGTGCAAAGTTATTTACCTTGATGTGGCCACTTTCCCACCTCTACTTTGCCTCTACCTCCTCTTCTGTCTCGTGTCATCCTTGGCCTTGGGAATGTTATTGTTCTTGTTCCCTTGCAACAACTTTTGATCCGGCTGATGAACTAAGTAAATCCCAGCTAAAACTGAGAAAGAGGCCGCCCTTAGCTCTTTTTGATCTTCCATTTACTTTCAATCACTGATTTACTTTGGCACTTTTGTTGTCAAAACTTTGTAATAAACTAGACTTTGTGCTCTATTGTTTCGTAACAAGATTTAGAGAGTTTTAAAGTGTTTATATTTCTTTTCACACTGTTCATAAATTACAGGCAGATCTTTGAAAAGATGATTGATTGATTGAAACAGCTAGTAGTAAACATATGATGTGATGATATATACAAATGAAACACTGTTGGTAAAAACTTAAAAAATACCAAATAAAATATTATACAGCCTTATTTTTCTATGAAAATGTCCAAAAGCCTCGTTAAATCTCTCTCATAAAAAAAAACACACCAAAAAAACGTGTACAGGACCAAAATCAAGTAAACAATCTTTTAAATGATTATGTAGATGCATGTGACAAGTAACTTCTTTTATAGGGTAAATCTTTTAAAAAATTCTACGAAAGTCAAGAAACAATGGATCAGCTTTCTGAATATCAATAAGATTTAGAAATGGTTTACAAAGAAGACGACATGCTTATACTAATTTCCCCCAACTTTTAAAATCTTTCTCTGGTAGTATACCACATAAAGCTTAGAGTGAGAATGAAGTTGTCCAATTTTTCCATTCGGCGACAGGAAATACACCACAATTGCCAGAAATGTGTGTGGGAATTCTTCCTATATCGCTTAAAGAATTTTAAAGATTCTAGTCTTTTTTCAATAGTGTCCATGTTTGACGAAACAATTTGCCAATTTCAACCCAAAGTTTGAACATGTTTATTTTATGTATTTATTTGATTTTTTTTTTTTTTGTGGCAGTATCAAGAAAGGGATTGTGCATTGGATCAATCATACAAAATTGTATTGCATCAATTTTTTCAACTGTATTGAAACACTATGAAAAGTCCAATATTACCTTGAAAGACTTTATCTGTACGTGTCTTCCTTGCTGCCTTTTCAACCCTTTTAGCATGTAAATTATGGGTATATTTTGTCCTAGCTTTGCAATTTTGCCTATCAATGCCTGAATAATCTCCTTTTTTCCCCAAAATTCACCAGGAAAGATTTTAAGACACTTGTGACATCCTAAATGAGCAGCATGCGACTTCAATCCACAATACTTGCCAGCAGCTGGTATATCACAAGACACGGAGTAAAACCGCTCGAAAAATAAAGGAAGAATTAAACTCCTTTCCAAAGCATTTGCAATTCATTAACAATAGGTTTTAAACAAAATATTAATACTATGTGGCTCTTTCTTTGAAAGCAGGTATTAATTCAGAATAATTACATTTTCAGACTTAAATCTAATGGCGTCTGGGCAAATTCTATAACCCTTACCGAGAAATAATTTCTGAGTGGCTGGAACCAGTCCATATTATCGATATATATATATGATATACGTATTTCCAGTCATCGGGCCATTTTCCCTTCAGGATTCTTGTAATTGAAACGCCACCGAAGTCCACCATGGTCTATCCGGACTTTAGAATATCGGCCTACTAAATACATGATGAAATTGTTGAATTGCAGCTACAACAGCCCTTTTCTGGTCACTCAGTTCAGGATTTCTTAAAGTTCTATAATAAGCAATTACTTTTTCCATCCCGTCTTGAACTTGGGAGACCATAGCAATAAAAACTTTTCTTTTCCCTTATCTTCACTGGAATCCATTTTCTTACTCTCAAAAAACGAGACAGGAGTATTTCTGATATTATTTCAAGTATACCTAAAATTATCTATAAATTGTACAGATAAATTTTTTATATACATATATGAGAAAGAATATTTCTTACATAATTAATAAATATTGGTTTAAAAATTAACTGAACTTTCATGAATCATTCATGTTTTCGTTAAAAGAAAGGGGTATAAAGGAAGGATATGGAGGTTCTTCATGTCATAGCGAACCCAATTTAACTTGTTTTCACACAAAAATGAAATGTTCCTTCAGAAATATTTTCTGTTCCATCAATTTCCATCCTCTTTGTTCCTGTCTCACATTCCATGTCTACTAAATCACTTGTTTTTCTGGAAGAAGATGGCATTCTTCGAGGAATACATTCTATTTCCATTACTGAAACTCTTCAAATTAGAGGCGCGTTTGGTCATCTGACTGGGACAACAATGACGTAGCGGAGAATAGAAAACATGCCGATCTCAATCCAATTTTGAATATTAAATGTATTTGTCATTCCTGTTAAAGAATAGAAGAACTAATACACATATTTGAGATTGCGAAAACCCAGAATTTATCATCCATTGATAAATATCACGACGTTTCCGAGGCATGTACATGGGAGAGACGAACCTTCAGCAGTAAGTCTTGTCAACATTTTACTGTGGTGAAAAAATTGACGCATTTGTGTTTACTTCTGATGCATGTTAAGTCCACAACAATACAGTGTCTCATTTGCATGTTTGTTAGGCGTTTTTTCATCGACATTCCACATACTGTTTACATGTTACGATTGTCCCTGAAATCCCACGAGATTTGTACATTTTCTGACTTTTTCACAAAAGAGCGCACTAAGAACTGTAACTCTTCTATGGTGGAAATAGAACGTATTACAAGGGATGTTTGTGTTGTGTGTGGTTTTTGATGGTGATGCACGGTTATTTGTGATGGCTGTGGTCTGTGTCGTCAATGTTTGGTTGTAGGTGGCGTGTGTCGTAAATGAAGTTGATGTCATGTTTTGGTGTTGGTGTTTACAGAAGTTGATGTCTCGTTATAAATGCCGGCTGCAGTCAATGGCGTTGTTGGTTTGCCGTCTGTAACATGTGTAGTTCTTTGTATCTGGACAGTTAAAAAAAGATCTTGAGACTGTCCATTTGCCTCTGCTTCTCCTCCCCCTGTGCACCGTTATCTCCTAAATAAACAACAGATTCACTTTGAGAGTGTTCATTATTCAGTCTTTCAGAAATAAAGTATTACTTGTTGCGAATTTTTGAGTTGTTCTTCCATTTTAGATTTTTCTATTTTAGCTCCAAACATTCTTTTCAATTTTTGTTTTGTCGCTTGTAAGTTTGTAAGTTCTTTTTGTAATTCTGTTTTTATTTTATTTTCCTTTTTTAATTTTCTGTTTTCTTCTTGAAGAGCCCTTATTTTTTTTTCTACATCTAACATGAAACTGATTGATTTACATGTTGCTTTGCATTTCCTGGTGACTTTTCAATATCTGTTTGACCCCCGTTGCATTGCCAGGCTCTACTTTATGGAGCCCCCCCCCCCCCCCGAGTATCTGGAGTTCAATGGACTCAAGGTACCGTAATAATTTTTTAATTTCATCCATAAAATTGGAGATACACAATAGTTGAATCCACACTTTTTTAAAGTTACGTCCCTGGATAAAATAAACAGGCTGGCTAAAAAGTAAGTCTAGTAATGGGAAGTACAAAATCGTGTTTGTGAAACACTATGCACCCTGCGGCAACAAAGTTCGAAAAGCTATTTTAGCATATAGGTCACAGTCAAGGCCACAAGGTCATGACATTGGTGCCATTTGAAAGAACTTAATTAGTGGAGTATGCATACCAAATATGAAGTCTCCATCTCCGATGGTTCAAAAGTTATGGCGAAGTTTCCAAAAACGCTATTTCTAGCATATAGGTCAAGGTCACAAGGTCATTGACCTTGGTGTCATATGAAAGAGCTTAATTAGTGAAGTAAGCATACCAAATATGAAGTCTCTATCTCTCATGGTTCAAAAGTTATGGCGAAGGTTAAAGTTGACAACAGACAGACAGACAGGACAAAAACAATATGCGCCCCCGATCTATCGATTCAGGCGCTTAAACAGAGGTTGATTGACTAATGCTGAAAACTGAATAAATTCACCCAAACCGTGGGCAGAAAATCTTATTTGCATTACAGGATCTTTAGCGTTATGGTGAGAGACTAATATATAACTCCATAACGCTATAGTTCTGCAGCTAGGCTTCAATAGGGACGCAGGTAGGTTAAGGCTTCCCGAAGAATATGACAGTGCACTCTGTGCCTTCACATCTCTGAACTACCAAAATATGACGTCATAATGGAAAATGACGTCAGGTCACTGCAAACTTGAGGTGTTATGACGGGGAGAGTGTCATAAACTTTACGCTTTATTTCAAATTGCTTGTAAAATGCTAGATAGATATTGCAAAATTCACGGGTCGTTAAAGGTTTTTTAAGTCTTATATGTCCGAATATTTTAAAAATACACGCTTACCTACCCTTGATTGAAATTTATCATGTTCAAAATGCTTATGAAAAATATACTTTTGAAATGTACTCTGTTTTATACCCGTGGTTGGTGGTAGAATTTATTTTGTGTGTATAAAAGAGTCTGGCGCAGGTGATTATTGAGGATTAATCTGAGAATTTTTGTGGAAATCTGTAAGAAGAGGTTGTTCTCTAACTGAATCTTGCTTGGGAAAAATGTGTGTTGGCTTTGTTTTGATACAGATTACGATATTGTGTGGAAAATACCCTCAAATTTGTAGGTAAGTTGAATTTCTCAGGAAATATTTTGTACCCAAGTAATACTAAGACTTTTCCCAAGCACATTTCGGATACACAAGGATACGATGAGTTTATTTATATAACAAAATGTTAATAGTTATTGTGTTAATCAGCTGCGCCGAAGCGATTTATATGAAACACTTCCAAAAATTATAAATGACCGTCACGTGATCAACAAAGTCATGTGATATCATAACAAATATGCTAATATATAGCCGAGGAAACCCTTTATATAAATTGGAAGTACTAAAGTTCAATACTTATAAATCAAAACCAAAACCGACCTCGCAATGACATATTATGTTTTGAGCGCATTTTACAGCTTCGGGAAGCCTTAACATAGCTGCGGAGGTCAGAATTTAAAAACAAAATATTCAAATGTAAAACAATGGCTGTATTAATACTGTTAGTCGTTAAAAGCACTTACTACCACGGGTTGCTTCCTGTTGCATTGTTTTATGTTTCTATTCATTTTGAGAGCAAAAAATGGTAGGCATTCCATCAGTAAATGCAAAGCGCCCAATTTCTTCAACACCGAGGAAATGATAACTTGACACTAAAATGAAATAATAAAAAAATTTTCTTTTCAAGAATCACTTGGACACAAAAGATGAAACTCGCATCAACGAATCTGCAGTTAAAATATGAGATAAATAGCAATTCATTGCTTACAAGAAATTTTGCAAGGCCATTTGTTGATGATAATTGAAATAAAGAATCTCAATATGGTGTGATTCAGATTTTATTAAATCATGTGTGTCTTAGGCTAGATTTTGATCCACAATATATCAAGTCAAAATTCTTATGAAATTATAGAGGGAAAAAATTAAAACTTGGTGATAATTATTAAGAAGGGACAAATTAGTAACACAAGAGTGCATTGTGGCCCCTTGGATCCTTTCTTATTTTAAGAGTTTATACATTTGCTCAAGTAAATCCATTGAAGTTACAGAAAGGTTGATAGATAATTAATTCCTTGTTATAAATTTATCCTTATCCAGGTTGCTGTCTTTCTTTTCTCTGATGTCTGTGGTACATATTGATTTTTCTGTTCAGGAGATAGTGATCTGCAGGAGGCTGGTATGTGTTTGAGGTATGCCTCCTTGGACATAGATACCGTGAGAAAATTATATATACATATGTTAAGAAGTGATTTTCGATAATAATATCAGACTTTGTTAATCTGGGATTTGCATTCCTGATCAATTAATCTTCATGTTAACTTAAGCTTACAGATTTTTTATAGTTGATCTATCGTGTTTCCGCTACACAGCCGAGATCGAGGGGAAACGATAACCTAAACTCAGCACCGTTTATTTTGTACCTATGAGCTGGTTAAATGACAAGCACACACAGTGACACACAACAGTATCCTACAAATTTAGCGCCTCGTTCTCTACCGTGGTAGTCTGGACGTTTCTAATAGGTACAGATGAAATTCACAACACAATTATACTATAAAGATACATGTATTAGAGTATAAAACAAAATTATCAGTTAATCTGTCCAGCGCGTAATCACACTAGATAAACTTAACTAGTCAGTCTTGGTTTTCTCAATACTGTTATTATTTGGCACCTACAAAACTTCTTCTACACTTGGCGGTCTCATTTTTTCTGTAGCTGCATCCTTAAGAATGAGAAGTTCTCATATACGTTCTGCGCTAGGAGATGCAATGGTCGACGTGGAAGGGTATATGGTTCCAATGTGTATTGGGGTCATTGGGAACTTGACATTACATGACATATACGGGCTGTCCGTCTCCACAAGGAGCTTGTGGTCTGGAATTGATTTCACCGGCCTGTTGAAGAGTCGACATGCTGAAAACATTCCCACTAACTCCAAAGTATACAGGCCGTACTGTTCGAAACCACAGGCACACTTGTTCAGGGCCACAGTTGGGGATGGGACGCTTGATTTTTGACATTGTTGTTTTCAAATTTGAAAGTGAAAATAGACGTTCGCTTCCGTTGCCGATGAGACTGTGTTTGTAAATAAGAACGATGTCTATTTGTTTAAAGAACAGTGAACACTTCTGAAACAAAAGCAATTCATATCTTAGAGCCATGAAATTCATTGTTGAACGACAGACTGATCAAATCAACAATTAACGAGTACACATAACTAGGACAGAACAAGTCTAGAATAACGTAAATAAAAGATAGAACCAATCCTAACATAACATGTTCATTCCGAAAAGGCCTCTTTAGGTCGCCGACGAAGCCGATCACAATGGCTATGAAGGAGCAGTTAATGTGTGGATCATTGGAGAAATCAGTACCTTTATGAAACAAGTAAAAAATAAACTCGACCACAAGAAATTGAAAACTATTGCGTATGCTGAGGATGGTGCATCAGTAAATACAGGACATCTCAATGGTGTAATAGCACATTTTCGCAGGAATGTTAGTCAGTGCCTGTGCTAGGTTTCCTATTAGTGGAATCTTCTGGCTCATAGTTACAAGAATCAAAATAATCCGTGGTTTGAAGTGAAATATCTTGATCATGATGATGTTGTGTTAAGATAACTGCTATTCTATGTATCACATTTCCAGCAAATTTGCTTTCATTAGTTTAAATTCCCAGAACTGAAAATTAGTTCAGAATTTATGTAGATGGATAAAATAAAGATATTTTGCATAATTTTTACTTTTACATAGAGTACCTTATTCTGATGTAGACAGTCTTGTCAATTCTACCAGGAGTGGTATATCATACAAATCTTTTATCCCATCCTGATGTGGTATCAGAGATGTTTTTTTTTTTATTGTGAAATGTCTTTTTGAAAAGGGGAACTTGGTTAGTGGTTTTGAAGAATGATCATGTCAAAATACGTGGGGGCTTCAAAATTATATTTGCTTTAAACCTAGGTTTTCTTCCGAGATATGCAGATTCTGGCCATTTGTGTGGTTTGCGTGTACTTTTTTGAATGCGAGTCATATATCAAAACCCCTTGACCAGTATTTTGTCAAATTGGTCACAGAGTGTGCTTATCCCAGGGCTCTTGTTTAAACTAAAAGTAGGAATGTGACCCTTTAACAAGGGATCATTTTAATTTAAAAACAAAAGTTCTTCTTGCCTAAAAATCTGTTAATAATCCACTGGGCAGATTATCACCAAAATAACACTCAAAGATCGGAATACGTTGTAAATATTCAAGGCTTCACCCTTGGGCAAATGGCTTGGTCTCAAGGTCACTTCAACGTTGACCAAAAAGTTATATTTTGTTTAAACTGTGATTTTTTGCTTACTTTAAGGACTATAGAATGATGAAATCATGTTAGTTGATGCATCTTAGGACATCATGTCAACTTATATTAACATATATACTTTTGATACAGTCGCCCGCATGGCGCAGTGGTTAGAGCGTCTGCTCTAGAGTCGCGGAGTAAGGAGTTGATCCTTACGTCGCGGGTTCGATTCCCACTGTGGGACGTGGAGACCGGTCCTTAGGATGAGACCGTATAAACCGAGGTCCCGTGTCGCAGTAGGTGCTGGCACGAAAAAGATCCCTCACTGCTCAATGGCGCTGAGTGCCGAGTATAGGTCAAAATTTGTAGCCCTCCACCGGCAAGTGGTGGCGTCTCCATATGAGTGAAAAATTCTCGAGAGGGACGTTAAACAAACAAACAAAAAACTTTTGTTACAAAGAAGCTGTTTTGGGAACACTTAAAAAAATTATAACTTCGTAATTAAGGTCTTCTGTCCCAACGGAATATCTCGCTCATTTCTCAACGGATTTTGCAAAATTTTTCAGAATGTTTAGACATTACAAAACTCTATCGGATTCTTTTCATATATTTTAAAAAGTCCCTTCCGCTTACGACTTATTTCCATTTAAATGAAAATGTAGGGGCTTTCCTTTCCAGACAAAGGCTCCGAGACTACAAAAGCTGGAGCAGAAATACTACTGAATTTAAATAAAAGAAGCATTGAAGTTGTGCACTTCGGTTTTTCTTTTTTGATTTCTGCGTTCAAAGCGGCGCTAGATAGGGGACAAAAATTAGAACGCCTAAAAGCGCGAAAATTTACACATTTTCCTATGTATCTTTTACACTAAAAATATATTAAGACATGTTGAATAAAAGTTATGCACAATTTTAAGGTTTTTCATTTGACACCACCAAAAAGGGCCCTTGAAACTTTTTTGCTTTACAACTCAAAAACGGTAAATATTTCATATGTGGCTTTCATAATTTAAGATGTTTAATTATTTCCCCCTTGACATCTTATTGATCTCATGAATATATTATTTCGTTCAAGTATTGTGTGTTCTGCACGTAACTAGAGCAGTGAACAGGTAACCATTTTCATTTGGCAAGTGAAGGAGAATTCTTTATGCGTATAACTGAAATACACTTGCTAAAAATAATATACCGAATAACATTCAATTATATATATATATATATATATATATATATATATATATATATATATATATATACATATATATTAAATAAGGTTTTAAACGTGTTCTCTGGATCCTTAACAGATTATTCAGAGATATATTTCTCCTTGTATTTAGTTTAAAAAAAAACAACAAGGGAAAATTAAATCAATCACTATTAATTTTTTTTTTTAAATCAAGCCTTAAAAAATTCACAGTCTTTTACTGCAAACATCTTACTTTCCCCTCGACCCCTGCCTGTTTTGTGTTCACAGTTATGTAATCCATCCTTCGATCATGCATTGACCAGAGATATACCGCGTGTAAAACAGCAACCTGCGGTCGTAAACAAAACAAACATCGCCGTTTAATGTGGAAACGAACAAAATTTCACGTTGACAAATAATTAGCATTAAATAATTCAGTCTTTAACAGCACACATTTTACATACACCCTTGTTTTGTGTTTGTGTACAACCCTTCCCTCGATCACATGTTCAATGATGTTGCAGAGGAACCATAGTGTGTGAAATCACTAAATAAACATTGCCATTCTCTATCTTTTTTTCTACCAGATGATTTAATTACTTTTAATAATATCGGGTCTTTCAAATGATTTATATCTTTGATTTAATTTAAATCGGAAATATTTTAAATCAGGGATGTATAAAGGTTACTGATTTTATTAATCTTAAACATTAAACGGTATATTTTATAATCAATTTATTTCTCAATCATGATTGAATGGTTCTTCGCGTGTGATAAATTCTCAACGGCTATTATTCTATTGTTGTCTTTTAAGTTCTACAAGGTGCAGATTCAAATTCTTCCAGTATTGCTATGAAGTTTCGTGAGTTGTAGTGAAATTGCTACAGGTGAATTAAATGATGGTCTGTCTGCAGGGATTTCAATTAGTTTAATTAGCATAATCCAAAATATTCAGAGACTTTATCGATGATGTTTTAATAAATAGGTTTCTAAGTTCAGAATTCATTACAAGTCCAGACTTAAGGATAAGGGAAAAGAAAGTTGCATGAACAGGAGAAAGCCGTATGTCAGTACTTTTCAGGACTTTAATTATGCAGAACTCGAACACAATCCTAAGATTCAACCATAACGTTGATAACAAGTACGAGTAAATGACATTGATATCGCGAAACAGGGAAGAGATGTCAAAGATTAGATTGTATGTTGGTTTATTGTTTAACGTCCCTTTCGAGAATTTTCACATGTATGGACACGCCACCACTTGTGAAGGAGAGCTGCGAATTTATACCTCGGCACTCAAGACCATTAAGCATTGAAAAATCTTTCTAGTGCCAGCATCTACTGCGACACGGGGCCTCGGTTTATACGGTCTCATCCGAAAGACCGGTCTCCACGTCCAACAGCGAGATTCGAACCCGCGACGCAAGGATCAACTCTTTACACTGCGACTCTCGAGCAGACGCTCTTACAACTGTTACATTAAAGTTTTAGAATTCAGAGAATTTTAAACTAACTATAACAATAGATTGTTATAGTTAGTTTTAATATCTCAGAATTAAAAAAACTTTTTAATGTAACAGGTTATATTATATGAATTTTAATTCATTACAATTTGACATTTTAAATTTGTTTCAATTTTTTGAAATAATTCCTTTTTCTTAATTTTAAATCTGTTTAATTTTATTAAGTTTTCTTAAAATAATTTCAATTTTTATTTTTTCGGTATCACAAAAAAAATGTACGCTTTCTGAAATCCATTAAATGTGGAATTTGAGCATTCTGTCACCTTTCCTGTAGACAGTTTATATGTTGAAGCAAACGAACCGCCTCTCGACGCAAGAAGAATTAAACTTACCTTACAATATATTTTGAAATTAAAAGCAAATATTGATAATCCTGCTTATAATTGTGTTTTTCATCCGCAGTACGAAGACTTATAAAAATAAAATCATGTGTAAAACAAGATCTAAAAAACATATCAGAGATTCTGATTTACCTTTGGATATTATCAAGCCTACTAATTTTTCCGAAATACCTCCATGGAAATTAATAAATCCAATCGTAGATTTATTTTTAACCGAATTTAAGAAATCGGAAACGAATTCTCTTGTTTTTAAACAATAATTATATTAATTCAGTTTTATCATTTCGGGCAACAAGGTAAAACAGTTAACTTCTGTTGGATTCCGAGTCATATCGGCATCCTTGGAAACACTAAGGCCGACAGTGCTGCAAAAACTGCACTTCAACATGAATCAGTTATTATTATTTACAAATGATAATATCCTTTATGTGACGGAGATAAAGAAACTGTATTTGTTTTATTTGTTATAATTTAATTTTGATGTGACATGATTGTATTTTGGTAATTGTTGTAATTTTGTTTGATGTTTACAAACTATTTATCTCGGGATCAATTGCCTATTTTTAATCGATGACACCATTGTCTTAATATACAGCCAATTAGCGTGGCTTCTCCCAATCACGTGACCATTGTTTATTTATTTACCAGAGGAGAAAGCCACGCTAAATTGCAAGGGAAAATTTTGTCGAAAAAACCCTCCATCCATCCCCTTTCTTCCACCGTCTTTTTTTTTTATTATTGTTATTCATGTATTAGAGATCATACTTTGCGTTCATTTTGTTTTATCTCACCATATCAGTGCCTGCTTCATGGTATGTTTATTTTAAAGGGGGTCAGTTTGCATAATATGATGCCAAAGATTTTTGTGTTCTTAGAAGTTTTTCTAGTCTCTTCTGACCCCCTTACTATGTGTATTTTTGTTTTGCGTCATTTACCTAAATAAATGACATTTGTTCACTTTCAATACTGTTGTTATTTTCTTCTATCCATCAAAAAACTAGCTCAGTTGACTTGGCTTCAGACTTGCAACAATAACAAAGGAACATAAAATTACTTTATTCAAAATTCCTTACACCGATTTGAAATACTTAGTTAAAATTTATGTTGATTCTCTTTGGCAAATTTATTGGGATTTTTGTGATGAAAGTAAGCTTTATGCTATTGAAAACAAAGTAAACAGATCATCTGACTTCGGTCTGAAACGTCAAGACGAAGTAATAATATCAAGAATACGTATTGGTCATTCAAAAATTAACACATGAATACTTATTGAATCGGGAGTCTCAGCCAGAATGTATATCCTGTGACTGTCCGATAACTATAAACCACATGCTTTTAGAATGTTCCGATTTTGCACCTATTCGAAGTAGACTTTTTGGTAATGTGGAAACGATGTATGAACTTTTACAAATGTTAATGTTTATAATATTTTAGAATATCTACAAGAAACAGATTATTACATTAAAATTTAGAATAAAATAATGAAAACAATTTTGACGAGAAATACATGTACATAAATCAATTTAATTTTTAACAGTTTACATATTTTTTAAATTTTAAGTCCGTCGGACGGGACATTAAATGGTGCCCCGTGTCAAGGATTACAACCCCCTTGGTACGTAAGAGATCGTTTCTCTGGATTTCGAAAAAGAGTAGGCTCACTGGGGGCCACCAGAGAAACCCAAAACCTTTCATAAACCGTTTATTTAAAATAAGTTATCCGCCGAAACATGGCTGAAATATTGCCGACTCGGCGTTAAACAATAAACAACCAATCAATCAATAGGAAATCAATTCACTCATGACAGATTGCGAAACAATTATTTTATAAACTAAATAAACTGCAAAATTCTTTTTTATTTCGGCCTTTTTGTTGGAAAATTCTTTGTGAGATTGGCTTGACACTTTGCTATGACACATGTATTAAATTATTATTACGATTTAGAATCTTGTTTATTTTGTTTCGGCTTCACCTAATCTTCCTATTGTTAAAAACTCAAAACGGAAATCTAGCTAATTGACTTCATCACCTTTCGGCTCTTTGATAATGTAAGTAATCAGTGTCAAGCCTATCAAAAGAAATTGCCGACTTACCTGAAATAATTTTTGTAACAGGCATCCTGATTGATCAAGAGTTCAATTCCGAAGTAGAGTCCGGATAGTTAGTGAATTTAGCAAATTCACTTTCTATCTGCTGACTTTACATCTTTCAACTTCAATCGGAATTGATTCTCTTTGCCAATTTAGGTAAGCTTGTGTTATTATTTTTTTTATTTATTTGAAAGTTAAAGATTCCATTTCATTTCATTTCTTATTATAGTTATTTTTAATTCATATTTTAAAGATTTTCTATTAAGTATTTTTGATACGGATTTAGGATAAACTGCTTTGTTCATTTGACTTACACTTCATTTTTAAATCTGAAATGTTTTATCAATTTCAAATTGCTTGTTTCATCTAATGTTCAAATAATGTTTAAAATTATATAATTACATTACTAGCAATCTTTTTTTATGTTGAATTATTCACGAAATAGCGTTTTTGGGATTTTTCTATTTTTATAAATTTTTGGCAATTTAATTTTACCTTTATATTATGTTCTCTGTTCGGAACTCTTTAGTCAGAGAAGGTAACCAAATTTTCCCAAAGTTTTGTAAACATTGTCTTTGGAGTTTAATGTTTGTAAGTTTTCTGATTTTATGGTCTACTTTTGATTTTTAACTTTTGTAACGGTAAAAACTTTTGTAAGCGCTATGCATGACTGATTTCACGTAACAGATCGATCTTTGTTAGCTGTTTCAGAAACAGTACCTTCTCTTAGCGGGTTTCGCTACAGGTTGCTTCAAAAGTTATTTACATATCTGACATTGTTTATTCGATAATTACTTGTACCTTTTTATTATGATTTTTTGTGTAACAACTTTTATAAAATTCACTTTCTATCTGCTGACTTTACAATAAACATCTTTCAACTTTAATCGGAATTGTTTCTCTTTGCCAATTTAGCATTACAGTAGAAAAAGCGAGTAGCTATCCTACCAGGCTAATTTCCCCAAACTTCGCAAACGAAAAAGTCCCTGTGAAACAACTGCGCCACGCGGGCGCTTGAAAATAGAAGGATGATAATTACTAATCATATGTCTATATATGAATGCAAATTCTCTAACAGGACCTAAAACAACATACAATCGATCAATCATTCACTCATACTCTAATAAAAATAATATATACATTAAAAGTTTCACCTGGTTATTCAACTCTTCGCCAGGCCTCAGAGATTCAATTGCAACCTAAATGGTCAATCCGTAATAGAACAAGCTTGTCCTCTGACCTATCACCAGCTTGAATTGGTACGTGAATCTCGATGTAAGACGGCATCTTCATCACATTCATCTCATTGACTTTTTCGATACTGAAGATGATGCATAAATGTCTCTGGTAACTTGTAATAGCAGAAGCACATGTTGCATTTGATGCTCAACTTTTTCCTTTAATTAGACCAAAGAAATGTGTATTACTCAGTCAGATGTACTTTCATTTAAGTTTTAGACATGAACCCTCTAATGGCTACTGCAGTCGATATTTGGTCAAGTATATTGCTCCCACTGTTCTGTCAAAAAAATTGCCCATCTACTGTAGTAATTCCAAAATTAATATCAACACATTGAAACGTCCTATGGAAATGATGTATTTAACAGCATCTATTACAAAAGAACACAATCATTTATGAATCATGTATTGAGAATTTGTATAGCTTCATAGAAGCAAAGTTGTTCAAAATGACAAGTAGCAGCTAAGGAGACCATTAAAAGTCGTCAAATGACGTCACTTCCGGTCACACCATGAGTAATGGTAAATGGCTCATTTTTGCACATATGACCGTACAAATCTCTCGATCTCAATCTCATCTCCTTGAAATTTAGATGGAAGACTTATTTGTTGCTTTGCAACAAGCTCGTTTAGTTTGTCATTGTATTCCTTAATTCCTACGTATCGACCCATTTTAAAATACACGTGCGTTTAAGTGCTCAACGTTACTGTTGATTCAAGTTCGTAGCAATTCATAATAGAATTCTGTAGGTTTTAACCCTATCATCATGGTACATAGTTTAGCCAGGCCTATCTTCTAGCATATATTACAGCAATTTACAAAACATGTTATTTATATAACCCTATAGGTTAACCAAAAGTCCACCATTTTTCTTTTCATTAATATTAGTTCTAGGGGGAATAGTTTCTTTTAAGCTTTCGTTCAAATTCGACACCTTTGTTTTTGAAAGTAGCATGTCTAAAAATTGTGAAACACGAGTCCTTAACGCTTCCTCCCCCCACCCCCCCCCCCCACCCCTGGACAGCACGACTTTATCCCAAGAAAACCATTGTCAGCCGCGTTAACCGAGACACATGTAGGGGACCAGTTTAATATTGCCGCCGCGTCCCGAATGGAAAATTTCCCAGCATCCCCAGATGCTCATTTTATGGTGAGGAGATAAAACATACTGTGGACAATATTGTCCACTTGTGGGGAATTTTTGAAAAACGAAAAGCAATCAACTAATTTTTATCAGTAGGTCACACAGAATACAAAAACCCCCACAACCATATTTGTAGGGAACGAGAGATTTCCACACAATTCTCATAAGAAATCTCCACATAAGAAAGGTCCTTTTTGAAGTGTGTTTCTCTCTCACCCACACCCGCTCGCTCACACACACAACCTCCCTAACACACTCTCACTCACATGTAAACATGCATACACATACTCTCTCACACACAGACATACTCTCTCTCATTCTCTCTATCCGCGCATATTTTGGTATATGGGAGCAATTATATCTAATTTTTTGGGATATTATGCTTCACATTTCAATTAAAGTATATCTTGAAGTTTTTTTTTATTGAAATTAGAGTTCATTGTCATCCAGGAAAGTTTTGTTTAATTATAAACGATTTATATAAGCGCTCTTTACAACTTTTGGAAAAATGTTTGTTATACGCATGCTCCTGCCTAAGCAGTAAATACTGTAAATCTTATACATCCTTCTTGTTATAGTGGTGATGTAGCTCCTATGTAGAGCGTTTGCCCGCTGAAAAACCGAACGGGGTTCGAGTCCCGAAGTGCGTGGAGCAATTTTTTTTAAATTCAAAACGGAATTTTTTGATGTGATGTGATGTTACTTGAAATAATTAATTGCTTTCAGAATGTTAAAAAATATATATATATTTCCTATCATTAGACATGGACAACAGCATGGAAATGAGCGACTATGATACAGGAACCTCAAGTTTTTTTTATATTATTTTCTTTGTGCAAGGTATTTTTGTCAAGATAACACGCTGTTTTACTGATTCAGATTAAGTGAATGAGAACAAAAATGAATCGATTAATTGACTGTTAAATTAATGAATCGAGAAATCAGTGTATTTCAAGAAGTTCGGTTTCAGATTGGTCAAGTTAAGATGAAATGACAGAAGAAGAAGAGGAAGAAGTCATAGCTCATCGAAGTATTGAAAATTTGTTTATCATTTTATTTTTATGCCCATGTAATCGAAGATTCAGGGGTATATAATTTTTGCCCTGCCTAAACGGGGTATCAATGTTTCACAATCATATCTTGTAACTTTAAGTAAATCGATACTTCATATTGATAATGGCGTTTTAATATTCATATTTACGAAGATTTTTATACATCATAGGAAAAAGAGGTCGGCCATCAGGATCAAATCGGCAGTTTTCCGAGGAGGAGTACGAACCTGCTGATGAACTCGGCGATTCAGCCAATCTGGGTTTGTTTTTATTTGTTTACTGTTTATTTTTTTTTTCTTGAAAGTTAAATCGAATTTTCTGCTGCAACAAAAAAAAGGTATTCTTTACTTTGATAGAGAAGAGGAAGAGGAATTTTCTCCCGGTTGACATGATGCTTGGCATCATGTGCTGTACAAGTCTCTGTGCGACATTATTCAATGCCGACGAGATAGTCAGCCACAGAGAAAACTACCAAAGTCTAAACAACCATGAGAGAAGTCAGTGGTTGCTAGATTTTCTCTGGAGCCATTCGAAGTACAAAATAAATTATGAAAACATTAAAAATAGCAAGATAACCCTCCGTCCTCTTTATCTCACCAGAGATACTTGCCCTGCACTCAGAACACAAAATGAAATTATTTTGGAAATAAGTGATAAATCCAGTCTTTCATAAAAATGCGAAAAAGGAGTAGATTTGAAAAAAATATTTTCTCATCAAGATAAAAAAAAAGAAACTACATATGATAAGACACAAGAAACCTTGTTACAACGGCAATATAGAATTTCAATCCAATTCTTTCTCAGACGTCCGCATCGAATTCATCGTGGACGTCTTAGAAAACATTAAGTTGAATGGTAAACTCTCAGATGTCTGCATCGAATTATTCGAGAAAACATTTCATTCATTTTAATGTTTTCTCAGACGTCCGCGATGAATTCGATGCGGACGTCCGAGATCATTTTGGATTATAACAAAACTTTCAATCCAATGGCAACAGAAATAAAAAGATTAAAAAGAATTTCTATAAGACAGAGGAGTTTCATAAATATTACATTAATATTGAAGGTTAATATACTCTTCATTAAGCAGGGAAAATAATTTTTTTTTCTGTCTTTAGGTTCAATGAATCAACTGGAAGTTGGTCGTTTCGGTTCATCCTAGGCACAACGACAGTGTGCCTAACCTGCTTTAGGATAGCGTTGGGAATTCCTAAGTCAACTTTCTATGAAATCAGAAAGAAATTCCTGAGTAATTTTTAATATCTCTTATAAATCATGAATGACAAACATGTAGGAAAACATTTAGTGAAAGATCATGAGAGAGAGAGAGAGAGAACATCAGAAAAACATGGAAACCACGACATATAATATTTCTAATCCTAAACATTAGTTAAACCCCCATATTCAATCTGGATTTGTCTGTCCGTCTGCATGTGTGTCAAACACTTTCATTTTCGAGTAATATTAAAAGAAATCCATTGAACTTTGGCAAGGAACTCTTGTATCATAATTCTCTATGACTTAGGTATTTGGAAGTGCCCCACTCCAACTGAAAATGTATGATTGTGCCCCCTCAAAATGAAATTTACCGTTCAATATCTATGAAAAATCCAAAAAAGTCGGTTTCTGTCATATTTTCAATGTGTTTGCATCTTGTAAATATCCACATCAGCTGAATTCTGATTTGTTAATAATCGAGTCGCTGTATCTTTCTAGGTTTTCAGTAAAAATTCTTTGAAATCTTAAAGGAATTGAAATGATGCACTTTCTGTTTTTAAGCATATCTTCACCTTTTTATGTAGATAAAGAGAAAACTATCATCCAGCACACTAAAACAAAGCCAAAGCAGCCCAGCACCTCGGAAGCCCTTGCTTGGTTAGAACTCTGTGCCAGTAACTACGGCGAAAAAATTCCAAACACCACGCAAATCCACTTACCTCCTTGTCAATCAAAAACAACATTGTACGAACAAATGGTAGAGGAAACCAACATCGACATCTCTTTGTACCATTTTCTTAACATCTGGAGATCGGAATTACCGCATATCGCTATCCCCAACGTAAGAAATATGTTTGACATATCCATGTTACATGTACAATGTTGTTGAAATCTAGAAATATCGCCATAGGACACGAATGCCCCCCCCCCCCCCCCGATCATTACAGTAGTAATGCAACATGAACATTGCATTAAAGTATGAAGCAGCTAGCTTGATGAAAATATCTTGATTAGCTTCATTAGAAGAAGTCAGTTCTTTACTCACAAAAAATAGTTAAGTTAGAGTTCATTGTAGATTGAACATATGTTTAAGCTTTCATAATTATATTTTTATATTATACTTTCATGTAAATTAGTTGAATCTGATTCGTCGAGAAACATTTGTTAAAAAACACTATTGCCCGCTGAATGATGAAGCCACGTCCTCAAGCGTAGCAACAGTCAAAATTGTTTGACGACGGGTGATATTCCCAAAAAAATAGTGACTGCGCAGAATTTATGAGCGCAAGGTTCACTGTTATATGTATTTGTATAAAACACTTAGTATAATATTACCATAACAAAAATTTCATAAAAATAAGAAAGCAACATATTCTTGGTGTATTGGCATCATTTGGCGGAGAGAGTTAACAGATGCAAAGCTCTGAAGATAAAAATAAACATAGATGCTGGCCACTAGGGTTTGACCTTTTCACCTGTGTCCGCCGTCATAAAACTTTGAGAATTCTCAAAAAAATTCTCAACTCAACTCTTGAGAATTACTCAGCCAAGAATATTCTCAAAACCGCCGTCATAAAACGATTTGAGAATATTCTTAGCTGAGTAATTCTCAAGAGTTGAGTTGAGAATTTTTTGGAAATGAAAATCTCGCGTGATGTTTTTTTCGATGTTTGAAGTGGCCTTTTGGAGCTCTTTAGCGCCAGAAAGGTAAGAATATATGTGTAGTTACACGTAAATAAAAACATTAGCATATTTTTCATCGTCTGCATTATATTTTATACATACACATACGTTTTACACCATAATGGACAAAAAAACAGGGACAGAATTGGGGAGTTAATGAGGAGGTTGCCCTCATTGAAGAGGTCAAATCGAGGGCAACCACACTTTGGGGGGCATTGAAAGGGAGCAGAGTTAAGGGGAAGGGTAAAGAAATAAAAGAAAAGAGTGGCAGTCAATTGCCGACAGACTAAATTCGTAAGTAGTTTGTTTAATGTAGATTCAATGAGTAATTTATTTTTTAAATATAATTATCATTTTTCGGGTTCCGAATATACAAACTTTTCACTATTTAACATTAAACATACATATACTTTCATTTGCATATTATATTTTGTAAATCGGTCATCACTAATTGTTCAATCAGCTGTAGAAAATAACGGCAGCTAAAATACGATCACGTTAATACCTTTCTCACGAGATTAGATGGGAATGGGATTTTCCATTCTTAAGTTATTTCTATTTTTAGTTACACTCTCAGATAAACTTGAAAATGGGAGCGGATCAAATATTTTAGTATTGTTATAATATTTGCAGACAATTTGACACCAGAAAGCGGAGTTGGGAGGAAATACAGAAAAAAAAAACATTATAACATCAAAATAAGAAGTAAAGACTGTTAACTTCCTATACTTTTTAGCAGAGAAATGATTATTAAAAGTAATTTTTTTTAATTGTAAAGAGTAAAAAAAAAAACAACTTCAAGCAAATACACTATTATAAATATATATATATATATATATATATATATATATATATATATAACTATATATATATATATATATATATATACGCAATCTCATTCCCTGTTCCTTAAAAAATGATGACATCTTCACCTTTGTACATGTGTGTAGAATTTTTTTTAATGAATTATAGGCAAGGAGAAGTTGGATGGTCTAAAGAGGCCTAAAACTGGAGGAGGGCCTCCTCTACCCCCATTGACTCAAGGGGAGGAAACATAACTTAAATTATCTGAAAAAGAACCCAACATCCATGGCCTCGAGGGAGGGGTGGATACTGATGGCATAGTTTGTAGTACATTATATATATATTATTATTTATGTTCCTTGTAATTATAGCTCTAACTCATCAATTAAATTTTAATATATTTTTTCTAATTATTAAAGATCTATATATTCAATTGCCAAATTAAGCTATATTTAGACACTAATTATAAGTTTGTTTTTTTCTTCAATTATGGTAAAAAAAAAATTACAATCAGTATTTTTGTTACTTTTCCAGCTCCAACAGCCAGTGTCATCACAGTCCCTGAAAATGCCCAAGGAGAAAATGCAGGGATAAATGCACAAGATAAATAAATGTGATTTGTTCTTAATTATGTAAATGGTATGTATATGGACTGAAAAATTAGGACAAAAATTCAACATGACAATGCAAAATGATGTTGATTATTAGTTCAGTGAATGTTTATCTGTCAAATTCTTAATCATTCATGAGAAGACAGAAATAAACAGTCCTCCTATGCAGTTCAAGCTTCAATTCTCAAAACAAGAATTTTTAAGAATACAGATTCATTTGACAAATAATTTTGCAGATTCTTCATCTAACACCCAATTGCAAGAAAGGCGAGATATAGAAATGTCATCTGTTAGACATAAAAGAAAGGAAAAGAAAGGTTTGTCAGCAAAATGTAGCACTTCTCTCTTTCTCTCTCTCTCTCATATCAAATAAAAAAGAAAGAAAGGTTCAATAACATAATTATATTTTATGGATTATAATATGTATTAAAAATAAATGTATAGTTAAATAAAGACAGTCCAATATCTATTTCAGTATGATATAGCATATTTTTTATTTAAAAAAATCTAAATTGTATAACTTCTTTTCAATCTGCTGATAATTAGTCAAAGCTTCAAAACACAAATTGAAATAGTACAAAACAGTATTCAAGTGATTTTTTTCAGCTCTGGAATACATCTATTGAATTATTTCTAAATGATCAACAAAGAAGATGAAAAAATGTTAATGTACATGTAATATGTAAAGCCAATTGAACAAAAATAAAGAATCTAAAAAAAAAAAAAACTTCAGTTTTAGGTTTAATGCATTTGTAATTTAATCAAACAGGTGAACCCAATAAAAGAAAACTTGAAGAGTTGGAAGAAAGAAATTTAAAGCTAGACAATGAAAGATTTGAGGAGGAGATCCTTAAGGTGAAACAAGAGAGGGAAGTCCTGAACATCCATAAGGAGGTTCTCACCCTGAAGAAGCAGAGGCCTCTGTTAGACATTCAAACAACATATCCTGAAATGTTGGTCCATATTTCATCAGAACTTTAAATATGCTTTTATTTCACCTTTAGCTCATATGAACCAAAAGTTTAAACAAACTTTTCTGATCACTGTTGTCCATGACATCTGCCTATAGCTGTCTGTCCTTCTGTCTGTCCTTAGGGTGTTGTCATGGTTACTAAAATAGAAATTTATGGGATTTTTTTTCTCAAATTGATACTCTTCTTACAGTTTAATTCTGATTTCAATAAGACTTTGTACACAAGTAGACTATGCTATCCAGTAGAGCTACAATCTTATCAGACTTCTGGTTTTAATATATCAAGTAGTGCAGACTCAAGTTGGTTTCGATCTTAGCATAGGCCAATGTGAATCATGTGAGCATTGTGTCCCATGGGTCTCTTTTATCCTTGGAACTTCTGAAATAAAATACATTGAGAGAGAGAGAGAGAGAAAGAAAGAGAGAGAGCAAAACTGGACCTCTTTTCATAAAAAAGTTAATAAAATTAAAAACATTTCTCTGACTTGGCTAATTTAAACTAGGGACACTAGATCTACAGTTTGCATTAATATTTCTTTTAGAAAAATCCTTGTGTAATTGCCGCTCTCTTTAATACCCCATCGTTGCGGACTTGTCCAGGTTCCTGAATATTTTGCTGGATGCAGGCGGCAACATCAATGTTTGTTAAATTCTGCTGCACACAAATATCTCCTCTGTCAATTCCTAGATTATGGAGTATTACACAAGCTGTAATGAGCTGTACTGCTTGGTCTGGGGATACCCTGAACCCGATTTGGAGAGCTTGGAATCTCCTCTTCATGATGCCAAAGGTCTGTTCAATCAAGACACGGGTCTGGCATAGACTGGCATTATACCTCTCCTCAGACTGCGTCGCGGGTGCTAAATAGGGTGTCATGAGGTGTCTTGTAAGGGGGTACCCAGAATCCCCAAGCAGAATCCCATCATGTAACCCTGAAAATTAAATGAGGGTATAAATGCATGCTTAAGTCAAGCTAGAACATAATCAATGCAATTCAGGAAAAGGATACATATGGAGAAACACATTACATGTACATTGTAGTTACATTAATATATAATCTGAAGATGTACCATTTTCAAATTGTTGGTAAAGGTGTGAATTTCTCCAAATTCTCGAATCGTGACATGATCCAGGCCACCTGGCACAAAGTGAAGTCACCTTGAAAGTGGGACTACATACCATCTAAAGAAATCCATGTTTTTAAACATATGTTTTCATAAAATTATATTTTAACAATTATTTATTATTCTAATTTCTTTTTTATGATTAATTTTTGAAGTACAGCTGTAGCTGACATCCCTCATTATAGAATTAAAAAGGTCTGATGTCTATTCATAATGCCAAAGAAAGTGAGCTTCTACAATGAAATATTATGGTCAAACTAACTTCATACATGTTCTAGCTGCTATATAAAAAATCAAAAGTTAAATCCTTAAAAAAAATTTTTTTAAATACCTGAACATTGAGGCTATGGAATCCCTTCCTGTTCACATAATCAGGTTCATTCAGTGATGGAGTTTGAATTCTTATCTGGGTTCCATCAATACAACCCAAAACTTTGGGAAAACCTGTCCATGAAAATTAATAATAATTGTTTCAACTTTAATTATATGAAGACATTAAAAGTATGAAGGTTGTATGGCTAATATATTAAAAAACAAATTACATGTATATTTATTTACTTATTTCTAGCAAGAACAACCCAAAACATCTCTGTATTTTTTTTAACAATACCTTAAACTCATTTGAAATTCATATATCAAAGTAATTTAATTAATAAAAATATTTATTTCATTTTTTGTTTTCTTTTTTTTTCTTTTTTTTTTTAAATTGCCATTATTGATGATTTTCTAACAAAAAATACCCAACCCACATTTTTTTTTTCTAACACAGCAGTAAAAAATAGTACATATATAAATGAAAATAAGAAAAACAATTATTTGAAAAAAAAAAGTAAAAAAACAAACAAACAAGCCAAAAAAACCCAGTAGTAATTCTTTCCAATGTGCTACAAGAATTTAAATTAGTGTTTATTTTGCACTAAGTATTGTTAATATTTATAGCTTAAATATCATTACACTTTATTGTCAATGTTGACAAATAACAAACAGAACAGCTTTGTTTTGAAAGTTTGTGTTGGATCCACCACCTAATTTCACTATTGCATTAAATACAGTTGTAGCCCTTAGTGGAACTCTTCCTATCTTCCGTAAATGCCGACGGGAAAAAAATGCAATTGACTGTAAGGGGATTTTTCATAAATTTACAGAAAAGTAAGTATTCTTTCCAGTGTATTTATGGACTTAATTGTTGTTTTTGTAATCTTTCAGTCATGTAGTGTATTTAAGGGTTTGCACATAAAAACAAAGAACGATTTTTGCAGTGTTTTTTTTTTTTGTTTCCTAAATTATAGGTCTTACCTGCAACTCTTCTGAATCCTTCCTTGACTTTGGTCGCTATTTCACCTACAGGAAATTTTATCAGATTATTAAAAACTTCAATGATGGCCCTCGTTACTGCTTTAACAACCCTTCCAGTCGTACATTCTGAAACGTTAAGACTGTCTCCAATAAGTCGTAAGTGTGCCCCTGTAGCCACGAAACGGAGAAACAGTAGAACCTGGATCAGTGGAGGAATGGGTCGGTTCCTGGCAGTATCTGCTTGAAGATCGTCACTGACACCATTTACAATATAAAGTATGCTACCCGGAGAAAAACGATATCTCTGAAAAAACTCTTCCTCCTCTAGACTCTCCAAAGGATTGCTTAGGTCACGAAATACTCGTGGTCGCCTCAAAACAAGCAGATTCTGTCTCCTTCGACGTCGACGTTGGATCATGGCAGCCATTTTTAATGCTTGAGAATGTACTTAAGTTTGCTTTATAGTAAACTCAAATATTTGAGAATAGAACAGAGTTTGAGAATTTTTATTTTACTCAACTTTTTTATGACGGCCGCTGAGTCTGAGAATTTAGGATTTGAGAATATTCTCAGACTTGAGAAGATTCTCAGACTTAAGTATGTTTTATGACGGCGGACCCTGGACGGTTCCAAGAAAATGATTCATTGGAATACGGCTGTTTACTTGTTTATCAAAAGATATATTTGGTTAGGATGAAGGAGCAACCAATAGTATTGCAGTGACCAGAGGTCAGTTGTTGGTATAAATTAGCTACAACAAATAATATTTAAAGATTATGCAAAAGATAGGAAAGGATTTTTAAAGTGCATCAGGAAATTAAAGAGTTTTGGAAGACAGAATAATAGCAATTAAAATTCAAATTAAAATTAAGAGTCATTATTGCAAAATATGAAGGAATAACAAATATGGGAATGTACGACTTCAAGCATAAAACAGGCGGCCGGGATAGACATAATTTCAGTGGAAAGCTGAATTGTGACTGTCTTGGTTGCATGTTATACAGGTGAGATCATTTTGTAGACTTGCGCGGTGTTTTGTAAAGTTATTATATTTTCAGATGGCTCTTTTTATTTACAGGTTAAAATATTTCATATTATAAGTAGTAATATTTATTACAATGTTTAGTATCGTGTGTGAAATTATTCATTGTAATTAAAAATATTAAAATGGATTGTTTAATATAGAGTGAAAGCTGAATTGTGACTGTCTTGGTTGCATGTTATACAGGTTGGGTAACATCTCCACTCCCCAACACCTGTGAGCCGCTCTGGTCAGGAAAGGTCCTTATTTATTGAAGGTGGAATTTGACTAGCCAAGCGTCCTTTAGCAAAAATTAAAAATTGTTGACTTGGGTCACACCGACCAAGCTCAAGGATTTAAAGATTTAAAGAGTCGTTATGTTTGATGTGTCCTCTCAATTGCATAGCCAAAGATCCCGGGTTATACAACAAGAGGCCCAAGGGCCTTAACGGTCACCTGAGTACAATACAACAATTTAGAGGATCCATAAACTGATAAATGAAGCTTTGTTGCCCAACAGCAAGAAAATAGTATGATTAGCATCAACAAAATAATTGGTCTAGTATCTATCTGCCCCCCCCCCCCCCATTTATCACTATTCCCATGCAGACTATTAACAAAATGTCTATTATTCAAGCCCATATTATTCCTTCTCACAATGGCCTCTCTTGGCCGTTGAAGAACATTTAAAAAGATAGGTTATTTTTGTCTCATTTTTATTCATCTATTATTTCCAAGTCATTAAAACTATGAAAGTACTTTTTTTATTATACAATAAATTTTCTTGCATAATTCTCTTATTCTATTAAGCTTTCAAATACATTATGTAAATTGATTAATTATCAAAGGTGAATGAAGGGGAATAACTTTGCTCAGTAGAATACAAGTTAATAGAGCCCTGGCCAGGACCAGAAAACTTGACTAAATGGTCCAGGTGTTCAAAATTCTGGTAAAAATACCCTTGCATATTAAAACTTTTACTCTGTTTGTCTTGAACATCCAAAGAAGCATAGACAATTTTCAAAGAAATGCATTTTCACCATATTATTAAATAAATAAAGCCCCATCCTTACACCAGAACATCTGACCCATTGGCCACGAACTCACAATTCTGGAAGAAGCACCCTTTCTCATCATAACTATACACTTGTTTCTTTAGTTTATAACCAGGAGTAGATAAAAATTTTTGAAAGAAATTAAGCATTTTCACTATATAAATGTAATCAATAGAGCCCCCCGAACCCCTGACCCAGGGGCCATGAATTTCACAATTTTGGAAGAGGCATTCTTCCTTATCATAACCATGCACTTCCTTTGTTTGAAAAATACCCAGGAGCAGAGAAGAAGATTTTGAAAGAATTCATGCCCTTTCCCTATATAATCAATAGAGCCCCCCCCCCCCTAACACCAGAACCCCTGACCCTGGGGCCATGAAATTCACAATTTTGGAAGAGGCACTCTTGCTCATCATAACTATGTACTTAGTTATTTTATTTAATACCCAGGAGCAGAAAAGATTTTCTAAGAATTAATGCATTTTCACTATATAATCAATAGAGCCCCCCCCCCCCTAACACCAGAACCCCTGACCCTGGGGCCATGAATTTCACAATTTTGGAAGAAGTACTCTTGCTCTTCATAACTATGTACTTAGTTACTTTATTTAATAACCAGGAGCACAGAAAAGGATTTTCATAGAATTACTGCAATTCTACTATACAATCAATAGAGCCCCCCCCCCCCCAACACCAGAACCCCTGACCCTGGGACCATGAAATTCACAATTTTGGAAGAGGCACTCTTGCTCATCATAACTATGTACTTAGTTACTTTATTTAATACCCAGGAGCACAGAAAAGGATTTTCATAGAATTACTGCATTTTCACTATATAATCAATAGAGCCCCGCCCTAACACCAGAACCCCTGACCCTGAGGCCATGAAATTCACAATTTCGGAAGAGGCACTCTTGCTCATCATAACTATGTACTTAGTTACTTTATTTAATACCCAGGAGCAGAGAAGAAGATTTTCAAAGAATTCATGCATTTTCACTACATAATCAATAGAGCCCCGCCCTGACACCAGAACCCCTGACCCTGGGGCCATGAAATTCACAATTTTGGATGAGGCACTCTTGCTCTTCATAACTATGTACTTATTTAGTTTATTTAATACCCAGGAGCAGAGAAGATTTTCAAAGAAATAATGCACTTTCACTATATGTTCTATATAGCCCCACCCTAGCACCAGAACCCCTGACCCTGGGGCCATGAATTTCACAATTTTGGTAGAGGGCTCAATGCTTATTACTATGATGCCAACAGTTTGACTGCTTGATGTCCTGGAGTAAAGAAGAAGATTTTTAAAGATTGCATTATTTTCAGTGGTTTTAGCCCCACCCCTCAGGTCCCAGGGGGGGCAGGGACCATGAAATTCACCATTTTTGTTCCCCTTCACCCATAGATGCTATATGCCAAATTTGGTTGAAATTGGTTAAGCGGTTTCAGAGAAGAAGCTAAAAATGTTCAAATGTTAACACACGACGCACACCGCACGACGCACGCCGACGGACGAGAACAGATAGCAATAGGTCACCTGAGTGACTCAGGTGACCTAAAAATGCATGATCGGCACAATGTCATTCGGGACTCTGCCTCCTCAAACTTCAGTGGTTGAGGTATAGGGAAATAAAACAATTAGACTGGAGTCCAGAATGAGATTGACCCGGTTATGATACAATATCAAAATCATGGACTCCTATTCTTGAAGAATCCAAAAGATTTACTGTTGGAAGAAACAAGACCTGTCATGTGTGCATAAGACAATTTCCATTGCGATTGGCCTGTGCCAAAACAATACATAAAGCTCAAGGCTCTACTATAAAAAAAACTGTCTTGGATTTGGGAAAAAGAAAACAGGAACATTTGCATTATGTTGGTTTGAGTAGGGTTCGAAGTTTACAAGACTTGCATATTTTAGAATTGAATGATAATAGTTGTCTCCCCTAAAGTTATTGATGAAATGAGAAGGCT
Source organism: Saccostrea echinata (assembly GCF_033153115.1). Lineage (NCBI taxonomy): Eukaryota > Metazoa > Mollusca > Bivalvia > Ostreida > Ostreidae > Saccostrea > Saccostrea echinata. The sequence continues at coordinate 6,349,322 of NW_026889754.1, forward strand.
CCGTGAGCATGCATCTCTGTCACTCTGTCTACCAAATCTACAGAACATTACAAGTGATGTGAAAATATATTGAAGACTTGAAAAGTGATATGAATTTGACTTCAGCAGATATAATTGCAATATCAGAGAGTAGATTGAACAGATTAGATATTGATGGTATTTATGAAATGCCTGGTTTTTATATGTTTAGGTTTGATGGGAGTGATAAATCTGACAATGATAGACCATTTCATGGAATGGTTGTATACTCAAAGATAGATTTCATTGAAATAGAATATTGTATTTTTCTTGGAATTGCAACAGTATTTGCATCTTTCCTGTTTCGAGACATGATAATGAATGTTGCACTTCTATACTGCCCACCCAAGATTTCTAGTATAGCAAATTTCACCAAATACAAACTGTAATGCAAGCAAAATTTGATAAAGCTGGTCCGGTCCTGATACTTGGTGATACAAACATTGATTTCTATTCCCAGAAGTCATTTACATCAAATTTGCGAAAACTTGGACTGCGACAACTCATGCACAGAAGTACTACAGACTATGACACTTTCTTGGACCATGTTGGATAGAACGTTCTATCGTTAAAATGATACTGCCCTACGGACCCGGTTGAACGATAGAATTCGTTCCGTGTATTGGCAATGTTGCAAAATAAACATGGGCGATAACTCGAACTCTGTGCATTTTCTATGAACAATCCAGAGAGTTCCGAATGTCAACATGGCGTTAAATTTGAAGCGAGGAAAAAACGTTGAGAAAATGAGTTGAATTTTCGTATTTATATGGATTATTTTTAGGTTAAAAGGCATATACAATCTCAAAAAGGTTTGTTATGATTAATTTGGTAGTTATTTTCAGTGCAACTCCTTTTTTATTCTTCAAAATCATTTCGGAGTGGATCCACTCCGATTTGCTACATTGCAAGTATATGGGACGTATTCTAACTGTGGTGAGGGCTTGTCCCGAGACACAGTTAGATTATTCTAACTAGGACCATGTTTTCTCCTCGTTAATGTCAAATTCTGATATATCATGTGCAACCCTAGATTCGTACTACTCGGATCATAAACCCATAGTTGTTTATTTACCAAAGTAAAGATTCAAGGTCATTTAATCTTTTTTCTCCTATTTGACAGTTTACTGTCTTTGTCCTCAACAAGTGTGTGCATATATATCTTACTTTAGGATAATTCAGAGCAAAATGATTTCATGAGGCCAACTTTAAAAAATTGTTTGGTTGCCCTATCCCGACCGACTGGCTCAAAATGGCCTGACTTAAAACTTTTTTCAACCTCAAGGAATTACAATATTTTTTTTGGGTTTTATTCCTGAATTTTCCCATTTGTCAACATACTTCTTGAAATTTTCTGAGAAAAAAAAATTTGCTACTTACCTACTAACCCAATTTTTTTTTTACCCTGTGTCAGGAGAGGACAAGCAAATATTATTTTAAATATGGCCTGATTGAAATGCAATTTTACCTCTTTCTCTCTTAAACATATACTGTGTTATCTATTCTGTAACATGTGGAAATAGAAAAATATATATGTTATTCATTCAAAAAGTTTGTGAAAGCATTTTACAAATCACTACAAATTCTATATTTTGATTTTTAAAAATAAATTTGTGTACTGAAAATTCAATATTTGAATATATGCAAAAAAGGAGGAAGTAAAAGAAAGAAGAAATTGGCTGAGTTACATGTTTTTGAAATATTGATAACATTATTTCAGGTCCTAACATGGATAACTTTTTATAAACCAGAAACTCAACAGTGTATTTGAAATAATCATTTTCTGATGAGTTTGAAAAAAATGGAGGATTTCCTTCAGAGTGGTCAAAAACCACAACCATATCCCACAAGTCTGGTAAAAGTGAAGGTGGTGAAAGTTGGTCATACAGCCAACTTCACACAGTCAAATGGTCACGAGGGATCCATGCTGAACTTCAGCGTAGCTGACAATAGCGGTGCTGTTTTGGCAACACTAATTGACGTAAATCAATTTGACACTGTAAAAGAAAGCAAACCACTCCACATAAGGAATTTCCTCATGAAAGGAGGGAGGCTAGTCTTGACGGAGCACACAAAGATTATGCAATTACATTATTACACCTGACTCGCCAAGGAAGACAATAAAGGAAACGAAGGATTTACCTCTGAGGCAAATGGTAACCATCCAGGGGGAAATTGTTAAGGTTAGTAATTATATTCCAAATTATATGATTATGAAAATTGAGTTTTCCAAGCATTTAGTTTATGGTTTTCAATTTATAATTGCCCCCGTGGGGACCCGGGGTGACAAGAATAGGTCCCTGGCACCCCCTTGCATGTCGTAAAAGGCGACAAAATGGTGCAACCTGTTGGCCGTGGGTTGCGACCCGTGTTGGTGGAGAAGGGGATCCTGGTGGCTGAGGTCTGCAGGTGCTGGGTGTAACACACCTGACATGACCAACACTCCACTTTAGCCCCATATTCATCTAGACGGGAGGTCAAGTTTGGCCCGATTTGATCAATCGGCTGGTCACGCCGAGCTGATTTTATTGACATGCCATAGTATTGATGTATTTGTAATATTTTTGTTATCTGCCTTTTTGCAAATTTCCAATACGCCGACGTTTCCATGTTAATGTATGTATATCAAGCGGTGGCTTAGGGTCAATCAGATATATGTTATGTCTGAGTATAGTTTCTTTGTATCCTCTTGGTGTCATTCTTACTGGATGTCCGTTTGATTTGACATCGCCCTTGTTGGCGCTCCGTGGCGGGCGGGGAGCAAGGATTCTGAATTTAATTCAAATAACCATGGCTACTACAAAAAAACGTTGTTACCCACCAGGTTTAGAATCATCTTTGAATGATGAGCAGATTACTTCAGTTATGGAACACTGGCCCCGCTTCATCACACTTGAAGCACAATTATCTGAGAAATATACAAAGCCTTTGACAAAAGTGTCGCCTTTTGTAATACAAAAAGGTATACAGGGAATAATTGGAACACCAAAATCAGTGAAAAAGCTAAAATCTGGTGCTCTCCTCATTGAAGTGTCCAAAAAGCAGCAATCTACTTCCTTGTTGGCATTAAGCACTCTTGCAGATATTCCTGTTATTGGTAAGATCCACAGTGGACTTAACCAAAGTAAAGGTATACTGTTTGATAGAGATCACGACCTGGATGACATTCCTGAACAGGAAATCCAATCTGAATTGGAATCCCAGGGAGTGATCTCCGTGAAACGGTTCACAAAGAAACGAAATGATAATATTGAACCGACAAACACTTACCTTTTAACCTTTTGTATGCCAGCACTTCCAACTAGCATTAAAGTTGGATTATATCAAATGAAGGTTGAAATGTTTGTGCCGAATCCGCTGCGTTGTTTTAAATGTCAGCGATTCGGACATGGACAAAATAACTGTAAAGGCGTTGAAACTTGTTTCAAGTGTGGTGAAGAGGGGCATGATGGCAAAAGCTGTCAGAAAAACCCAAAGTGCAAGAATTGTAAAGGAGATCATATGGCTTCCTCCAAGCAATGTCCTTTATGGATAAAAGAAAAGGAAATTCAGAAAGTAAAAGCAGAAAAACGAATTCCTTACCCGGAGGCGAAAAAACTTGTGAATATGTACAGTGTTCCGAAACCTAATCTACAAGCATATGCAACAGTTTTAAAGTCAACCTCAAAGAGGGATATGTCGACACAGGTCAGTGAGAAAGATATTTCTCAACAAAAAAGTACAGTTGCTATGTCATCTAATGACAAAGGAAAAACAACATCCACGCCTGCATCTGCAGGCCCTGCAGCCGCGGCTGCACAAAAACCCGTAGCTGCAGCAACATCAAAGCTTGTAGCTGCAGGTAACTCAAAATCAATAGGGAGACAAAATAAGTCTCCTTTGAAAAACAATCCAAAACAATCTAGTGATCGAATACCCAAAGGGGCGAATGATCCTGTTGCGCTACATAATAAATTCGGGATCTTTGAGGAAATGGATTTTACTCCATCTCAGTCCTCTTCCTCAAGAGGCAGAAGTCTTTCCCCCAAAAAGAACGAGGGGAGGATATCCCCCATTACCCATAATAAATAAAAATGAATCATTCTACACTTATTCAGTGGAATTGTCGAGGTTTTAGAGTTAATTTCAATGAATTGTCCCTACTAATTCAGGACCATTGCCCTGTAGCAATATGTTTACAAGAAACACATTTAAAAGAAACTGATAAGATTAATATTAAAAACTATATAATGTATAATCATTATGCTCCAACTGAGAGAGCCACTGGTGGTTCTACTATAGCAGTACACAATAAATGCATCCACAGCCAAATATCTTTAAAAACAAAACTCCAAGCTGTAGCTTTAAGTCTTTCACTTGATAAAACAATTACCATCTGTTCTGTATATATCCCTCCGAATTATCACTTACAATCTTGTGAACTTTTGGAATTAATACATCAACTTCCTACTCCATTTCTACTCATGGGCGATCTTAATGCCCATAACCCGCTGTGGGGTAGTGATAAAATAACTGACAAAGGTAAAAAACTTGAAGATACAATTTCTCATCACAATCTCTTTATATTAAATGACGGCTCGAACACTTACCTGCATCCGGGCAATGGTTCATATTCCTCAATAGATATCAGTTTAGCGGATCCTTCTTTACTTTTAGATTTTGACTGGTCCGTACATAACGATTTGTGCGGAAGCGATCATTTCCCAATCATTATTAAACAAACTAAACCTTCAGAAAACAACTGTATTCAAAATTGGAAATTAGACAAGGCTGATTGGAATCAATTTAAAAACTTATGTTTACAAAATATTTCGGCTGAAAAATTTAAAGATCATCCTGATCCTATTCAAAAATTTACTGAAACTTTACTGCATATAGCAAATGAATGCATACCTAAAACCTCGACAAATTCTAGTAGAATTAAAAAACCATGGTTTACAGAAGAATGCAATGACGCTGTTAAAGCTCGCAAAAAAGCAGAAAGACTTTTCAACAAATCACCATCTTCAAAAAACCTTAATAATGTTCGAATATTTCGAGCAAAAGCTAGAAGGACTATAAACTACAGTAAACGAAAATCTTGGAAAAATTTTGTTTCGAATTTAAATTCACATACTCCTATTCAGAAGGTGTGGAATGCAATAAGAAAAATAAAAGGGAAAGGTTCCGGCCAAAAATATCAACATCTTAATGTTAAAAATCAAATTATTACAGATAAAAAAGAAATTTCTAATGAAATAGCTAAAACAATTGCCAAAAATTCCTCGACAAATAACATGAGCTCTAATTTTACTACATATAAAAATTCACAAGAAAAGAAAACATTAGATTTTACATCAGACAACAGTGAATGTTATAATGAATCATTTACTTTTGATGAATTACAAAAGTCTCTAGATAAATCCCATGATACGGCTGTAGGACCGGACCAGATTCATTATCAAATAATTAAACACCTTCCAAAGAGCATCAAAGAATGTCTTCTGCAAATTTTTAATATGATCTGGGAAGAGGATAATTTTCCACCTTCATGGACGCAGTCAACAATTATTCCTATTCCAAAACCTGATAAAGATCACACAGATCCAAACAATTATAGACCAATTGCTTTAACAAGCTGCGTATGTAAAACCATGGAAAGGATGATCAACGAACGCCTTATATGGTTTCTTGAAACCAATAATATTTTAACAAATATACAATGTGGCTTTAGAAAAAACCGAAGTACAACTGACCATCTAGTTAAGCTGGAAACTTATATTCGAGATGCCTTTATTAAGAAAGAGCATGCCGTATCTATATTTTTTGACTTGGAAAAAGCCTACGATACTACTTGGAAATACGGTATTTTTAAAGATCTTTTTAACATTGGCCTCAAAGGAAATTTACCTATATTTATCAAACATTTTTTAAATGATAGAAATTTTAAAGTACGGTTAGGGTCTACATTCTCAAATAATTTGGACCAAGAAATGGGTGTACCACAAGGAAGTATCCTATCAGTCACGTTATTTAGCATTAAAATAAACAGTTTGGCTGAAGTTCTTAAAAAAGATATGCTTGGCAGTTTGTATGTTGATGACTTTGTCCTTTGTTACAAATCCAAAAATATGAAGTCCATTGAGCGGAAGTTACAGTCGTGTCTAAACAAAATTCAAAATTGGGCTGATGAGAATGGTTTTCGATTTTCAAAAAACAAAACCGCATGTGTACATTTCTGTTCCAAACGGAAAGTCCACGATGATCCGCATTTGCAATTGGATGGCGATCGAATAAAAGTACTTAAAGAAATAAAATTTTTAGGTGTGATATTTGATAATAAGTTGTCTTTCATTCCACACATTAAAATGCTAAAAGAAAAATGTACAAAAGCTCTAGATATAATTAAAGTTATCGCAAACACTAAATGGGGAGCAGATAGAAATAATCTTCTTAAACTCTATCGCTCTCTTGTCAGATCAAAATTAGACTATGGTTGTATTGTTTACGGATCAGCAAGGACCTCCTACTTAAAAGCGCTTGACGCAATACACCATCAAGGCCTTCGACTGTGCTTAGGGGCTTTTCGAACTTCCCCTGTAAACAGTTTATATGTTGAAGTAAACGAACCACCCCTTGACTTAAGACGAATTAAACTAACTTTACAATATTTAATAAAGTTAAAAGCAAATACCGATAACCCTGCATTTGACTGTGTGTTTCATCCGCAGCATGAAGAGTTATATAATAAAAAGAAAAAATGCATTAAATCAATTGGTTTAAGATATAAAAACCATATAAAAGATTCAGATCTACCGTTGGATATTGTTAAATCTACTACTCATTCAGAAATACCGCCATGGAAATTAATTAAACCAGATATAAATACTTCTTTAACAGAATTCACTAAGTCAGAAACAAATTCCATCGTTTTCAAGCAGAAATTAGCTGAAATAAAACAATTTAAACATTCAACAATTGAAATTTATACAGATGGTTCAAAAGACAAAAACAAAGTTGCAGCCGCTGCAGTGGTTAAAGATGATGTGTTTGCTACACGACTTCCTAATGAAGCAACAATTTTTTCAGCTGAAGCAAAGGCAATACAACTTGCATTTGAATATATTCAAACATCTAGTGACAATTATTTTACAATTTTTTCAGACTCACTCTCCTGCTTACAATCCATAAGCAATATGAACATTGATCACCCATATATTTTGGATATATTAATCAAGTACTATCACTTCATTAAAGATGGTAAAGTTGTTGAATTTTGTTGGATCCCAAGTCACATTGGTATCCCTGGAAACACGAAGGCTGATAGTGCAGCAAAAAATGCACTTCAGTATGAAATTGTACACTTTAAAATTCCTTACACTGATCTGAAATATTTAGTAAAAACTTATGTAAATTCACTTTGGCAAATATTTTGGGATTTTTGTGATCATAGTAAACTTTATGCTATACAAAACAAGGTTAACCAGTCAGCTGATTTTGGACTGAAACGTCAGGACGAAGTTATTATATCAAGAATACGCATTGGACATTCAAGGTTAACTCATTCTTATTTACTAAACGGGGAACATCAACCGGAATGCATATCTTGTGACTGTGCAATAACTATAAACCATATTCTTTTAGAATGTTCTGATTTTACGCCTGTTCGAAGTAGACTTTTTAATAATGTGCAAACAATGCATGACCTTTTTACAAATATAAGTCCTGGTACAATTTTACAATACTTGCAAGAAACTGACTTTTACAGTAAGATTTAGATATGTACATTTTAAATAGCGAATTTTTGTATTTATAAATTTAACTGTTTACCTATTTTTAAATTTAAAGTCCGTCGGATGGGACGTTAAAGGGTGCCCCGTGTCAAGGATATCAACCCCCTTGGCACGTAAAAGATCGTTTTTCTGGTTTTCGAAAAAGAGTAGGCTCACTGGGGGCCGCCAGAGAAACCCAAAAAGTCATTCAATCTGAACATAACTTTTCACCGCCGATATATGGCTGAAATATTGCCGACTCGGCGTTAAACAATATCAATCAATCAATCAAACAACTCCTGGTGCTTTGACAATTTTTCCTTTGGTGTTAGCTTTTCGCATCATTCTAAATATGAAATGTGACATCATTAAATGCAATCAACAATTTTAGAGTATTATGATAATATTATGTGATAGACCTACCTGGAACTTCCTGTAGTGCTGAGGAGAGTCACCTGTCGCCGATCACTGTACAGAACTGCCATCAAAGGACCTTGCGACTTCACAATCATGTCTCCCTTGGGCAAGCGGGTAGCTTTAAAACTAACTGGCATTCCCTTCCTCGAAGTAATAACTGTACCTGTGCCAAAAACTCCCCTGTCCCTTAAATCATGCAGAAGTTTGGGACTGGTAAACCAGCTGTCAATGGTCACGTGGTGTAGGTTACCAAAATGTGGTCTCATTAAATCCATTACGACTTTATATCTGAAATGATTTTGATAGTTATTTTTTTATGAACTAAAAGAGTTATTTTCAAAATTCTAATACACTCTAATTCTGCACTTGAAAAGTATAGTTGAAATGCCTTCGCAAGTGCTTGTGGTCAGAACCCCCCCCCCCTCCCCCCTTAAAGTCTATATGCACACCCAGGCTTAGGGACTGTTTTCAAAAAAAGTGTTTAAAACTTATAGAGCATGTAAGTCACCCCTCTCCTTCCTATAGTGTGGACTGGTTGTATATGTATTAACAAGAATGATTTGATATTTTAACACTATAGAATTTACTTTTGAAGAAGAATAGTGTGATTAGAGTGGAATGTAGGGACAGCATGGTTAAAGACAATACCGAAACAAAATATGATGATACATTAAAATTTTGATGACATAAAGTATAGGTATCCATGATTTTTAAGGTCCGATATCCTAAAGGGGGAAGGGGGGGGGTTAATGTAAATAAAAACCAAAGTGACTTTTCTGTTCTATTTCATAATACAATATGAATATTTTTAATTTTAATTTTTTGTTGGAGTTCTTTCTATATGTTGGATATTGTAAAATGTTTAATATAAAAATGTTGTATGAAATAAAACATTTAAAAAAAAATACCAAGGTTTGGGGTGTATATATTTTGGAGGGGGGGGGGGCTGTCTGCATGTAGTGAATTTGTTGTTTTAGTTGATAATCTCTTTATGTTTGTGCAAGTTTCTTTCTCATTCCAATAATTAAGAAATGACTTTTGATGACATATACCGAGCGATTTGCTTAAAAATAATTCCGATTGTATGTTATATTATTTTTTATAACATGATTGCGGAAGGAGTCCATACTTTATTTGTAAAAATTTGCAAACCTACCTCACCCACTTTACTTCATTGAACGTATATACTAATTATTTTTTCGGGTTTATTAATTCCCCTACATTATTAGCTACCATTTTGACACACATAGTTGTAATCATAGCTTTTTTGAATACTATTATTTGTTAAAATTAAAATATGAGCTTCATATATATGCCATAATGAAAATACGATAATTTTACTAGTATTCAGACTTAGTGTACACATCTATTAAATTAACACACCCTTGGCCAAGTGGATGATTCGGGCTGTTGTGTTTTCCCTGATAAATTTGGACATGATGTGTGTAACCGGTGTGCGACTCGGCTAACACCCAGGCCTTCACTCCCCATCTATGTGCCTTCTTGTTGGCAATATACTGCTTCAGGAAATGTCTGCCCTTGAATCCGATAATCCGTTCATCAATACAAACATTCTGTGAAAGTCTATCATAAAGACGTAACATTTAACAAGAGACAAAAAAATTATATGAACAATGATAATAAATATGACACACAACTGATTATGAATTCCGGTATATATATATATTTTTTATAATTTCTATATGCATGTATATAGTTTTGCATTTGTGCAAAAACCAGTATAGATTTGTTATCAATTCTGCAAAACGAAATGCTCGTTAATAATTCTAGGCAATACATACATGTATGTTAAAAAGACATCGGATGAATGAATGAAAAAAAAAATTCAATAATTATTCAAAATTAATACAGTGTATGTATCATTACTGTTCTGCATTTGAGAATTTTACCGACTTTATAATAAAAAGGAAATATTTAAAAAGACGTGGAAATTTGATTTAAATTAAAAATATTATCAAAAACGTCAAAATGTAATTTTATTATTAGTCAAGTAAATCAAGGAATATACCTATAATTCTTTTCAAATACGTCATTGAAAAAGTCGATGATTGGTCTCACTTTATGTAGCGGGTCAAAACCTGGTAGCCCCCTTTGAACATTCAGAGCATTGTCGTTGCAGTGAAGGAATCGAAGTATTGCTTGGAATCGGTTTCTGGACATTACTTGAGAAAAGTTTGGAGTCTCTGTTATAAGATCACCGGAACCTCTCTCCCAGTATGATGCATAAGTTGGTTTCCGTACGACTCCCATCGCAAATACAAGGCCAAAAAAAGCGCTCATTTCATCTTTGGTAATAGGTTTCCAATTATTTTCTCTTGCAAATGGAGTCCGCTGATGGATATTCATACTTTCTTCGGCAAAGCGGTTTGTCTCTTCTACAATAATGTCCAAAATGCAGCAGTCCTCATCTTTCAAAAACTTTTCAAAATAATCGAAAGGCAGCATATTGGGTTCAAAATCAACTGGTCCGTGATCAGCTGTAAAATCAGGCAGCCTTGAGATAGTGAAAGAACTTGGATCCACCACCGTAAACCAAGGACCATGATTGACTCTACCGACTAGAACATCAACATTATTATCGCTGTCGGTCGCATAGCTGTCATCACTATCAGATGACATTTTCTTTTACAACTTCTACGTAATATTTGCATATTATGACGTCATAAAACGTACAAAAATTACGTCATTTTGAGAGAACAAATTGCACTTATCATATCTCATCATTTATAAAATCTAAATCATTCATTTTAAGGAAAATAAACATGACTTTATTTTATCTTTTATTTTTAACTCCAATGCGACATATGTGTCGTTTTGGCACTCAAATGACAGGCGACCAAAACGTCCCCGTGGCATTGAACTCTCTAGCGACATAAATGTCGCTGCGGCACTAAGAGGGTTAAAGCTTAGAAAATGTAGATTTTAAATGAATATTTGAGCTATGAAAGTGACCATCAAACTAATCTGTACATGTTACCTATATATTTTACAGCTAATATAATTTGAAAAGAATTTCAAAACAATATTTTACATTCATAGTGTTGTGTATGATAAAATATTAAGATTAAAAAATACTAGAGTTAAAATTTCTTTAATATTTGTCAGTCAAAACGAGCGACTTGTAAGGAAATTCAAATTTTTCAAAGTTCTCTTTCATTTTTCTACAAATTACAAAATGGTTACCATGGAAACAAAACATTTTCTGTAGACTATTTATTTGATCTGCTCATGCAAGTATTTTTATTATTTTATAGTTGTAATGAATATTTTAGTTCTAATTTCATCTTTAATTAAAAGTACGGGAAAAGTAACACTACATGTGTAATAAGCAATCCATTATTATGATGTCATTATGACGTCATAGATGAGTGAACTTGCATTGGCGTAAAAATTCCTTTGAAACAGATGAATGTACACAAGAATATATAGGCTTATAACGTTTTTATTCCTACACCAATTTTCTTGAATGATACATCAATGGTTAGAAAATAATCAGTACTTTCTATTTTTACTACTTTCGGTGTATTTGTAAACTTAATTTTTTTGTCTATCATGGAGAAACAATGAATTCAAGGGTGAGGGATGATCAAATTTGTGCAAAAATGCATTGATTTTTTGAAATAAGAGAAATGGACCCATATGAGTGCTTGATTGTAATTTTGCTTGATGTATTTAAAGTCATGAAAGAGAATAAAAATGGTATAAGTACATTAATAGGCTAACCAATGACTTAAATGTGGGTGCAGTTGTGGCTAGATGGAAGCATTTTTAAAGGATTTTGCATATAGAACTGTGCATGCTGTAAAATCTTTATTAATGATTGAATTTTCCTGAAATTTGGCATAGTGTCACTACATAGACTGTAGTATGACTTATGATGTAAAATATTGTAAAATCCAGAAAATACTTTTTCATATTGGGTACATACCTCTAATTATTTTTAGAATCGGTAGGGGAAGAAAGTAGTGCAGAAAAAATTACAAGTTCCTTAATTTGCAGAACTGAATAAAAAAAAACTATGATAATGTATTAAACTGAGCCTCATACTTAATGATAAGGAGTATGTTCCCTTGCAAAAAAGCTTGGCAGATGTAATTTATCAATAAGATCAGCAGAATTATTTTATGTATTATAACACCAGTGAGAAGTCTGGAATTCCCCTACTTTCACTTTCATTTTCAGAGGTTAACGCAGACAGACGCATTTTGCCGGAAAACGAATCTGACATGCCACCTCGAGATTTTAACCAAGGAAAGACAACTTGATTTGCTTTGATTTGAGGGGTCACTCACTGCTGAACGAAAATTAGGGACATTGCTATGTGAAGAAACGTTAACATTGCCGCCTATGGGAAAACAATTAGTGGACTGTACCCAATATGTGGAGCCTATTGGTAAGGGAAAATTCTCATAGATCTTTATTTTCTTGTGAACTCGGTGTTTACTATCATTTCCAATTGTTTAAATTTATGAAGGAAGCACATTTTAATTTGTTTATACATATTTTGAAACAAATTGATTTGTTAATAGCCCCCCCCCCCTCCTTACCCCCTTAGGAACAGACAGCTTATGCTCATATCTTCCATTGTGTACACATGTACATGTAGCATGTAAATTAAATGTATCGATTTTATACAATTTATTAATTCAGAGCCATTAATAGATATTTAGAAAAAGAAGACTTATTTTAGAAGTACATCCACCACTATTGTTTATTTTCAATACACAAAAATTCACAAATGAGGACGGAATCGGTATTCAGTAAAGTTCAAGGTCAAAGTGAAAGTAGAGTGGCAGTAAGTTATCGAAACTGCTTAGTGCTACCTAGTGCTGAGTCTTGCAGTATGTAGGTGATATGCACTTGTCATTTTATGAAAGAGGTAATGAAAAAAAAAAGGTTTCCATGCCTTATTACAATATTTGTAAATGAAAACTTTTATTTTCATGGAATAGAATTACATGAATGAGGACATAGTATACATGTGCATTCTTTCAAAGAAGTTGGTCAGACTACAGTTCTGTGGAAGTTAAGCAGTGTGTGCGTGAACATGCACACTAACATTTTTTATATTTTACATGTATTAACTGCATTACATGTATTTGTCTAATGTATAATTATTGTCAGTAAACATGCTTTTTACCTGTATTATTAATTTACATGTAATTTAACAATGTTGAGACTAATCAGTGCAAATTCATAATTTTCAATTGATATCAAATTATGGGCATAAAAGGAATGTGGTAGGATTGTGTGTGTTTGATGTCTGTCTGTGAATGTTTTAGGTGCTTTTGATGCTGATAAATTATTGCACCATTTTTTAAATTGATTTTTTTTTTAGGTTGATGGTGATACAGGACAACTTCCAGGTTCATGCAGATGGTGTTTAAAGCTATCAGTCAGTAAAAACAAACTCATTTGAACACATCTTGAGTCTTCACATGTAAAATGATGGCAGTACTTTCAATATGTAAGTTGAATTTTCTAAAGCTTCTTTGTGTGTGTGGGGGGGGGGGGGGGGGGTTGGAGGGGAGGGAGGTGGTGTTAAAGCTTAGAAAATGTAGATTTTAAATGAATATTTGAGCTATGAAAGTGACCATCAAACTAATCTGTACATGTTACCTATATATTTTACAGCTAATATAATTTGAAAAGAATTTCAAAACAATATTTTACATTCATAGTGTTGTGTATGATAAAATATTAAGATTAAAAAATACTAGAGTTAAAATTTCTTTAATATTTGTCAGTCAAAACGAGCGACTTGTAAGGAAATTCAAAATTTTCAAAGTTCTCTTTCATTTTTCTACAAATTACAAAATGGTTACCATGGAAACAAAACATTTTCTGTAGACTATTTATTTGATCTGCTCATGCAAGTATTTTTATTATTTTATAGTTGTAATGAATATTTTAGTTCTAATTTCATCTTTAATTAAAAGTACGGGAAAAGTAACACTACATGTGTAATAAGCAATCCATTATTATGATGTCATTATGACGTCATAGATGAGTGAACTTGCATTGGCGTAAAAATTCCTTTGAAACAGATGAATGTACACAAGAATATATAGGCTTATAACGTTTTTATTCCTACACCAATTTTCTTGAATGATACATCAATGGTTAGAAAATAATCAGTACTTTCTATTTTTACTACTTTCGGTGTATTTGTAAACTTAATTTTTTTGTCTATCATGGAGAAACAATGAATTCAAGGGTGAGGGATGATCAAATTTGTGCAAAAATGCATTGATTTTTTGAAATAAGAGAAATGGACCCATATGAGTGCTTGATTGTAATTTTGCTTGATGTATTTAAAGTCATGAAAGAGAATAAAAATGGTATAAGTACATTAATAGGCTAACCAATGACTTAAATGTGGGTGCAGTTGTGGCTAGATGGAAGCATTTTTAAAGGATTTTGCATATAGAACTGTGCATGCTGTAAAATCTTTATTAATGATTGAATTTTCCTGAAATTTGGCATAGTGTCACTACATAGACTGTAGTATGACTTATGATGTAAAATATTGTAAAATCCAGAAAATACTTTTTCATATTGGGTACATACCTCTAATTATTTTTAGAATCGGTAGGGGAAGAAAGTAGTGCAGAAAAAATTACAAGTTCCTTAATTTGCAGAACTGAATAAAAAAAAACTATGATAATGTATTAAACTGAGCCTCATACTTAATGATAAGGAGTATGTTCCCTTGCAAAAAAGCTTGGCAGATGTAATTTATCAATAAGATCAGCAGAATTATTTTATGTATTATAACACCAGTGAGAAGTCTGGAATTCCCCTACTTTCACTTTCATTTTCAGAGGTTAACGCAGACAGACGCATTTTGCCGGAAAACGAATCTGACATGCCACCTCGAGATTTTAACCAAGGAAAGACAACTTGATTTGCTTTGATTTGAGGGGTCACTCACTGCTGAACGAAAATTAGGGACATTGCTATGTGAAGAAACGTTAACATTGCCGCCTATGGGAAAACAATTAGTGGACTGTACCCAATATGTGGAGCCTATTGGTAAGGGAAAATTCTCATAGATCTTTATTTTCTTGTGAACTCGGTGTTTACTATCATTTCCAATTGTTTAAATTTATGAAGGAAGCACATTTTAATTTGTTTATACATATTTTGAAACAAATTGATTTGTTAATAGCCCCCCCCCCCCTCCTTACCCCCTTAGGAACAGACAGCTTATGCTCATATCTTCCATTGTGTACACATGTACATGTAGCATGTAAATTAAATGTATCGATTTTATACAATTTATTAATTCAGAGCCATTAATAGATATTTAGAAAAAGAAGACTTATTTTAGAAGTACATCCACCACTATTGTTTATTTTCAATACACAAAAATTCACAAATGAGGACGGAATCGGTATTCAGTAAAGTTCAAGGTCAAAGTGAAAGTAGAGTGGCAGTAAGTTATCGAAACTGCTTAGTGCTACCTAGTGCTGAGTCTTGCAGTATGTAGGTGATATGCACTTGTCATTTTATGAAAGAGGTAATGAAAAAAAAAAGGTTTCCATGCCTTATTACAATATTTGTAAATGAAAACTTTTATTTTCATGGAATAGAATTACATGAATGAGGACATAGTATACATGTGCATTCTTTCAAAGAAGTTGGTCAGACTACAGTTCTGTGGAAGTTAAGCAGTGTGTGCGTGAACATGCACACTAACATTTTTTATATTTTACATGTATTAACTGCATTACATGTATTTGTCTAATGTATAATTATTGTCAGTAAACATGCTTTTTACCTGTATTATTAATTTACATGTAATTTAACAATGTTGAGACTAATCAGTGCAAATTCATAATTTTCAATTGATATCAAATTATGGGCATAAAAGGAATGTGGTAGGATTGTGTGTGTTTGATGTCTGTCTGTGAATGTTTTAGGTGCTTTTGATGCTGATAAATTATTGCACCATTTTTTAAATTGATTTTTTTTTAGGTTGATGGTGATACAGGACAACTTCCAGGTTCATGCAGATGGTGTTTAAAGCTATCAGTCAGTAAAAACAAACTCATTTGAACACATCTTGAGTCTTCACATGTAAAATGATGGCAGTACTTTCAATATGTAAGTTGAATTTTCTAAAGCTTCTTTGTGTGTGTGTGTGTGTGGGGGGGGGGGGGGGGTTGGAGGGGAGGGAGGTGGTGTTAAAGCTTAGAAAATGTAGATTTTAAATGAATATTTGAGCTATGAAAGTGACCATCAAACTAATCTGTACATGTTACCTATATATTTTACAGCTAATATAATTTGAAAAGAATTTCAAAACAATATTTTACATTCATAGTGTTGTGTATGATAAAATATTAAGATTAAAAAATACTAGAGTTAAAATTTCTTTAATATTTGTCAGTCAAAACGAGCGACTTGTAAGGAAATTCAAAATTTTCAAAGTTCTCTTTCATTTTTCTACAAATTACAAAATGGTTACCATGGAAACAAAACATTTTCTGTAGACTATTTATTTGATCTGCTCATGCAAGTATTTTTATTATTTTATAGTTGTAATGAATATTTTAGTTCTAATTTCATCTTTAATTAAAAGTACGGGAAAAGTAACACTACATGTGTAATAAGCAATCCATTATTATGATGTCATTATGACGTCATAGATGAGTGAACTTGCATTGGCGTAAAAATTCCTTTGAAACAGATGAATGTACACAAGAATATATAGGCTTATAACGTTTTTATTCCTACACCAATTTTCTTGAATGATACATCAATGGTTAGAAAATAATCAGTACTTTCTATTTTTACTACTTTCGGTGTATTTGTAAACTTAATTTTTTTGTCTATCATGGAGAAACAATGAATTCAAGGGTGAGGGATGATCAAATTTGTGCAAAAATGCATTGATTTTTTGAAATAAGAGAAATGGACCCATATGAGTGCTTGATTGTAATTTTGCTTGATGTATTTAAAGTCATGAAAGAGAATAAAAATGGTATAAGTACATTAATAGGCTAACCAATGACTTAAATGTGGGTGCAGTTGTGGCTAGATGGAAGCATTTTTAAAGGATTTTGCATATAGAACTGTGCATGCTGTAAAATCTTTATTAATGATTGAATTTTCCTGAAATTTGGCATAGTGTCACTACATAGACTGTAGTATGACTTATGATGTAAAATATTGTAAAATCCAGAAAATACTTTTTCATATTGGGTACATACCTCTAATTATTTTTAGAATCGGTAGGGGAAGAAAGTAGTGCAGAAAAAATTACAAGTTCCTTAATTTGCAGAACTGAATAAAAAAAAACTATGATAATGTATTAAACTGAGCCTCATACTTAATGATAAGGAGTATGTTCCCTTGCAAAAAAGCTTGGCAGATGTAATTTATCAATAAGATCAGCAGAATTATTTTATGTATTATAACACCAGTGAGAAGTCTGGAATTCCCCTACTTTCACTTTCATTTTCAGAGGTTAACGCAGACAGACGCATTTTGCCGGAAAACGAATCTGACATGCCACCTCGAGATTTTAACCAAGGAAAGACAACTTGATTTGCTTTGATTTGAGGGGTCACTCACTGCTGAACGAAAATTAGGGACATTGCTATGTGAAGAAACGTTAACATTGCCGCCTATGGGAAAACAATTAGTGGACTGTACCCATATAATATGTGGAGCCTATTGGTAAGGGAAAATTCTCATAGATCTTTATTTTCTTGTGAACTCGGTGTTTACTATCATTTCCAATTGTTTAAATTTATGAAGGAAGCACATTTTAATTTGTTTATACATATTTTGAAACAAATTGATTTGTTAATAGCCCCCCCCCCCCCTCCTTACCCCCTTAGGAACAGACAGCTTATGCTCATATCTTCCATTGTGTACACATGTACATGTAGCATGTAAATTAAATGTATCGATTTTATACAATTTATTAATTCAGAGCCATTAATAGATATTTAGAAAAAGAAGACTTATTTTAGAAGTACATCCACCACTATTGTTTATTTTCAATACACAAAAATTCACAAATGAGGACGGAATCGGTATTCAGTAAAGTTCAAGGTCAAAGTGAAAGTAGAGTGGCAGTAAGTTATCGAAACTGCTTAGTGCTACCTAGTGCTGAGTCTTGCAGTATGTAGGTGATATGCACTTGTCATTTTATGAAAGAGGTAATGAAAAAAAAAAGGTTTCCATGCCTTATTACAATATTTGTAAATGAAAACTTTTATTTTCATGGAATAGAATTACATGAATGAGGACATAGTATACATGTGCATTCTTTCAAAGAAGTTGGTCAGACTACAGTTCTGTGGAAGTTAAGCAGTGTGTGCGTGAACATGCACACTAACATTTTTTATATTTTACATGTATTAACTGCATTACATGTATTTGTCTAATGTATAATTATTGTCAGTAAACATGCTTTTTACCTGTATTATTAATTTACATGTAATTTAACAATGTTGAGACTAATCAGTGCAAATTCATAATTTTCAATTGATATCAAATTATGGGCATAAAAGGAATGTGGTAGGATTGTGTGTGTTTGATGTCTGTCTGTGAATGTTTTAGGTGCTTTTGATGCTGATAAATTATTGCACCATTTTTTAAATTGATTTTTTTTTTAGGTTGATGGTGATACTGGACAACTTCCAGGTTCATGCAGATGGTGTTTAAAGCTATCAGTCAGTAAAAACAAACTCATTTGAACACATCTTGAGTCTTCACATGTAAAATGATGGCAGTACTTTCAATATGTAAGTTGAATTTTCTAAAGCTTCTTTGTGTGTGTGTGTGTGGGGGGGGGGGGGGGTTGGAGGGGAGGGAGGTGGTGTTAAAGCTTAGAAAATGTAGATTTTAAATGAATATTTGAGCTATGAAAGTGACCATCAAACTAATCTGTACATGTTACCTATATATTTTACAGCTAATATAATTTGAAAAGAATTTCAAAACAATATTTTACATTCATAGTGTTGTGTATGATAAAATATTAAGATTAAAAAATACTAGAGTTAAAATTTCTTTAATATTTGTCAGTCAAAACGAGCGACTTGTAAGGAAATTCAAAATTTTCAAAGTTCTCTTTCATTTTTCTACAAATTACAAAATGGTTACCATGGAAACAAAACATTTTCTGTAGACTATTTATTTGATCTGCTCATGCAAGTATTTTTATTATTTTATAGTTGTAATGAATATTTTAGTTCTAATTTCATCTTTAATTAAAAGTACGGGAAAAGTAACACTACATGTGTAATAAGCAATCCATTATTATGATGTCATTATGACGTCATAGATGAGTGAACTTGCATTGGCGTAAAAATTCCTTTGAAACAGATGAATGTACACAAGAATATATAGGCTTATAACGTTTTTATTCCTACACCAATTTTCTTGAATGATACATCAATGGTTAGAAAATAATCAGTACTTTCTATTTTTACTACTTTCGGTGTATTTGTAAACTTAATTTTTTTGTCTATCATGGAGAAACAATGAATTCAAGGGTGAGGGATGATCAAATTTGTGCAAAAATGCATTGATTTTTTGAAATAAGAGAAATGGACCCATATGAGTGCTTGATTGTAATTTTGCTTGATGTATTTAAAGTCATGAAAGAGAATAAAAATGGTATAAGTACATTAATAGGCTAACCAATGACTTAAATGTGGGTGCAGTTGTGGCTAGATGGAAGCATTTTTAAAGGATTTTGCATATAGAACTGTGCATGCTGTAAAATCTTTATTAATGATTGAATTTTCCTGAAATTTGGCATAGTGTCACTACATAGACTGTAGTATGACTTATGATGTAAAATATTGTAAAATCCAGAAAATACTTTTTCATATTGGGTACATACCTCTAATTATTTTTAGAATCGGTAGGGGAAGAAAGTAGTGCAGAAAAAATTACAAGTTCCTTAATTTGCAGAACTGAATAAAAAAAAACTATGATAATGTATTAAACTGAGCCTCATACTTAATGATAAGGAGTATGTTCCCTTGCAAAAAAGCTTGGCAGATGTAATTTATCAATAAGATCAGCAGAATTATTTTATGTATTATAACACCAGTGAGAAGTCTGGAATTCCCCTACTTTCACTTTCATTTTCAGAGGTTAACGCAGACAGACGCATTTTGCCGGAAAACGAATCTGACATGCCACCTCGAGATTTTAACCAAGGAAAGACAACTTGATTTGCTTTGATTTGAGGGGTCACTCACTGCTGAACGAAAATTAGGGACATTGCTATGTGAAGAAACGTTAACATTGCCGCCTATGGGAAAACAATTAGTGGACTGTACCCATATAATATGTGGAGCCTATTGGTAAGGGAAAATTCTCATAGATCTTTATTTTCTTGTGAACTCGGTGTTTACTATCATTTCCAATTGTTTAAATTTATGAAGGAAGCACATTTTAATTTGTTTATACATATTTTGAAACAAATTGATTTGTTAATAGCCCCCCCCCCCCTCCTTACCCCCTTAGGAACAGACAGCTTATGCTCATATCTTCCATTGTGTACACATGTACATGTAGCATGTAAATTAAATGTATCGATTTTATACAATTTATTAATTCAGAGCCATTAATAGATATTTAGAAAAAGAAGACTTATTTTAGAAGTACATCCACCACTATTGTTTATTTTCAATACACAAAAATTCACAAATGAGGACGGAATCGGTATTCAGTAAAGTTCAAGGTCAAAGTGAAAGTAGAGTGGCAGTAAGTTATCGAAACTGCTTAGTGCTACCTAGTGCTGAGTCTTGCAGTATGTAGGTGATATGCACTTGTCATTTTATGAAAGAGGTAATGAAAAAAAAAGGTTTCCATGCCTTATTACAATATTTGTAAATGAAAACTTTTATTTTCATGGAATAGAATTACATGAATGAGGACATAGTATACATGTGCATTCTTTCAAAGAAGTTGGTCAGACTACAGTTCTGTGGAAGTTAAGCAGTGTGTGCGTGAACATGCACACTAACATTTTTTATATTTTACATGTATTAACTGCATTACATGTATTTGTCTAATGTATAATTATTGTCAGTAAACATGCTTTGTACCTGTATTATTAATTTACATGTAATTTAACAATGTTGAGACTAATCAGTGCAAATTCATAATTTTCAATTGATATCAAATTATGGGCATAAAAGGAATGTGGTAGGATTGTGTGTGTTTGATGTCTGTCTGTGAATGTTTTAGGTGCTTTTGATGCTGATAAATTATTGCACCATTTTTTAAATTGATTTTTTTTTAGGTTGATGGTGATACAGGACAACTTCCAGGTTCATGCAGATGGTGTTTAAAGCTATCAGTCAGTAAAAACAAACTCATTTGAACACATCTTGAGTCTTCACATGTAAAATGATGGCAGTACTTTCAATATGTAAGTTGAATTTTCTAAAGCTTTTTTGTGTGTGTGTGTGTGGGGGGGGGGGGGGGGGTTGGAGGGGAGGGAGGTGGTGTTAAAGCTTAGAAAATGTAGATTTTAAATGAATATTTGAGCTATGAAAGTGACCATCAAACTAATCTGTACATGTTACCTATATATTTTACAGCTAATATAATTTGAAAAGAATTTCAAAACAATATTTTACATTCATAGTGTTGTGTATGATAAAATATTAAGATTAGAAAATACTAGAGTTAAAATTTCTTTAATATTTGTCAGTCAAAACGAGCGACTTGTAAGGAAATTCAAAATTTTCAAAGTTCTCTTTCATTTTTCTACAAATTACAAAATGGTTACCATGGAAACAAAACATTTTCTGTAGACTATTTATTTGATCTGCTCATGCAAGTATTTTTATTATTTTATAGTTGTAATGAATATTTTAGTTCTAATTTCATCTTTAATTAAAAGTACGGGAAAAGTAACACTACATGTGTAATAAGCAATCCATTATTATGATGTCATTATGACGTCATAGATGAGTGAACTTGCATTGGCGTAAAAATTCCTTTGAAACAGATGAATGTACACAAGAATATATAGGCTTATAACGTTTTTATTCCTACACCAATTTTCTTGAATGATACATCAATGGTTAGAAAATAATCAGTACTTTCTATTTTTACTACTTTCGGTGTATTTGTAAACTTAATTTTTTTGTCTATCATGGAGAAACAATGAATTCAAGGGTGAGGGATGATCAAATTTGTGCAAAAATGCATTGATTTTTTGAAATAAGAGAAATGGACCCATATGAGTGCTTGATTGTAATTTTGCTTGATGTATTTAAAGTCATGAAAGAGAATAAAAATGGTATAAGTACATTAATAGGCTAACCAATGACTTAAATGTGGGTGCAGTTGTGGCTAGATGGAAGCATTTTTAAAGGATTTTGCATATAGAACTGTGCATGCTGTAAAATCTTTATTAATGATTGAATTTTCCTGAAATTTGGCATAGTGTCACTACATAGACTGTAGTATGACTTATGATGTAAAATATTGTAAAATCCAGAAAATACTTTTTCATATTGGGTACATACCTCTAATTATTTTTAGAATCGGTAGGGGAAGAAAGTAGTGCAGAAAAAATTACAAGTTCCTTAATTTGCAGAACTGAATAAAAAAAAAACTATGATAATGTATTAAACTGAGCCTCATACTTAATGATAAGGAGTATGTTCCCTTGCAAAAAAGCTTGGCAGATGTAATTTATCAATAAGATCAGCAGAATTATTTTATGTATTATAACACCAGTGAGAAGTCTGGAATTCCCCTACTTTCACTTTCATTTTCAGAGGTTAACGCAGACAGACGCATTTTGCCGGAAAACGAATCTGACATGCCACCTCGAGATTTTAACCAAGGAAAGACAACTTGATTTGCTTTGATTTGAGGGGTCACTCACTGCTGAACGAAAATTAGGGACATTGCTATGTGAAGAAACGTTAACATTGCCGCCTATGGGAAAACAATTAGTGGACTGTACCCAATATGTGGAGCCTATTGGTAAGGGAAAATTCTCATAGATCTTTATTTTCTTGTGAACTCGGTGTTTACTATCATTTCCAATTGTTTAAATTTATGAAGGAAGCACATTTTAATTTGTTTATACATATTTTGAAACAAATTGATTTGTTAATAGCCCCCCCCCCCCCTCCTTACCCCCTTAGGAACAGACAGCTTATGCTCATATCTTCCATTGTGTACACATGTACATGTAGCATGTAAATTAAATGTATCGATTTTATACAATTTATTAATTCAGAGCCATTAATAGATATTTAGAAAAAGAAGACTTATTTTAGAAGTACATCCACCACTATTGTTTATTTTCAATACACAAAAATTCACAAATGAGGACGGAATCGGTATTCAGTAAAGTTCAAGGTCAAAGTGAAAGTAGAGTGGCAGTAAGTTATCGAAACTGCTTAGTGCTACCTAGTGCTGAGTCTTGCAGTATGTAGGTGATATGCACTTGTCATTTTATGAAAGAGGTAATGAAAAAAAAAAGGTTTCCATGCCTTATTACAATATTTGTAAATGAAAACTTTTATTTTCATGGAATAGAATTACATGAATGAGGACATAGTATACATGTGCATTCTTTCAAAGAAGTTGGTCAGACTACAATTCTGTGGAAGTTAAGCAGTGTGTGCGTGAACATGCACACTAACATTTTTTATATTTTACATGTATTAACTGCATTACATGTATTTGTCTAATGTATAATTATTGTCAGTAAACATGCTTTTTACCTGTATTATTAATTTACATGTAATTTAACAATGTTGAGACTAATCAGTGCAAATTCATAATTTTCAATTGATATCAAATTATGGGCATAAAAGGAATGTGGTAGGATTGTGTGTGTTTGATGTCTGTCTGTGAATGTTTTAGGTGCTTTTGATGCTGATAAATTATTGCACCATTTTTTAAATTGATTTTTTTTTTAGGTTGATGGTGATACAGGACAACTTCCAGGTTCATGCAGATGGTGTTTAAAGCTATCAGTCAGTAAAAACAAACTCATTTGAACACATCTTGAGTCTTCACATGTAAAATGATGGCAGTACTTTCAATATGTAAGTTGAATTTTCTAAAGCTTCTTTGTGTGTGTGTGTGTGTGTGGGGGGGGGGGGGGGGGTTGGAGGGGAGGGAGGTGGTGTTAAAGCTTAGAAAATGTAGATTTTAAATGAATATTTGAGCTATGAAAGTGACCATCAAACTAATCTGTACATGTTACCTATATATTTTACAGCTAATATAATTTGAAAAGAATTTCAAAACAATATTTTACATTCATAGTGTTGTGTATGATAAAATATTAAGATTAAAAAATACTAGAGTTAAAATTTCTTTAATATTTGTCAGTCAAAACGAGCGACTTGTAAGGAAATTCAAAATTTTCAAAGTTCTCTTTCATTTTTCTACAAATTACAAAATGGTTACCATGGAAACAAAACATTTTCTGTAGACTATTTATTTGATCTGCTCATGCAAGTATTTTTATTATTTTATAGTTGTAATGAATATTTTAGTTCTAATTTCATCTTTAATTAAAAGTACGGGAAAAGTAACACTACATGTGTAATAAGCAATCCATTATTATGATGTCATTATGACGTCATAGATGAGTGAACTTGCATTGGCGTAAAAATTCCTTTGAAACAGATGAATGTACACAAGAATATATAGGCTTATAACGTTTTTATTCCTACACCAAATTTTCTTGAATGATACATCAATGGTTAGAAAATAATCAGTACTTTCTATTTTTACTACTTTCGGTGTATTTGTAAACTTAATTTTTTTGTCTATCATGGAGAAACAATGAATTCAAGGGTGAGGGATGATCAAATTTGTGCAAAAATGCATTGATTTTTTGAAATAAGAGAAATGGACCCATATGAGTGCTTGATTGTAATTTTGCTTGATGTATTTAAAGTCATGAAAGAGAATAAAAATGGTATAAGTACATTAATAGGCTAACCAATGACTTAAATGTGGGTGCAGTTGTGGCTAGATGGAAGCATTTTTAAAGGATTTTGCATATAGAACTGTGCATGCTGTAAAATCTTTATTAATGATTGAATTTTCCTGAAATTTGGCATAGTGTCACTACATAGACTGTAGTATGACTTATGATGTAAAATATTGTAAAATCCAGAAAATACTTTTTCATATTGGGTACATACCTCTAATTATTTTTAGAATCGGTAGGGGAAGAAAGTAGTGCAGAAAAAATTACAAGTTCCTTAATTTGCAGAACTGAATAAAAAAAAAACTATGATAATGTATTAAACTGAGCCTCATACTTAATGATAAGGAGTATGTTCCCTTGCAAAAAAGCTTGGCAGATGTAATTTATCAATAAGATCAGCAGAATTATTTTATGTATTATAACACCAGTGAGAAGTCTGGAATTCCCCTACTTTCACTTTCATTTTCAGAGGTTAACGCAGACAGACGCATTTTGCCGGAAAACGAATCTGACATGCCACCTCGAGATTTTAACCAAGGAAAGACAACTTGATTTGCTTTGATTTGAGGGGTCACTCACTGCTGAACGAAAATTAGGGACATTGCTATGTGAAGAAACGTTAACATTGCCGCCTATGGGAAAACAATTAGTGGACTGTACCCAATATGTGGAGCCTATTGGTAAGGGAAAATTCTCATAGATCTTTATTTTCTTGTGAACTCGGTGTTTACTATCATTTCCAATTGTTTAAATTTATGAAGGAAGCACATTTTAATTTGTTTATACATATTTTGAAACAAATTGATTTGTTAATAGCCCCCCCCCCCCCTCCTTACCCCCTTAGGAACAGACAGCTTATGCTCATATCTTCCATTGTGTACACATGTACATGTAGCATGTAAATTAAATGTATCGATTTTATACAATTTATTAATTCAGAGCCATTAATAGATATTTAGAAAAAGAAGACTTATTTTAGAAGTACATCCACCACTATTGTTTATTTTCAATACACAAAAATTCACAAATGAGGACGGAATCGGTATTCAGTAAAGTTCAAGGTCAAAGTGAAAGTAGAGTGGCAGTAAGTTATCGAAACTGCTTAGTGCTACCTAGTGCTGAGTCTTGCAGTATGTAGGTGATATGCACTTGTCATTTTATGAAAGAGGTAATGAAAAAAAAAAGGTTTCCATGCCTTATTACAATATTTGTAAATGAAAACTTTTATTTTCATGGAATAGAATTACATGAATGAGGACATAGTATACATGTGCATTCTTTCAAAGAAGTTGGTCAGACTACAGTTCTGTGGAAGTTAAGCAGTGTGTGCGTGAACATGCACACTAACATTTTTTATATTTTACATGTATTAACTGCATTACATGTATTTGTCTAATGTATAATTATTGTCAGTAAACATGCTTTTTACCTGTATTATTAATTTACATGTAATTTAACAATGTTGAGACTAATCAGTGCAAATTCATAATTTTCAATTGATATCAAATTATGGGCATAAAAGGAATGTGGTAGGATTGTGTGTGTTTGATGTCTGTCTGTGAATGTTTTAGGTGCTTTTGATGCTGATAAATTATTGCACCATTTTTTAAATTGATTTTTTTTTTAGGTTGATGGTGATACAGGACAACTTCCAGGTTCATGCAGATGGTGTTTAAAGCTATCAGTCAGTAAAAACAAACTCATTTGAACACATCTTGAGTCTTCACATGTAAAATGATGGCAGTACTTTCAATATGTAAGTTGAATTTTCTAAAGCTTCTTTGTGTGTGTGTGTGTGGGGGGGGGGGGGGGGGGGTTGGAGGGGAGGGAGGTGGTGTTAAAGCTTAGAAAATGTAGATTTTAAATGAATATTTGAGCTATGAAAGTGACCATCAAACTAATCTGTACATGTTACCTATATATTTTACAGCTAATATAATTTGAAAAGAATTTCAAAACAATATTTTACATTCATAGTGTTGTGTATGATAAAATATTAAGATTAAAAAATACTAGAGTTAAAATTTCTTTAATATTTGTCAGTCAAAACGAGCGACTTGTAAGGAAATTCAAAATTTTCAAAGTTCTCTTTCATTTTTCTACAAATTACAAAATGGTTACCATGGAAACAAAACATTTTCTGTAGACTATTTATTTGATCTGCTCATGCAAGTATTTTTATTATTTTATAGTTGTAATGAATATTTTAGTTCTAATTTCATCTTTAATTAAAAGTACGGGAAAAGTAACACTACATGTGTAATAAGCAATCCATTATTATGATGTCATTATGACGTCATAGATGAGTGAACTTGCATTGGCGTAAAAATTCCTTTGAAACAGATGAATGTACACAAGAATATATAGGCTTATAACGTTTTTATTCCTACACCAATTTTCTTGAATGATACATCAATGGTTAGAAAATAATCAGTACTTTCTATTTTTACTACTTTCGGTGTATTTGTAAACTTAATTTTTTTGTCTATCATGGAGAAACAATGAATTCAAGGGTGAGGGATGATCAAATTTGTGCAAAAATGCATTGATTTTTTGAAATAAGAGAAATGGACCCATATGAGTGCTTGATTGTAATTTTGCTTGATGTATTTAAAGTCATGAAAGAGAATAAAAATGGTATAAGTACATTAATAGGCTAACCAATGACTTAAATGTGGGTGCAGTTGTGGCTAGATGGAAGCATTTTTAAAGGATTTTGCATATAGAACTGTGCATGCTGTAAAATCTTTATTAATGATTGAATTTTCCTGAAATTTGGCATAGTGTCACTACATAGACTGTAGTATGACTTATGATGTAAAATATTGTAAAATCCAGAAAATACTTTTTCATATTGGGTACATACCTCTAATTATTTTTAGAATCGGTAGGGGAAGAAAGTAGTGCAGAAAAAATTACAAGTTCCTTAATTTGCAGAACTGAATAAAAAAAAAACTATGATAATGTATTAAACTGAGCCTCATACTTAATGATAAGGAGTATGTTCCCTTGCAAAAAAGCTTGGCAGATGTAATTTATCAATAAGATCAGCAGAATTATTTTATGTATTATAACACCAGTGAGAAGTCTGGAATTCCCCTACTTTCACTTTCATTTTCAGAGGTTAACGCAGACAGACGCATTTTGCCGGAAAACGAATCTGACATGCCACCTCGAGATTTTAACCAAGGAAAGACAACTTGATTTGCTTTGATTTGAGGGGTCACTCACTGCTGAACGAAAATTAGGGACATTGCTATGTGAAGAAACGTTAACATTGCCGCCTATGGGAAAACAATTAGTGGACTGTACCCAATATGTGGAGCCTATTGGTAAGGGAAAATTCTCATAGATCTTTATTTTCTTGTGAACTCGGTGTTTACTATCATTTCCAATTGTTTAAATTTATGAAGGAAGCACATTTTAATTTGTTTATACATATTTTGAAACAAATTGATTTGTTAATAGCCCCCCCCCCCTCCTTACCCCCTTAGGAACAGACAGCTTATGCTCATATCTTCCATTGTGTACACATGTACATGTAGCATGTAAATTAAATGTATCGATTTTATACAATTTATTAATTCAGAGCCATTAATAGATATTTAGAAAAAGAAGACTTATTTTAGAAGTACATCCACCACTATTGTTTATTTTCAATACACAAAAATTCACAAATGAGGACGGAATCGGTATTCAGTAAAGTTCAAGGTCAAAGTGAAAGTAGAGTGGCAGTAAGTTATCGAAACTGCTTAGTGCTACCTAGTGCTGAGTCTTGCAGTATGTAGGTGATATGCACTTGTCATTTTATGAAAGAGGTAATGAAAAAAAAAAGGTTTCCATGCCTTATTACAATATTTGTAAATGAAAACTTTTATTTTCATGGAATAGAATTACATGAATGAGGACATAGTATACATGTGCATTCTTTCAAAGAAGTTGGTCAGACTACAGTTCTGTGGAAGTTAAGCAGTGTGTGCGTGAACATGCACACTAACATTTTTTATATTTTACATGTATTAACTGCATTACATGTATTTGTCTAATGTATAATTATTGTCAGTAAACATGCTTTTTACCTGTATTATTAATTTACATGTAATTTAACAATGTTGAGACTAATCAGTGCAAATTCATAATTTTCAATTGATATCAAATTATGGGCATAAAAGGAATGTGGTAGGATTGTGTGTGTTTGATGTCTGTCTGTGAATGTTTTAGGTGCTTTTGATGCTGATAAATTATTGCACCATTTTTTAAATTGATTTTTTTTTTAGGTTGATGGTGATACAGGACAACTTCCAGGTTCATGCAGATGGTGTTTAAAGCTATCAGTCAGTAAAAACAAACTCATTTGAACACATCTTGAGTCTTCACATGTAAAATGATGGCAGTACTTTCAATATGTAAGTTGAATTTTCTAAAGCTTCTTTGTGTGTGTGTGTTTGTGTGGGGGGGGGGGGGGGGGTTGGAGGGGAGGGAGGTGGTGTTAAAGCTTAGAAAATGTAGATTTTAAATGAATATTTGAGCTATGAAAGTGACCATCAAACTAATCTGTACATGTTACCTATATATTTTACAGCTAATATAATTTGAAAAGAATTTCAAAACAATATTTTACATTCATAGTGTTGTGTATGATAAAATATTAAGATTAAAAAATACTAGAGTTAAAATTTCTTTAATATTTGTCAGTCAAAACGAGCGACTTGTAAGGAAATTCAAAATTTTCAAAGTTCTCTTTCATTTTTCTACAAATTACAAAATGGTTACCATGGAAACAAAACATTTTCTGTAGACTATTTATTTGATCTGCTCATGCAAGTATTTTTATTATTTTATAGTTGTAATGAATATTTTAGTTCTAATTTCATCTTTAATTAAAAGTACGGGAAAAGTAACACTACATGTGTAATAAGCAATCCATTATTATGATGTCATTATGACGTCATAGATGAGTGAACTTGCATTGGCGTAAAAATTCCTTTGAAACAGATGAATGTACACAAGAATATATAGGCTTATAACGTTTTTATTCCTACACCAATTTTCTTGAATGATACATCAATGGTTAGAAAATAATCAGTACTTTCTATTTTTACTACTTTCGGGGTATTTGTAAACTTAATTTTTTTGTCTATCATGGAGAAACAATGAATTCAAGGGTGAGGGATGATCAAATTTGTGCAAAAATGCATTGATTTTTTGAAATAAGAGAAATGGACCCATATGAGTGCTTGATTGTAATTTTGCTTGATGTATTTAAAGTCATGAAAGAGAATAAAAATGGTATAAGTACATTAATAGGCTAACCAATGACTTAAATGTGGGTGCAGTTGTGGCTAGATGGAAGCATTTTTAAAGGATTTTGCATATAGAACTGTGCATGCTGTAAAATCTTTATTAATGATTGAATTTTCCTGAAATTTGGCATAGTGTCACTACATAGACTGTAGTATGACTTATGATGTAAAATATTGTAAAATCCAGAAAATACTTTTTCAATATGTGGAGCCTATTGGTAAGGGAAAATTCTCATAGATCTTTATTTTCTTGTGAACTCGGTGTTTACTATCATTTCCAATTGTTTAAATTTATGAAGGAAGCACATTTTAATTTGTTTATACATATTTTGAAACAAATTGATTTGTTAATAGCCCCCCCCCCCTCCTTACCCCCTTAGGAACAGACAGCTTATGCTCATATCTTCGATTGTGTACACATGTACATGTAGCATGTAAATTAAATGTATCGATTTTATACAATTTATTAATTCAGAGCCATTAATAGATATTTAGAAAAAGAAGACTTATTTTAGAAGTACATCCACCACTATTGTTTATTTTCAATACACAAAAATTCACAAATGAGGACGGAATCGGTATTCAGTAAAGTTCAAGGTCAAAGTGAAAGTAGAGTGGCAGTAAGTTATCGAAACTGCTTAGTGCTACCTAGTGCTGAGTCTTGCAGTATGTAGGTGATATGCACTTGTCATTTTATGAAAGAGGTAATGAAAAAAAAAAGGTTTCCATGCCTTATTACAATATTTGTAAATGAAAACTTTTATTTTCATGGAATAGAATTACATGAATGAGGACATAGTATACATGTGCATTCTTTCAAAGAAGTTGGTCAGACTACAGTTCTGTGGAAGTTAAGCAGTGTGTGCGTGAACATGCACACTAACATTTTTTATATTTTACATGTATTAACTGCATTACATGTATTTGTCTAATGTATAATTATTGTCAGTAAACATGCTTTTTACCTGTATTATTAATTTACATGTAATTTAACAATGTTGAGACTAATCAGTGCAAATTCATAATTTTCAATTGATATCAAATTATGGGCATAAAAGGAATGTGGTAGGATTGTGTGTGTTTGATGTCTGTCTGTGAATGTTTTAGGTGCTTTTGATGCTGATAAATTATTGCACCATTTTTTAAATTGATTTTTTTTTTAGGTTGATGGTGATACAGGACAACTTCCAGGTTCATGCAGATGGTGTTTAAAGCTATCAGTCAGTAAAAACAAACTCATTTGAACACATCTTGAGTCTTCACATGTAAAATGATGGCAGTACTTTCAATATGTAAGTTGAATTTTCTAAAGCTTCTTTGTGTGTGTGTGTGGGGGGGGGGGGGGGGGGTTGGAGGGGAGGGAGGTGGTGTTAAAGCTTAGAAAATGTAGATTTTAAATGAATATTTGAGCTATGAAAGTGACCATCAAACTAATCTGTACATGTTACCTATATATTTTACAGCTAATATAATTTGAAAAGAATTTCAAAACAATATTTTACATTCATAGTGTTGTGTATGATAAAATATTAAGATTAAAAAATACTAGAGTTAAAATTTCTTTAATATTTGTCAGTCAAAACGAGCGACTTGTAAGGAAATTCAAAATTTTCAAAGTTCTCTTTCATTTTTCTACAAATTACAAAATGGTTACCATGGAAACAAAACATTTTCTGTAGACTATTTATTTGATCTGCTCATGCAAGTATTTTTATTATTTTATAGTTGTAATGAATATTTTAGTTCTAATTTCATCTTTAATTAAAAGTACGGGAAAAGTAACACTACATGTGTAATAAGCAATCCATTATTATGATGTCATTATGACGTCATAGATGAGTGAACTTGCATTGGCGTAAAAATTCCTTTGAAACAGATGAATGTACACAAGAATATATAGGCTTATAACGTTTTTATTCCTACACCAATTTTCTTGAATGATACATCAATGGTTAGAAAATAATCAGTACTTTCTATTTTTACTACTTTCGGTGTATTTGTAAACTTAATTTTTTTGTCTATCATGGAGAAACAATGAATTCAAGGGTGAGGGATGATCAAATTTGTGCAAAAATGCATTGATTTTTTGAAATAAGAGAAATGGACCCATATGAGTGCTTGATTGTAATTTTGCTTGATGTATTTAAAGTCATGAAAGAGAATAAAAATGGTATAAGTACATTAATAGGCTAACCAATGACTTAAATGTGGGTGCAGTTGTGGCTAGATGGAAGCATTTTTAAAGGATTTTGCATATAGAACTGTGCATGCTGTAAAATCTTTATTAATGATTGAATTTTCCTGAAATTTGGCATAGTGTCACTACATAGACTGTAGTATGACTTATGATGTAAAATATTGTAAAATCCAGAAAATACTTTTTCAATATGTGGAGCCTATTGGTAAGGGAAAATTCTCATAGATCTTTATTTTCTTGTGAACTCGGTGTTTACTATCATTTCCAATTGTTTAAATTTATGAAGGAAGCACATTTTAATTTGTTTATACATATTTTGAAACAAATTGATTTGTTAATAGCCCCCCCCCCCCTCCTTACCCCCTTAGGAACAGACAGCTTATGCTCATATCTTCGATTGTGTACACATGTACATGTAGCATGTAAATTAAATGTATCGATTTTATACAATTTATTAATTCAGAGCCATTAATAGATATTTAGAAAAAGAAGACTTATTTTAGAAGTACATCCACCACTATTGTTTATTTTCAATACACAAAAATTCACAAATGAGGACGGAATCGGTATTCAGTAAAGTTCAAGGTCAAAGTGAAAGTAGAGTGGCAGTAAGTTATCGAAACTGCTTAGTGCTACCTAGTGCTGAGTCTTGCAGTATGTAGGTGATATGCACTTGTCATTTTATGAAAGAGGTAATGAAAAAAAAAAGGTTTCCATGCCTTATTACAATATTTGTAAATGAAAACTTTTATTTTCATGGAATAGAATTACATGAATGAGGACATAGTATACATGTGCATTCTTTCAAAGAAGTTGGTCAGACTACAGTTCTGTGGAAGTTAAGCAGTGTGTGCGTGAACATGCACACTAACATTTTTTATATTTTACATGTATTAACTGCATTACATGTATTTGTCTAATGTATAATTATTGTCAGTAAACATGCTTTTTACCTGTATTATTAATTTACATGTAATTTAACAATGTTGAGACTAATCAGTGCAAATTCATAATTTTCAATTGATATCAAATTATGGGCATAAAAGGAATGTGGTAGGATTGTGTGTGTTTGATGTCTGTCTGTGAATGTTTTAGGTGCTTTTGATGCTGATAAATTATTGCACCATTTTTTAAATTGATTTTTTTTTTAGGTTGATGGTGATACAGGACAACTTCCAGGTTCATGCAGATGGTGTTTAAAGCTATCAGTCAGTAAAAACAAACTCATTTGAACACATCTTGAGTCTTCACATGTAAAATGATGGCAGTACTTTCAATATGTAAGTTGAATTTTCTAAAGCTTCTTTGTGTGTGTGTGTGTGTGTGGGGGGGGGGGGGGGGGGGTTGGAGGGGAGGGAGGTGGTGTTAACCCTCTTAGTGCCATTTATAATAGAATTACGTTATGACGTCGCTAGTACGTCATAGTAGTCTGTACGTTCTGCGTACCGAAATACCTTAACGTAACAGACAATTATTATGATGTTCTTGAATAAATTCTTTTTATCAGGAGCGAATCCGGATTTGCACACCCCTTCCTGAATTTTGCAACCTGATCCTCATACATAGATCATTTTTTAAATTGAAATTATTCATTCCACAAATAATTTAACAAAAAGGAATTTAATAATTTCTTATTCCCGTTTTATAAAAGAATAAAACTAATAAAACTGATTGTAAAATCTTGCAAGTGCGATAAAATTTGCTTGCATAAAATTTATTTCAAAATATGAAAAAAAGTAACTTTAAAATGTGACGAAAAAAAAAATATCTGGAATAAAATTCCAGTACATTTATTATATAATTATGTAGTTTGCTAAAGTTATAAAAATTATATAGTACCAGAGAAATCCCGACAACTGCAATTAAGTAAAAAAAAAGTGAAGAACAAGTCGTTTTAAATTAATAGGGTATTCCTTGTATCGAGTAGTGAAGTGACGTTTTTTGTAATGAATTGTCTCCCTGTGGAGGGCGTGGTTTATGCACGCAGTAGTGTAACAAACGCCTTCCAACCAATCAGATTCGACTAATGAACATGAAAGTATAATAAAAATTAAATTGTCAAAATTTTGGAAATATTACAATACCTTCGCTAAATAGTTCATCCTTGATTTGTTTTTTTTTAATTCAAAACTAAGTTACGTGAAAAAAGTAACTGAGAAATCAAACAAAATACAAGTACGTAGTAAATGAATATGACAAACTCATTATTATATATTCCATGTAAAAATAATTTTATTCTTCATAATTAATAAGAGTGTGGAATTTCCTGAAACAATTTCCAACACACAACCCGACGGAACAATCAGGGCACCAAGTACGGATCCTTGTTCCGGCAAAGTTCCCTCTTTTTCCTGAACAAACAGCACATTTCATTCGCTTCTTTTCAGGGATCCAGTCTATGAAATGTTTGGCAGACAATCTAGCACTTCTCAGTACACCAAGTCGTCCCCGTCTTGATCTTCCTTCCCTAAAATTTCCCAAAAGTCCCTTTATTATCTCTTTCTGAAATTGTAAGTGGTCCATTTTCTTCTGTATCACGAAGGAGGACTTGTAACAGATATAGGCATTGACTGAAAGAGATAACGGATTGTTAAATAATACATAATAGCATTAATACGTGTTGCACATGCTTGTATTTTTGAGTCCTATATATATTCGCGAGAAGTAATTTAAAGTCAAGAAATGTTGCAAAATATGTATTACCTGCAGCCATCATCAAGAAACTGAATAGAATTTTCTTCCATAGTTTGAGACTACGAAACTGGGGTTCATACTGTGTAAGAAGCTGATCACCTAGATCTACTCCGCCCATTGTTTCGTTATACTTGTGCACAACTCCTGGTGCTTTGACAATTTTTCCTTTGGTGTTAGCTTTTCGCATCATTCTAAATATGAAATGTGACATCATTAAATGCAATCAACAATTTTAGAGTATTATGATAATATTATGTGATAGACCTACCTGGAACTTCCTGTAGTGCTGAGGAGAGTCACCTGTCGCCGATCACTGTACAGAACTGCCATCAAAGGACCTTGCGACTTCACAATCATGTCTCCCTTGGGCAAGCGGGTAGCTTTAAAACTAACTGGCATTCCCTTCCTCGAAGTAATAACTGTACCTGTGCCAAAAACTCCCCTGTCCCTTAAATCATGCAGAAGTTTGGGACTGGTAAACCAGCTGTCAATGGTCACGTGGTGTAGGTTACCAAAATGTGGTCTCATTAAATCCATTACGACTTTATATCTGAAATGATTTTGATAGTTATTTTTTATGAACTAAAAGAGTTATTTTCAAAATTCTAATACACTCTAATTCTGCACTTGAAAAGTATAGTTGAAATGCCTTCGCAAGTGCTTGTGGTCAGAACCCCCCCCCCCCTCCCCCCTTAAAGTCTATATGCACACCCAGGCTTAGGGACTGTTTTCAAAAAAAGTGTTTAAAACTTATAGAGCATGTAAGTCACCCCTCTCCTTCCTATAGTGTGGACTGGTTGTATATGTATTAACAAGAATGATTTGATATTTTAACACTATAGAATTTACTTTTGAAGAAGAATAGTGTGATTAGAGTGGAATGTAGGGACAGCATGGTTAAAGACAATACCGAAACAAAATATGATGATACATTAAAATTTTGATGACATAAAGTATAGGTATCCATGATTTTTAAGGTCCGATATCCTAAAGGGGGAAGGGGGGGGGGGTTAATGTAAATAAAAACCAAAGTGACTTTTCTGTTCTATTTCATAATACAATATGAATATTTTTAATTTTAATTTTTTGTTGGAGTTCTTTCTATATGTTGGATATTGTAAAATGTTTAATATAAAAATGTTGTATGAAATAAAACATTTAAAAAAAAATACCAAGGTTTGGGGTGTATATATTTTGGAGGGGGGGGGGGCTGTCTGCATGTAGTGAATTTGTTGTTTTAGTTGATAATCTCTTTATGTTTGTGCAAGTTTCTTTCTCATTCCAATAATTAAGAAATGACTTTTGATGACATATACCGAGCGATTTGCTTAAAAATAATTCCGATTGTATGTTATATTATTTTTTATAACATGATTGCGGAAGGAGTCCATACTTTATTTGTAAAAATTTGCAAACCTACCTCACCCACTTTACTTCATTGAACGTATATACTAATTATTTTTTCGGGTTTATTAATTCCCCTACATTATTAGCTACCATTTTGACACACATAGTTGTAATCATAGCTTTTTTGAATACTATTATTTGTTAAAATTAAAATATGAGCTTCATATATATGCCATAATGAAAATACGATAATTTTACTAGTATTCAGACTTAGTGTACACATCTATTAAATTAACACACCCTTGGCCAAGTGGATGATTCGGGCTGTTGTGTTTTCCCTGATAAATTTGGACATGATGTGTGTAACCGGTGTGCGACTCGGCTAACACCCAGGCCTTCACTCCCCATCTATGTGCCTTCTTGTTGGCAATATACTGCTTCAGGAAATGTCTGCCCTTGAATCCGATAATCCGTTCATCAATACAAACATTCTGTGAAAGTCTATCATAAAGACGTAACATTTAACAAGAGACAAAAAAATTATATGAACAATGATAATAAATATGACACACAACTGATTATGAATTCCGGTATATATATATATTTTTTATAATTTCTATATGCATGTATATAGTTTTGCATTTGTGCAAAAACCAGTATAGATTTGTTATCAATTCTGCAAAACGAAATGCTCGTTAATAATTCTAGGCAATACATACATGTATGTTAAAAAGACATCGGATGAATGAATGAAAAAAAAAATTCAATAATTATTCAAAATTAATACAGTGTATGTATCATTACTGTTCTGCATTTGAGAATTTTACCGACTTTATAATAAAAAGGAAATATTTAAAAAGACGTGGAAATTTGATTTAAATTAAAAATATTATCAAAAACGTCAAAATGTAATTTTATTATTAGTCAAGTAAATCAAGGAATATACCTATAATTCTTTTCAAATACGTCATTGAAAAAGTCGATGATTGGTCTCACTTTATGTAGCGGGTCAAAACCTGGTAGCCCCCTTTGAACATTCAGAGCATTGTCGTTGCAGTGAAGGAATCGAAGTATTGCTTGGAATCGGTTTCTGGACATTACTTGAGAAAAGTTTGGAGTCTCTGTTATAAGATCACCGGAACCTCTCTCCCAGTATGATGCATAAGTTGGTTTCCGTACGACTCCCATCGCAAATACAAGGCCAAAAAAAGCGCTCATTTCATCTTTGGTAATAGGTTTCCAATTATTTTCTCTTGCAAATGGAGTCCGCTGATGGATATTCATACTTTCTTCGGCAAAGCGGTTTGTCTCTTCTACAATAATGTCCAAAATGCAGCAGTCCTCATCTTTCAAAAACTTTTCAAAATAATCGAAAGGCAGCATATTGGGTTCAAAATCAACTGGTCCGTGATCAGCTGTAAAATCAGGCAGCCTTGAGATAGTGAAAGAACTTGGATCCACCACCGTAAACCAAGGACCATGATTGACTCTACCGACTAGAACATCAACATTATTATCGCTGTCGGTCGCATAGCTGTCATCACTATCAGATGACATTTTCTTTTACAACTTCTACGTAATATTTGCATATTATGACGTCATAAAACGTACAAAAATTACGTCATTTTGAGAGAACAAATTGCACTTATCATATCTCATCATTTATAAAATCTAAATCATTCATTTTAAGGAAAATAAACATGACTTTATTTTATCTTTTATTTTTAACTCCAATGCGACATATGTGTCGTTTTGGCACTCAAATGACAGGCGACCAAAACGTCCCCGTGGCATTGAACTCTCTAGCGCCATAAATGTCGCTGCGGCACTAAGAGGGTTAAAGCTTAGAAAATGTAGATTTTAAATGAATATTTGAGCTATGAAAGTGACCATCAAACTAATCTGTACATGTTACCTATATATTTTACAGCTAATATAATTTGAAAAGAATTTCAAAACAATATTTTACATTCATAGTGTTGTGTATGATAAAATATTAAGATTAAAAAATACTAGAGTTAAAATTTCTTTAATATTTGTCAGTCAAAACGAGCGACTTGTAAGGAAATTCAAAATTTTCAAAGTTCTCTTTCATTTTTCTACAAATTACAAAATGGTTACCATGGAAACAAAACATTTTCTGTAGACTATTTATTTGATCTGCTCATGCAAGTATTTTTATTATTTTATAGTTGTAATGAATATTTTAGTTCTAATTTCATCTTTAATTAAAAGTACGGGAAAAGTAACACTACATGTGTAATAAGCAATCCATTATTATGATGTCATTATGACGTCATAGATGAGTGAACTTGCATTGGCGTAAAAATTCCTTTGAAACAGATGAATGTACACAAGAATATATAGGCTTATAACGTTTTTATTCCTACACCAATTTTCTTGAATGATACATCAATGGTTAGAAAATAATCAGTACTTTCTATTTTTACTACTTTCGGGGTATTTGTAAACTTAATTTTTTTGTCTATCATGGAGAAACAATGAATTCAAGGGTGAGGGATGATCAAATTTGTGCAAAAATGCATTGATTTTTTGAAATAAGAGAAATGGACCCATATGAGTGCTTGATTGTAATTTTGCTTGATGTATTTAAAGTCATGAAAGAGAATAAAAATGGTATAAGTACATTAATAGGCTAACCAATGACTTAAATGTGGGTGCAGTTGTGGCTAGATGGAAGCATTTTTAAAGGATTTTGCATATAGAACTGTGCATGCTGTAAAATCTTTATTAATGATTGAATTTTCCTGAAATTTGGCATAGTGTCACTACATAGACTGTAGTATGACTTATGATGTAAAATATTGTAAAATCCAGAAAATACTTTTTCATATTGGGTACATACCTCTAATTATTTTTAGAATCGGTAGGGGAAGAAAGTAGTGCAGAAAAAATTACAAGTTCCTTAATTTGCAGAACTGAATAAAAAAAAAACTATGATAATGTATTAAACTGAGCCTCATACTTAATGATAAGGAGTATGTTCCCTTGCAAAAAAGCTTGGCAGATGTAATTTATCAATAAGATCAGCAGAATTATTTTATGTATTATAACACCAGTGAGAAGTCTGGAATTCCCCTACTTTCACTTTCATTTTCAGAGGTTAACGCAGACAGACGCATTTTGCCGGAAAACGAATCTGACATGCCACCTCGAGATTTTAACCAAGGAAAGACAACTTGATTTGCTTTGATTTGAGGGGTCACTCACTGCTGAACGAAAATTAGGGACATTGCTATGTGAAGAAACGTTAACATTGCCGCCTATGGGAAAACAATTAGTGGACTGTACCCAATATGTGGAGCCTATTGGTAAGGGAAAATTCTCATAGATCTTTATTTTCTTGTGAACTCGGTGTTTACTATCATTTCCAATTGTTTAAATTTATGAAGGAAGCACATTTTAATTTGTTTATACATATTTTGAAACAAATTGATTTGTTAATAGCCCCCCCCCCTCCTTACCCCCTTAGGAACAGACAGCTTATGCTCATATCTTCCATTGTGTACACATGTACATGTAGCATGTAAATTAAATGTATCGATTTTATACAATTTATTAATTCAGAGCCATTAATAGATATTTAGAAAAAGAAGACTTATTTTAGAAGTACATCCACCACTATTGTTTATTTTCAATACACAAAAATTCACAAATGAGGACGGAATCGGTATTCAGTAAAGTTCAAGGTCAAAGTGAAAGTAGAGTGGCAGTAAGTTATCGAAACTGCTTAGTGCTACCTAGTGCTGAGTCTTGCAGTATGTAGGTGATATGCACTTGTCATTTTATGAAAGAGGTAATGAAAAAAAAAAGGTTTCCATGCCTTATTACAATATTTGTAAATGAAAACTTTTATTTTCATGGAATAGAATTACATGAATGAGGACATAGTATACATGTGCATTCTTTCAAAGAAGTTGGTCAGACTACAGTTCTGTGGAAGTTAAGCAGTGTGTGCGTGAACATGCACACTAACATTTTTTATATTTTACATGTATTAACTGCATTACATGTATTTGTCTAATGTATAATTATTGTCAGTAAACATGCTTTTTACCTGTATTATTAATTTACATGTAATTTAACAATGTTGAGACTAATCAGTGCAAATTCATAATTTTCAATTGATATCAAATTATGGGCATAAAAGGAATGTGGTAGGATTGTGTGTGTTTGATGTCTGTCTGTGAATGTTTTAGGTGCTTTTGATGCTGATAAATTATTGCACCATTTTTTAAATTGATTTTTTTTTTAGGTTGATGGTGATACAGGACAACTTCCAGGTTCATGCAGATGGTGTTTAAAGCTATCAGTCAGTAAAAACAAACTCATTTGAACACATCTTGAGTCTTCACATGTAAAATGATGGCAGTACTTTCAATATGTAAGTTGAATTTTCTAAAGCTTCTTTGTGTGTGTGTGTTTGTGTGTGTGTGTGTGTGGGGGGGGGGGGGGGGGGGGTTGGAGGGGAGGGAGGTGGTGTTAAAGCTTAGAAAATGTAGATTTTAAATGAATATTTGAGCTATGAAAGTGACCATCAAACTAATCTGTACATGTTACCTATATATTTTACAGCTAATATAATTTGAAAAGAATTTCAAAACAATATTTTACATTCATAGTGTTGTGTATGATAAAATATTAAGATTAAAAAATACTAGAGTTAAAATTTCTTTAATATTTGTCAGTCAAAACGAGCGACTTGTAAGGAAATTCAAAATTTTCAAAGTTCTCTTTCATTTTTCTACAAATTACAAAATGGTTACCATGGAAACAAAACATTTTCTGTAGACTATTTATTTGATCTGCTCATGCAAGTATTTTTATTATTTTATAGTTGTAATGAATATTTTAGTTCTAATTTCATCTTTAATTAAAAGTACGGGAAAAGTAACACTACATGTGTAATAAGCAATCCATTATTATGATGTCATTATGACGTCATAGATGAGTGAACTTGCATTGGCGTAAAAATTCCTTTGAAACAGATGAATGTACACAAGAATATATAGGCTTATAACGTTTTTATTCCTACACCAATTTTCTTGAATGATACATCAATGGTTAGAAAATAATCAGTACTTTCTATTTTTACTACTTTCGGGGTATTTGTAAACTTAATTTTTTTGTCTATCATGGAGAAACAATGAATTCAAGGGTGAGGGATGATCAAATTTGTGCAAAAATGCATTGATTTTTTGAAATAAGAGAAATGGACCCATATGAGTGCTTGATTGTAATTTTGCTTGATGTATTTAAAGTCATGAAAGAGAATAAAAATGGTATAAGTACATTAATAGGCTAACCAATGACTTAAATGTGGGTGCAGTTGTGGCTAGATGGAAGCATTTTTAAAGGATTTTGCATATAGAACTGTGCATGCTGTAAAATCTTTATTAATGATTGAATTTTCCTGAAATTTGGCATAGTGTCACTACATA
The DNA here is from genome assembly GCF_033153115.1 of Saccostrea echinata. Classification (NCBI taxonomy): domain Eukaryota; kingdom Metazoa; phylum Mollusca; class Bivalvia; order Ostreida; family Ostreidae; genus Saccostrea; species Saccostrea echinata. Next base: position 6,391,492 of record NW_026889754.1, read on the forward strand.
GACTGTAGTATGACTTATGATGTAAAATATTGTAAAATCCAGAAAATACTTTTTCAATATGTGGAGCCTATTGGTAAGGGAAAATTCTCATAGATCTTTTATTTTCTTGTGAACTCGGTGTTTACTATCATTTCCAATTGTTTAAATTTATGAAGGAAGCACATTTTAATTTGTTTATACATATTTTGAAACAAATTGATTTGTTAATAGCCCCCCCCCCTCCTTACCCCCTTAGGAACAGACAGCTTATGCTCATATCTTCCATTGTGTACACATGTACATGTAGCATGTAAATTAAATGTATCGATTTTATACAATTTATTAATTCAGAGCCATTAATAGATATTTAGAAAAAGAAGACTTATTTTAGAAGTACATCCACCACTATTGTTTATTTTCAATACACAAAAATTCACAAATGAGGACGGAATCGGTATTCAGTAAAGTTCAAGGTCAAAGTGAAAGTAGAGTGGCAGTAAGTTATCGAAACTGCTTAGTGCTACCTAGTGCTGAGTCTTGCAGTATGTAGGTGATATGCACTTGTCATTTTATGAAAGAGGTAATGAAAAAAAAAAGGTTTCCATGCCTTATTACAATATTTGTAAATGAAAACTTTTATTTTCATGGAATAGAATTACATGAATGAGGACATAGTATACATGTGCATTCTTTCAAAGAAGTTGGTCAGACTACAGTTCTGTGGAAGTTAAGCAGTGTGTGCGTGAACATGCACACTAACATTTTTTATATTTTACATGTATTAACTGCATTACATGTATTTGTCTAATGTATAATTATTGTCAGTAAACATGCTTTTTACCTGTATTATTAATTTACATGTAATTTAACAATGTTGAGACTAATCAGTGCAAATTCATAATTTTCAATTGATATCAAATTATGGGCATAAAAGGAATGTGGTAGGATTGTGTGTGTTTGATGTCTGTCTGTGAATGTTTTAGGTGCTTTTGATGCTGATAAATTATTGCACCATTTTTTAAATTGATTTTTTTTTTAGGTTGATGGTGATACAGGACAACTTCCAGGTTCATGCAGATGGTGTTTAAAGCTATCAGTCAGTAAAAACAAACTCATTTGAACACATCTTGAGTCTTCACATGTAAAATGATGGCAGTACTTTCAATATGTAAGTTGAATTTTCTAAAGCTTCTTTGTGTGTGTGTGTGTGGGGGGGGGGGGGGGTTGGAGGGGAGGGAGGTGGTGTTAAAGCTTAGAAAATGTAGATTTTAAATGAATATTTGAGCTATGAAAGTGACCATCAAACTAATCTGTACATGTTACCTATATATTTTACAGCTAATATAATTTGAAAAGAATTTCAAAACAATATTTTACATTCATAGTGTTGTGTATGATAAAATATTAAGATTAAAAAATACTAGAGTTAAAATTTCTTTAATATTTGTCAGTCAAAACGAGCGACTTGTAAGGAAATTCAAAATTTTCAAAGTTCTCTTTCATTTTTCTACAAATTACAAAATGGTTACCATGGAAACAAAACATTTTCTGTAGACTATTTATTTGATCTGCTCATGCAAGTATTTTTATTATTTTATAGTTGTAATGAATATTTTAGTTCTAATTTCATCTTTAATTAAAAGTACGGGAAAAGTAACACTACATGTGTAATAAGCAATCCATTATTATGATGTCATTATGACGTCATAGATGAGTGAACTTGCATTGGCGTAAAAATTCCTTTGAAACAGATGAATGTACACAAGAATATATAGGCTTATAACGTTTTTATTCCTACACCAATTTTCTTGAATGATACATCAATGGTTAGAAAATAATCAGTACTTTCTATTTTTACTACTTTCGGGGTATTTGTAAACTTAATTTTTTTGTCTATCATGGAGAAACAATGAATTCAAGGGTGAGGGATGATCAAATTTGTGCAAAAATGCATTGATTTTTTGAAATAAGAGAAATGGACCCATATGAGTGCTTGATTGTAATTTTGCTTGATGTATTTAAAGTCATGAAAGAGAATAAAAATGGTATAAGTACATTAATAGGCTAACCAATGACTTAAATGTGGGTGCAGTTGTGGCTAGATGGAAGCATTTTTAAAGGATTTTGCATATAGAACTGTGCATGCTGTAAAATCTTTATTAATGATTGAATTTTCCTGAAATTTGGCATAGTGTCACTACATAGACTGTAGTATGACTTATGATGTAAAATATTGTAAAATCCAGAAAATACTTTTTCAATATGTGGAGCCTATTGGTAAGGGAAAATTCTCATAGATCTTTATTTTCTTGTGAACTCGGTGTTTACTATCATTTCCAATTGTTTAAATTTATGAAGGAAGCACATTTTAATTTGTTTATACATATTTTGAAACAAATTGATTTGTTAATAGCCCCCCCCCCCTTCTTACCCCCTTAGGAACAGACAGCTTATGCTCATATCTTCGATTGTGTACACATGTACATGTAGCATGTAAATTAAATGTATCGATTTTATACAATTTATTAATTCAGAGCCATTAATAGATATTTAGAAAAAGAAGACTTATTTTAGAAGTACATCCATCACTATTGTTTATTTTCAATACACAAAAATTCACAAATGAGGACGGAATCGGTATTCAGTAAAGTTCAAGGTCAAAGTGAAAGTAGAGTGGCAGTAAGTTATCGAAACTGCTTAGTGCTACCTAGTGCTGAGTCTTGCAGTATGTAGGTGATATGCACTTGTCATTTTATGAAAGAGGTAATGAAAAAAAAAAGGTTTCCATGCCTTATTACAATATTTGTAAATGAAAACTTTTATTTTCATGGAATAGAATTACATGAATGAGGACATAGTATACATGTGCATTCTTTCAAAGAAGTTGGTCAGACTACAGTTCTGTGGAAGTTAAGCAGTGTGTGCGTGAACATGCACACTAACATTTTTTATATTTTACATGTATTAACTGCATTACATGTATTTGTCTAATGTATAATTATTGTCAGTAAACATGCTTTTTACCTGTATTATTAATTTACATGTAATTTAACAATGTTGAGACTAATCAGTGCAAATTCATAATTTTCAATTGATATCAAATTATGGGCATAAAAGGAATGTGGTAGGATTGTGTGTGTTTGATGTCTGCCTGTGAATGTTTTAGGTGCTTTTGATGCTGATAAATTATTGCACCATTTTTTAAATTGATTTTTTTTTTTAGGTTGATGGTGATACAGGACAACTTCCAGGTTCATGCAGATGGTGTTTAAAGCTATCAGTCAGTAAAAACAAACTCATTTGAACACATCTTGAGTCTTCACATGTAAAATGATGGCAGTACTTTCAATATGTAAGTTGAATTTTCTAAAGCTTCTTTGTGTGTGTGTGTGGGGGGGGGGGGGGGGTTGGAGGGGAGGGAGGTGGTGTTAAAGCTTAGAAAATGTAGATTTTAAATGAATATTTGAGCTATGAAAGTGACCATCAAACTAATCTGTACATGTTACCTATATATTTTACAGCTAATATAATTTGAAAAGAATTTCAAAACAATATTTTACATTCATAGTGTTGTGTATGATAAAATATTAAGATTAAAAAATACTAGAGTTAAAATTTCTTTAATATTTGTCAGTCAAAACGAGCGACTTGTAAGGAAATTCAAAATTTTCAAAGTTCTCTTTCATTTTTCTACAAATTACAAAATGGTTACCATGGAAACAAAACATTTTCTGTAGACTATTTATTTGATCTGCTCATGCAAGTATTTTTATTATTTTATAGTTGTAATGAATATTTTAGTTCTAATTTCATCTTTAATTAAAAGTACGGGAAAAGTAACACTACATGTGTAATAAGCAATCCATTATTATGATGTCATTATGACGTCATAGATGAGTGAACTTGCATTGGCGTAAAAATTCCTTTGAAACAGATGAATGTACACAAGAATATATAGGCTTATAACGTTTTTATTCCTACACCAATTTTCTTGAATGATACATCAATGGTTAGAAAATAATCAGTACTTTCTATTTTTACTACTTTCGGGGTATTTGTAAACTTAATTTTTTTGTCTATCATGGAGAAACAATGAATTCAAGGGTGAGGGATGATCAAATTTGTGCAAAAATGCATTGATTTTTTGAAATAAGAGAAATGGACCCATATGAGTGCTTGATTGTAATTTTGCTTGATGTATTTAAAGTCATGAAAGAGAATAAAAATGGTATAAGTACATTAATAGGCTAACCAATGACTTAAATGTGGGTGCAGTTGTGGCTAGATGGAAGCATTTTTAAAGGATTTTGCATATAGAACTGTGCATGCTGTAAAATCTTTATTAATGATTGAATTTTCCTGAAATTTGGCATAGTGTCACTACATAGACTGTAGTATGACTTATGATGTAAAATATTGTAAAATCCAGAAAATACTTTTTCATATTGGGTACATACCTCTAATTATTTTTAGAATCGGTAGGGGAAGAAAGTAGTGCAGAAAAAATTACAAGTTCCTTAATTTGCAGAACTGAATAAAAAAAAAACTATGATAATGTATTAAACTGAGCCTCATACTTAATGATAAGGAGTATGTTCCCTTGCAAAAAAGCTTGGCAGATGTAATTTATCAATAAGATCAGCAGAATTATTTTATGTATTATAACACCAGTGAGAAGTCTGGAATTCCCCTACTTTCACTTTCATTTTCAGAGGTTAACGCAGACAGACGCATTTTGCCGGAAAACGAATCTGACATGCCACCTCGAGATTTTAACCAAGGAAAGACAACTTGATTTGCTTTGATTTGAGGGGTCACTCACTGCTGAACGAAAATTAGGGACATTGCTATGTGAAGAAACGTTAACATTGCCGCCTATGGGAAAACAATTAGTGGACTGTACCCAATATGTGGAGCCTATTGGTAAGGGAAAATTCTCATAGATCTTTATTTTCTTGTGAACTCGGTGTTTACTATCATTTCCAATTGTTTAAATTTATGAAGGAAGCACATTTTAATTTGTTTATACATATTTTGAAACAAATTGATTTGTTAATAGCCCCCCCCCCCTCCTTACCCCCTTAGGAACAGACAGCTTATGCTCATATCTTCCATTGTGTACACATGTACATGTAGCATGTAAATTAAATGTATCGATTTTATACAATTTATTAATTCAGAGCCATTAATAGATATTTAGAAAAAGAAGACTTATTTTAGAAGTACATCCACCACTATTGTTTATTTTCAATACACAAAAATTCACAAATGAGGACGGAATCGGTATTCAGTAAAGTTCAAGGTCAAAGTGAAAGTAGAGTGGCAGTAAGTTATCGAAACTGCTTAGTGCTACCTAGTGCTGAGTCTTGCAGTATGTAGGTGATATGCACTTGTCATTTTATGAAAGAGGTAATGAAAAAAAAAAGGTTTCCATGCCTTATTACAATATTTGTAAATGAAAACTTTTATTTTCATGGAATAGAATTACATGAATGAGGACATAGTATACATGTGCATTCTTTCAAAGAAGTTGGTCAGACTACAGTTCTGTGGAAGTTAAGCAGTGTGTGCGTGAACATGCACACTAACATTTTTTATATTTTACATGTATTAACTGCATTACATGTATTTGTCTAATGTATAATTATTGTCAGTAAACATGCTTTTTACCTGTATTATTAATTTACATGTAATTTAACAATGTTGAGACTAATCATTGCAAATTCATAATTTTCAGTTGATATCAAATTATGGGCATAAAAGGAATGTGGTAGGATTGTGTGTGTTTGATGTCTGTCTGTGAATGTTTTAGGTGCTTTTGATGCTGATAAATTATTGCACCATTTTTTAAATTGATTTTTTTTTAGGTTGATGGTGATACAGGACAACTTCCAGGTTCATGCAGATGGTGTTTAAAGCTATCAGTCAGTAAAAACAAACTCATTTGAACACATCTTGAGTCTTCACATGTAAAATGATGGCAGTACTTTCAATATGTAAGTTGAATTTTCTAAAGCTTCTTTGTGTGTGTGTGTGTGTGTGTGGGGGGGGGGGGGGGGTTGGAGGGGAGGGAGGTGTTGTTAAAGCTTAGAAAATGTAGATTTTAAATGAATATTTGAGCTATGAAAGTGACCATCAAACTAATCTGTACATGTTACCTATATATTTTACAGCTAATATAATTTGAAAAGAATTTCAAAACAATATTTTACATTCATAGTGTTGTGTATGATAAAATATTAAGATTAAAAAATACTAGAGTTAAAATTTCTTTAATATTTGTCAGTCAAAACGAGCGACTTGTAAGGAAATTCAAAATTTTCAAAGTTCTCTTTCATTTTTCTACAAATTACAAAATGGTTACCATGGAAACAAAACATTTTCTGTAGACTATTTATTTGATCTGCTCATGCAAGTATTTTTATTATTTTATAGTTGTAATGAATATTTTAGTTCTAATTTCATCTTTAATTAAAAGTACGGGAAAAGTAACACTACATGTGTAATAAGCAATCCATTATTATGATGTCATTATGACGTCATAGATGAGTGAACTTGCATTGGCGTAAAAATTCCTTTGAAACAGATGAATGTACACAAGAATATATAGGCTTATAACGTTTTTATTCCTACACCAATTTTCTTGAATGATACATCAATGGTTAGAAAATAATCAGTACTTTCTATTTTTACTACTTTCGGGGTATTTGTAAACTTAATTTTTTTGTCTATCATGGAGAAACAATGAATTCAAGGGTGAGGGATGATCAAATTTGTGCAAAAATGCATTGATTTTTTGAAATAAGAGAAATGGACCCATATGAGTGCTTGATTGTAATTTTGCTTGATGTATTTAAAGTCATGAAAGAGAATAAAAATGGTATAAGTACATTAATAGGCTAACCAATGACTTAAATGTGGGTGCAGTTGTGGCTAGATGGAAGCATTTTTAAAGGATTTTGCATATAGAACTGTGCATGCTGTAAAATCTTTATTAATGATTGAATTTTCCTGAAATTTGGCATAGTGTCACTACATAGACTGTAGTATGACTTATGATGTAAAATATTGTAAAATCCAGAAAATACTTTTTCATATTGGGTACATACCTCTAATTATTTTTAGAATCGGTAGGGGAAGAAAGTAGTGCAGAAAAAATTACAAGTTCCTTAATTTGCAGAACTGAATAAAAAAAACTATGATAATGTATTAAACTGAGCCTCATACTTAATGATAAGGAGTATGTTCCCTTGCAAAAAAGCTTGGCAGATGTAATTTATCAATAAGATCAGCAGAATTATTTTATGTATTATAACACCAGTGAGAAGTCTGGAATTCCCCTACTTTCACTTTCATTTTCAGAGGTTAACGCAGACAGACGCATTTTGCCGGAAAACGAATCTGACATGCCACCTCGAGATTTTAACCAAGGAAAGACAACTTGATTTGCTTTGATTTGAGGGGTCACTCACTGCTGAACGAAAATTAGGGACATTGCTATGTGAAGAAACGTTAACATTGCCGCCTATGGGAAAACAATTAGTGGACTGTACCCAGCTCATCGATGTGTCTTTGTGGCGCAACTTGGCCGAGGATCCTTTGGTTAAAATAGGAGAAAATTTAGAGATAACGCATTGTATCACATCAGAATGTCAGAAAAAGCCAACTTTGAGTACCAAAAGAAACACAGTGTTAAGGGTAAAGTTCTTGTCCAGACTATAACTTTTTAATGGAGAATGATTGGAAGCCCGTATGAAACAGAGATTGACATGAGAGTGTTTCTGACCTTAACCCTAGGTCATTCGAACAAATGCAAGGTCACCAGTAGAAAATTGTCAAATACTTTAAATTCTTGTCCAGAGTATATCTTAGCATGGAAAATAATTGAAATTTCATACTTGAAACATTGATTGTTTATTGCCTAAGGTGTATGAAAATTGAAGATAAATTTGTATTTTTAACAAAACACATAAAGTTTATAATTTCTTTTCAGAAAATCCTTCCCAGAGAAATTATCATATTCGGTACTGTTGAGGCCACTTCCTTGAAGGACAATGGAATTGAAATTTCTGTGCACACAAATGATCAATACAAAGATTTCTTTGTAAATAATGATATCATGATTGAGAAAATAAGCGAATTGCGATTAATGGAGAAGTCTGCGAAGGAGAAATTCCTCCTTCAAAAAATTCCCTTTCTGATTGAATTGAGAACACAGGGGTCAACTGTTTTGAACATGGAACTTCTTTGAAAAGCATATTAATCTCAAAAAATATTTGTTTCTTTCATTCATAAGATACCAATGAGACAGATATATTTCCAATTTTACAATAATTGTGTTCAGGAATGCTCAAAACTGTCATTTTTGGAAGAAAGGGAAGGTATGATATAACAGAAAAATTTCAAAATTTAATATGTCCATTGTTCATTTTTACTTATCAAAGAAAAATTTTCCAAATAAACTGAAAATTAGCTTATACGAATAACATTTTATCTAAATATGTGCTACTGAATACTAGTTTGTAGTTTTGTATTCAAAATATATGTGTTATTCACTCAGGAATTTTGTCACTTTTGCATTGTTTCTGAAGTTCAACATTTATATGATTTTTTAAAACGTGTAATATTGTGTTTTTATACATTATTTTTGCTAGTCAAGTGTTTCTGATCTGCTTCACTCCTCGCAAACTTTGGTCTTGATATGCCATTTTAAAGACACAATTATTTATGTCAAGTAAACTTAAATCTGACCTTAAAACACTTTTGCATGAAGCAAAATAAAAAGTGTAATTAAAAAGAAGTGTTAAATGATTTCTATTTGAGAGTGTGTTGTGCTACTTTCTATTTAGATGACGTCAGTATATAGGATGGCCATAGTGTTATATAATGGTCATTTTTTTAATAGATCTTTTTCCTTCTATTTTATGAATTTAGAAAGAAATAAAGTGCCCCGCCACAGCATGACACGCCCGTCAAATATTGTTCAATTATCATATACAGTATAAAGTGCAAGAAAATCATGTTAACCTTGATACAAAGATTTCAATGATTTTTCCATTCCTTATAATGTTTCATGTACATACATCTCCTGTGGTGTAGGTATTAATTATAACAAATAATACATCATATATTTCTCCACTGGTTTTTGTTAGAGCTTAAATGCTCATATGCAGCTTTGTTTATTGTATATTTTATGATTGATTAACAATGCTACAGCCTAATAAAACATCAAAACAAATTGTTTATTCTTTAGACTATAAATTTGTCATCTTAGTGAGACATGACACTCTGCAATTTGTTGTAAAGATATAAAAATTAAAATAAAAAAATATCATACAATATCAAATTAGTTTTAATTATACAATATCAAATTAGTTTTAATTATATAGTACATATCAAATACGTAAGTATATTACACACTGTACATGTGTGCATGTTTATACATCCCCCCCCCCCCTTTAAACAATGTTATAATGACTTGAGCTATCAAAATTTTATTCTATTATAATATAGACAAAAATCGGGTGTGGAAAAATAGGTAGTGTAGGAAGGGTAGGGGGTTAAAAATTTACAAATACTCTGTCATGATTCAATGTGTTCTAAAACAATAAGATGTATTATGCCTTTTTTAGTTTTTTATTACTATATTATTTCCGTACTTTGGTTTAAAAAAATGCTTTTTTTTATTTGAGTGCAATTATAATAAAATAAAGACAGAATCATTTCTTATGCTACTGTTTAAATTGTATTATAAGCCAACTCAGCACTTACATGTACATTGTATGTATGACCTGTTCTGGATTATGAATTATAAATTAATCATTCAGTATTCTTCATTGCAGAGAATGATACTTGGTTTTGCCTGCCCTCATCAAAATATTTGTGAGGAAAGAAGAATTTTACATTTAAAAAGTAGGTATGATTATTAACATGTGTTTATGCATGGGTATCATATAATACATACATATCATTATCTGAGTTGAGATGAAGTTTCTGTAGATTCTCTGAATAAGTGATTTTTCTTCTTTTAAAAAAAGAGAGAGTAAAACTGAAAACAATGTGTTATTGCTCTGGTCATCATCATGTTATATGTATTTTCATATTTGTTTCTTATTCAAATTTTAAGCAAAGAAGAAAACAAAAACATAAATAGATTAATACAAGCAGAAAAATTCAAAATAGAGGAAAAAACCAAACAAATGTACTCATACTAGTTAACAAGTTGACGAGGTGAAATGAATTACAATTTACAAGTAAATTATAATTGTTTAATTAAGATATGACTATGAAGTTGCAGTTTAAGATTTGAGTTTGCTTGATTTCTTTACATGCATTACGCTGGGAGAGAAAAAGGTAAAATTCAGCCAGTCGTACATGAAATGAGAAAGATAATCACAATAAAATACAGTTTTAATGTATATGACAAAATTGCACAATCTACATGCATATATTGTTATAATCATGACAATAATTGTTTTGTTTTTTTTTTTAGGACGATCCTGCATATTTGCTGCGTACATATTGCAGTTCATCTCATCTGCTGCTGGAATAAATATGAAAGATGTTCAAACCACTGTTCAAGAGTCCCCTAGATTCTGAAATCATGATGTTTTTTATTAAGGAGATCGGTGTGTGAAGTATTTGTTTTCTGTGTATTGTTGACAATTTTGAAACTATTCGGTTACTGAAGAGGCAATTACCCTGAATAAATATTGTCAACTTGGTCAAGCATTTTTGTTCCTCATTTAGACCCTGAATAACATTCAAGATCAAATGTCAAGGTCAAAAACAAAATTTACTCAAATATGGCTTATAAATACTGAAACTACTGTGAATTCATATACACGTTTTATAAGAAAGAATTCGAAGGAATATGTGCGTGTTCACTGCAATAATTATTGCTGTCAATCTATCTGACTATGAAAATTTATGAAAATGTTTTCTATTAAACATAAATTAAATTCTCACTCATAAAAATATGGTTATTGAAATACATTTGCATGACACTGAACTGACCATAAACTAAAAACAAAGTGAAGTTAAATCAGAAAATTTAACATTTTGAATATCTTGACTTTTATTTAGCAAACATGATAAAGTTTTTGCATGTATATAAAATATTCAAATTCAAACAATGATGGACTGAACATCTCAGACAAGAATAACTTAAAATGAATATAAAACAAATTTTAATCATACATTTAAATAATTTTTTACATGTTTAATAAATAAAAGTCAAGATATTCTAAATGTCTGTTCTCGGTTTATGGTCTTGTCATACATGTACATGTATGAATAAAATCTAAGTTAGGTGTATATACATGTATTATTTTTCATGGTGCTCAGTTTACAGTTTAGGGAAAAATAGAGTTTTGCATAAATTTTACATGAAACATATAACTGTTAAAACATCCAACATATCCTCCTTTTTTCATTATTTAGTATGTGTAGAGAAATTGTATTTTCAACGGGTACGGTTATTATACAGTGTTGTATCTTCGCCGCATGAAGGTATAGACATTAATAGTCTGATTCTCATAATTAAAAAAGCTTAAATTTTGTTCGTTTGGTCTACTTATTAATAATCATAACATAAGAAAAGTATCTGAAGTCTAAGTTGTTGTTTTCCCCCCATTTCCACGATTTCCCCTCTCTAACTTTAATCCCATTTATTTATCAAAGTGTATAAAAGAAATCGCAGATACCGTTACGTCTCTCGATCATCGTTAGTATGTGAAATTAAATCAAAATAAAGTCGGATTATAATTTTTTTTTTCTATAATTATTTTGAAAGCTTACTTTCTATACACGTTCGCTAGATCAGTACTTGCCTATGTTTTATTTCAGTCCCTTTGTTTACATTTTAACTGGGTACTCGAAAATTAATTCGTGTGGGGTGTCGGGAATTAATTGGATGTCGATCTCGATTATTTTTTATCATTAAAACATATTAAATAAAATCCATAATTATAACTGATTTTTATATGATGGTCATTTTATTATTTTTTTTTTCGTTTTGTCAAATTAACTCCTGAATATTAAAAAACTGAAAGTAGCAGGATAGGATAGGATAGGATTAGACTGAAATCACAGGATAGGATTGTGGATGCAGGATTCACGATAGGACGCAGGTGAGTTAAGGCTAAGTTTAGGCATTTCTATGCAAATAAGCTAATTAAAATGCCTAAGGAATATATCTATTATACAGAGAAAGTTAAATCTTATTGTCTAATGCATACTTGGTACCCATGACATGAGATAGCCAGTACACATTATGACGTCATATTATGACGTCATTGTTCTTTACTACACAAGATTATAATGGACATCAACAAAATTGCTTCGGCGCAAGGGCATGCTCTATTTTATTTAACTGAAACAAGTGTATAAAGAAGCAATATATTCCAAAGTTTGCTGGTATTGCTGCACAAATATCAACAGCTCAGTTGTAAAATTTCTATTCGTAAAGTTTTTAGTTGAATAAGGGTAAAAATGTACCGTCCGGTATACTTTTCATCAAATTCCGATCAAATGATAAAATGTCAAGGATTTGTGCAGCAGTTTTATTAATCTATAGAATATTCTTCTTAGCATTATACAATTTTTATATAAAAATAAATAGGGTAATCCCTTGCGCCGAAGCTGTTTTATTCATGTGATTTATTACCTCAGTAGGTTAGATCAGTGACGTCATAATATGACGTCATAATGTTTACTGGCTATAACATATCGTGGGTACTAAGTATGCATAATAAAATAAATCAAAACTTTCTCTGATTAATAAATATACCTCTTATGCGTTTTTATTAGCTCATTACATAGAAACGCCTATACGAAGCCTTAACTCACATGCGGATAGGATAGGATTATCAACTTATAGGATAGCAGCACTGTACACGGGCTCAGCACAGGATACATATAACGAATTGTACTACATTCCCCCCTGTTCCAAAGAATTGATCCTATCCGGGACCTGAAATACAAACAAATAATGCGGCAAGTCACCGCATTGCAAGAATTATGTGATATACAATAAACATGAAGCAATATGAATTAAATACAATAAAGGCACTTCAGGTTATGGAGGGTTTTTCCCAGAACGTCAAACACTGTTGTCTGCAATTCTCTCCGCAACTGGCAAAAGGGCCCATGGAGTATTGATATTCATACGGGAAGTTGGTGGCAAGTATGGGGCATCTGACTCAAGTAAAATCCTACTCATGGGCATGGCACGAAGAGCATCTGCTGTTTCAAACAACCCAAGGAGGCTAGAAGTGAAGCCGAATTTTGCATTTGGCAATCGGTCCATCCATTCAACGGCTTCTTCCGTACTCCCGATGAAACAGTGCCTGTGGATTCGCAAGTCTGTCAGGCTCAACTCCTCTAAAATAGAAAGAAATTCTTTAGCTGCATACCCGGAGTGTAGTTCTCGGCAATGCACCACTAGTGTGAGGTCCCTGTCTTTAGCTACAGGAAGAATTTCTCTCAGGAAGGATCATCGTTGGCACGCAAGCGAATCTCTCTTGCATTGCTGTAGGCTACGGCATCTGGGACTACAGCGGCAGGAAGTTGTAAAGTCAAGGCCAACCTCTCCTAAACCAACACAACCAGGCTCACTCAGAAGTTCCCGCAGCTGCATTATATATGGAGAAATCACTCTTCACAATGTGGGATGGAGACCAAAGGTAAGGTAGATCCTTGGATCCTTAACCTGCTGACGGAATCGCTCCCAGTGATCTGGAAATACATAGTTAGTAATTGACACATCAAGTTGAAAGTCAATCACCATATTTATCCTCTAATGCAGCGAAATCCCTGAGTCCCGTTCGCGAAAGGAGGATGTCCAGATAGAAATGTGAATCCCCAAAATGTTGTTTGAGTGGATCTGGCTGACTAAGAGAAACAGCTGGTACTACTAAGTCTCCAGAAAAAGTTGTCTCTTGTATGGTTGAAAGCACATCTCTCTGCCCAGCAGGTAACAGGAGCAGTAAAAGATTACAGATGACCCTCCAATGGACGAGTGAAGCCACAGATGGCGGCGGATGGATGGAAAAACATTTGGACCTGGCAAGACCATTAGCATCCTCAAATAGGTTCAGTAACTCAATCTCATCATCAGTGAAGTCTGACGCTGCAGGATTTGTAACCTCCACATAAAGATGCTGCAGAGACCCCAGTCCAATATGGAAACATATCCGGTGGAGCAAACCGTTCACTAGAGTGACCCAACGACGTCTATTGGGCTCATTAAACAAAACAACCTCGGGATGGCCCTCGGCATTGGTATGCTTAGCTCTAAGAAAACACTGTTTCCCTTCCTGAACCCCACATTTCCAGCATGCTGTCAAGGCCCCAAAATACCAAGGAAGGTGAGTGCGTAAAACATGGGGCTTTATAGCTGGTGTCCTGGCAGTGCACAATGGACACTTCCGTCCAGACAGTTTCTTCGACTTCTGTGATGTAGTTACTGCACTATCCTCCATATCTTCTTCATAGTCTGGCACAAAAAACGCTTCTTCCATATAATCGGACATCTTCCTATACAAAAATAGACACTGCTAAATATTACATCATCAAATAACAAAACACTATTATTAGTACCTTATTGAGATAAATAACCTCAATAAGTTTTGACTTCAAGCCTGCCTGGCACCATAAAACCAAATAAAAAGAGCACAACTTCTAATTATACATAATCTTCCAGACGAGCAGGTTTCTTGATCTTCCTTCCTGCCCTAGTTGTACCAGTGGATTCTTGAATTTTGTCCAGGTCACCAACAATGTCCTGCTCGTTTGTCTCTATAACTGTATCATCTGTTTCACTTGAATCCTCCAGGCTGTCATCTGTATTAATGAATGTGTTCTCCTCACTATCGACACCAGGTGAGCTCTCATCCCCTTCAAAATATTTGTTCCTTAGTCGCCGTATCCACAATGGCAATTCCCTGTCATTGCATCTCTTTAATTTGTCATGATGTAGAGTAAATCGTCTCTCTTTCTGATCTACAACAGTGTATAATGGTGGATCTGCTGAAATGACAAGGTAGGGACCCCTCCAGGGTGACTGTAACTTGCGACTCTGTCCTACTGTTGTTGCCTCATTTAGCCTGTAGACGATATGTCCTTTCATTTAGCTTCAAATCGTATAGGCGTTTCTGCCTTCTCTGTACCCTGTCAAGTTGCTTCCTCGCAAACGAGTGTGCCTCCATCATAATCTTGTCCAGATGCCTCACCCATTCATTTGGCTCATATTCAGTCAACGTAAGATTTGACATTCCAGTCACAATATCAGGTGGCAAATTAACTTCACGTCCAAGCATGAGTCTGTTAGAGCGATTCTTTATTTGAACTCGGAAGGCATTGGCCTTCCGATGGAAACTGGTAATCTGCAACGGGAGGATGTTTTTACACCATTTATCTAATTCCCCCTTTGCCTGGCTTCCTGTAGAATCCGTTCTTATATTTATAATACTGTAACTAAATCCTCCTTTGCAATATCCATGCTCTTGATCCTTTCTTGAAAGTGTTGAATTACAATCCTTGCAGCGATACTTAAATCCGCTGTGTTGCTCTTGTGCATGCCCATCTGCTGCGTATAGGTTCTCTGACTTAAATTTCTCACACATATTGCATACATAAGTGGTTACCTGGAATTAAAAAACAAATATTAAATGAAGTAATAACACGATATAACCAGACTGCATAAAATATGTATGCGCTCACTTAATATACATAGAAGTCACTATATTGAGTGGGCACTTTATAATTTCGCTTTGCACGTTTCTCATTTCTAGCTTCACCTTTCTCTTTAGATGCACGTTTAGATACACTGTCACTACAGTGCACAGGCCCAATGCTATCAATATCACCATCAACATTCTTATCATCACTTCTCTTAACAACATCACCACTCATAACACCACCAGTTCCATCTAAATGAATATTTTCACCATCACTAGCCAAAATTGTACTCGTTATTTCACTATCCATAGCCTCACTAACAATCCATTCTGGTTTGTTTTCTCCTAAATCGGTTTTAATCTGTCTCTGAGATTCCTGAATTCTGTATGTCACATCACCTATTTTCTTCACTATTAAAAGCGGCCCTATCCAATGATTACGCAATTTTTGAGATAACCCTTTCTTCTTCGTTTGGTCATGTAACCACACTGCATCACACAATTTATACTCATGAAAATTTTTGTCATATCTCCTTTTCATTGTATCTGCAGTAAGTTTTAAATTTTCCCTGGCATAATCATGCACACATCTAATTTGTTCACATAATTGAAATGCATAATATGACTTGAATTGTTTCTGGTTTCCATGCTGAACTTCGCCGAACATCAAATCAATTGATTAGTTATTTTCCTTCCAAGCATCATGTATGAAGGCGACACTTTCGTTGCTTCATGCACTGAGATCTATAAGCCATCATCACAATCGATAAAAACAAATCCCAATCTCTTTGCATAGGATCTATGAAAGCTGTTAACATATTTTGAATTGTTTGATTTGCACGCTCTACCATCCCGTCTGATTTTGGTCTAAAAGGTGTAGTTCGTGTTTTCTCCATATTTAATAAATCACAAATTTCCTTCAACAGTCCGGATTCAAAATTTGTTCCTTGGTCGGAATGAATTTCTTTAGGAATACCAAACACACTGATAAATCGATCAATGAGAACAGATGCAACAGTTGCGGCTTCCTGATCAGGTATTGACACCGCTTCAGTCCATTTAGTGAAATAATCCGCAATCACCAAAATGTAACGATTTCCTCTTTCGGTTTCACGTAAAGGGCCCATAATGTCTATTGCTATTCTTTCCAACGGAGCTCCTACAACGTACTATTTCATTGGTCCTTGATAATTTCCTTGCAGCACACACATCGCAGATTTTACACATTTGTTGAATATCCTTCCTCATATTAAACCAATAAAATCTACATCTTTCCAAAGTTTTGTTTACGCCTAAATGTCCAGAAGTTCTAGAACTGTGTAACTACTTCATCACATATTTCTGTAATTCTTTAGGCAGGACTATTAACCATAATACTTCCTTTCCACAATCTGACTCCCATTTTTTGTACAAAACGCTATCCTTCAATGTAAGTGAATCATACCGGGCCCAGTAATGTTTCACTCTATTACACGAAGCTACATCAGCGGACATGTCATTATTTGGACTTATAAAAAATATGTTTTTTTGAACAAAGGAAAAAAAAAAGAAATGTCAGAATTGTGAAAATCTTACAGATGACTGACAAATGGATCACGGACAAATTCTGATCAGTAAAGCTTACTTGACTCTGAAGCAGGGGTGAATCAAAACATTTTTAAGATTTTACCTGATAAATTCCAACCCTCTTCATCCCTTTCTGAAACGGATCCTGTGCCTCGGATTCAGTTTCTGCCATGATTGCTGGGAAAAAGTTGGGGATCTCTCCACCTTCAATAATCCCGAGAGCTGCATTGAATTAACAAAGATCTTTAATAAAATGAAAGTAAGTAAGTGCTCCTACAAAATGACAATATTAATTCTTTTTATAACGGACTCAACCCAACATTCTTCATTCATTTGAAGAAAAAAAAACATGATCAGATGACATTTGCTTTCTTTAAAAATCCTTCCATTTCTCCACAGAGATATTGTTCTGTTGTATCATTTTTGCAAACAAAAAGATTTTATATTAACCCGCAAAAAATTTGTATATTTTTACAGCAATAACTAAACAACAATAATTGACCTTTATTGGTATCTGGAAGATTGGGAATACTTACAGAGAACAACAGCTGAATAAAAATAGTAGCTTTTAGCAATAAATTCATCAACTACTCTTAGCTTCGGTGATCCGCTCTCCATCGTGATAAGCTTTGACTTTGTCTCTTTCAAGAAGAGGGAGAAAAATTCCTTTCTTGGTCCACCAAGATCAACGGCTTGTTCTCCATAGAAGACAACTTCTATGGGGAATCTGATGTTTGGTAGGGTTGCACTTTCGTCAGTTGTATCCTCGAAGATGTTGACATGACTGACAAAAATGCCAGACGTCTCCTCCTCTACCACATCGTTCTCTGAGACGACATCCTTGTAGGAAGATATCTTGGTATGCTTGTAAAATTTTCGTTGGTTCGGCATTGTTTTTTTCTAATAATAATTAAAAAAAACCCAGAATAATAGTATGAAAAAGGTAAAAAAAAAATTTACGAACTGCAATTATTCTCTCTCCCTCTAGGTGTGAGAGATAGAGAGAGTGTGTGTGTGTGTGAATAACTTACATTGTCTTTAATGCGCTTGTTATAATAATAATAATAATAATAATAATACTTTATTTAGAGAAGGTAGTCTGATTAGTGTGGCACACTATTCTTCCTCAGGGCCTTCTAATTACAACAAACATTACATCAAAAATATCAAAGAATAACAAATAGTAATTGAGACATCCAATACATAATATTTACAAGATCGCATAATGATAATAACAATCAAATATAACAGAATGACAGATAAAGTGATATAATCTTGCAATTGTAAGACATGACAACACAAATATCTACATATATACAAAAGATATCAAATTAGAATAATGAAATACTATTGTTGAGGATAAGTCTTTCTACATTTCACTTAAAGACTGATAGAGTTGGTGCCCATCTTACATTTAAAGGCAAACTGTTCCATAAATGAACACCAGAATATTGAAGGGAATTTTTAAGTGCCTTTGATGGTGCATCAGGAGCTGCATCAAGTATGATTCTAGCGGCCCGTTTTTGGAGCTTATGGATTCTTTCCATGCAACTGCCTGGTGCATTACCCCAGATAGTCAGACAATAATTAATAGAAGGCAGTATAAAGGCATTGTAGAATAGTTTTCTGGTTTTCAGAGGAAGAAATTTCTTGATTTTTCGCAAGGTAAATAATTTATATGTTAAAGATTTGCAGACTGAATCTACATGGTTATGAAAATTTAGTGTATGGTCTATATGAACCCCAAGTAGTTTTTCTGTTTCAACATTGTCAAGGTGTTTGTCAGAAACATGCAGACTCAACTTATTTAAGTTTGATTTTCTTTGATGGGTTCCCATCAGCATACATTTTGTTTTATCAACATTTAAAACCATTTGATTTTCTAAACACCATTTTTCAATATTTACTAAATCAGAATTTAGAGCTGTTTCAATGCACGATATATTGTTCTCAGAAACATGTAGAGTTGCATCATCGGCAAACATATCAATGTATGTTTGAGAGACAGGTAAGGGAAGGTCATTAATATATAACAAAAACAGTAATGGGCCTAATATTGATCCCTGTGAGTAGTAAGGGGGACAGAGAACAGTCAGTCTACAGTCAGGATGACGTCATGGGTTTTTCCCAAAAAGGTCATATGAGGTCACAGTCAAGGGTGGAGTCTACAGTCAATGACGTCATTGGGTTACCTTAGTGTAAAAAGTGAGTCTACAGTCAATGACGTCATGGGTTAACTTAGTGCAAAGAATGAGTCTACAGTCAAGGAGTCTACAGTCAATGACGTCATGGGGTTTTCCAAACATGATAGAGGTGACTTTACAGTCAAGGTGTACTCTACAGTCACTGATGTTATCAATTGGTGAAATGATATTGCAGATCTTTACGAAATGACATAGCAACACTCAGGGAAAATGACATTGTAACTTTTAGAGAAATGACAATGCAGCTTTAAAACATTGTGGGGAATGACATAGTAACTTGTAGATCTTTACGAAATGACATAGCAACACTCAGGGAAAATGACATTGTAACTTTTAGAGAAATGACAATGCAACTTTAAAACATTTTGGGGAATGACATAGCAATTTGTAAGGAAATTACGATGCAACTTCTAAAGAAATTTGTACCCAGACAATTTTATGATTACACCGGTATAAAAAGTCCAAGTTTTCACAAGCTTTTCATAGTCAAATTTCAGATGTAAAGGGAAAAAATCACCAAACACTTTATCATCTATAGGTATGTTTATTTTCACACAATATAAAAGTTTTTTTTTTAATCTATATAACAAAAGTGATGAAAAAATCTTTTTTGAAAGTATAAACTACGTAACATTCTTATAAAATCTGTCCTTGTGAAATTCATCATTACAGTTCTTTGTCTTAAAGAAGTTCATTTTTTACAAATTCATCACCACAACTTCTTTATGAACAATTATAAAGAAGAAAACTTCACATGTTTTCTGGCAGGTCCAGCTCAGCATTCAAATTTGTCCTCTAAATGGTTAATTATGATGGAGCTTTGCTGCATATCCTCAGCCATTCTCTTATGTAAATTCCTCAATATATTAAATTGTTCGTTCACATTTTCCTTCAATGGCTGGCGCATCTTTTTCTCCAGTGCGTTATATTTTTCAGGATGCTTTCTTCTTTATGAAAAAAAAATGAAATTATACATTTTTAATTAAGTTTAGTCATACATTAATCCAATGAAATATAAATACGAGTCTTTAACAGTGGGTATATAAATACAGATGTTTCATAGAAAAAATACTCTTTACTGAAACTAGAGTTATCACTCTACACTCAAAGGTTGTAACTAAATAATACAAAGAAAAGACCTCACCTAAAGGAGGTGAGGATAGAATTCTCCACATTTTCAAACGATCCCTCGCCCGTTTCTTCATCTACAACAACAACTGGTGGCCAGTTTTCATCAGCTGGAGGGGAGTACTTGGGTGTTGAGGACGGCGGGACGACGGGGGTTGATGGTTCTAATGTAATGAATGTCTTGCTTTCATTTGATGCACTGAAAAATATTTGAGAAAACAAACATACACTTTTGTTGATCTTAAAACATCATTTGTAGCTTAATCATTTAGGAATAATCGATAATTTATATATATAATATATCTCCTAGCAAGACTAAGTCTAAGTGTGGTAAGAACGATAACTCTAATTGTAAAAGTTCGTACCTTTCAAAAGTATTTGCATCGACAGGTTTGATTGTGACCGTTCTTTGAGGAGAAGGGGGGGAATCTTCATTTTCAAGATCTTTTCCCATCTGTACCCATAGAGCCTCAAACTCTTCGAAAGAGTTGGCGGAGTTTGTAAGATCTCTGAAATAAAATAAAACAGAATGACTAAAAATGTAATGAGAGGTAAATGGACACATCTTAGTGATTGAAATGATCATAAATAACCATAGTTCAGTAACGACAATAGTGAAGTACACCAAATTTACAGGAATTGTACATAATTAGAAGCTGGCCCTCTTGCACTCGGGACTTTCGTGAAGAGTTATCTACTTTTGATAAAATTGAGAAAAATCTTATTTTCTGAAAATTTACATCGTAAAAGATTAATTTTAATTAATATCCTGATAGAGAGGAAGTATATGTAACTTTCTACCAGGAGATTTATTTGAAAAAATATAATTTCATCTAAAGATATCAGAATTAAATGCACTCTTCCCATAAATTTCAATGTTAAATCAAAAGGTGAGATGCTTCGAGTATAAATCAAAATTCTGAAAATTTCTATGGTGGATAATTTTCATTTGATAAGCCCTTCAAATTGATATCAGGTTCACCAAAAAAAAATCCTACTAACAATATTGGTCATTATACATCGGATATCTGAAGTTGGTCGACAACGATCTTTTTAAAAGTTAAAATTGAGAATTGTTATCAATTAACAACATTAGATTAAGATCTGATCTACTTACAGAAAGTTGAAAATTTCGTCTGCCATATTTTTCTCTCACTAGTACTGCTATCTTTCTTCTTTTTTTTTTGGTGAAAGGTACCGTTAAAGATTACTCCTCCCATATTTATACCCATAGGGAGGAAGTAAGTAGACGGAAAAGTTATACAAGAGAAATGGTATATAGTCTTTTAGGGTGTTTGTCATGGTTACATTGCTATTTTTTTTTTAAGTTTGGATATGAGGAACAGTAATTAATTTGATGCATTAATTAGCTCATCATCTGTCGTACTTAATCTCTTCAAATGAAAGCGGGCAATTCTAAATCATTTTAAAAATTCCGCTTTTTCACGATACACCTGCGCACAAAGGTAGTGTAGCGTGTCCTGACATGACCTAGTATTCAATAAGTGTAAACGTCATGGCTTTTATCTGTGTGTGTCACGACCCTTTTAATATATCCATTTGAAGTTTTTAAAACGTCAATTGAATAATTAGCTGTTAATCATACATAGTTAGATGATAATTTACCTTTCATCATAATCTCTTTTAATGGAAGCGCGCAATTCTAAATAATTTTTAAAAATTCCGCTTTATCACGATACACCTGCGCAAAGGTAGTGTAGCGTGTCCTGACATGACCTAGTATCAGTACAAGCATTGTTACTTTTATTTCCGTATGTAGATACACAAGACTATATATATATATATTAAAAAAAAAAAAAAAAAAAGAGAGAGAGAGAGAGAGAGAGAGAGAAATGAGATATTTAGTACGTTTTACTTTAGATTCAACTGACACAATACTGATGTGTTATCTTATCTTCTATATTCTTCTATATTTTTAAATTTAAAGAAAGAGAGGGAGAGAGAGAGAGAGAGTACTGCTGTTACACGGTCTAAATGTATGAGTGACATGCAATTTATGAAGTTTGAAATCATGTATTCCTCCTGCACTGATCGAGCCATCATATTAAATGTCAGTATAATTATCCCAACACACTAGAACTATTGTTTTTCATTCCCGCATTAGCCTTTACCCTATTAGTTTATCCCTTACAATCAGCTGACTGATGACGGGTGAAAAGTCCGTGCAAAATTCGCGCCACTCCAATGAACGGAAAGATGAAGACGTGTTTTGTGATGTGTTTAATTTTTGGCTGGTATACAATTGTTTGTGCGCAAATTAGATGTCATAGATGTCCAAACTACCTTGGAGTTGTAGATTGTACGCAAACGCGATGGAACTGTTATAGTATTTTTCTTGGTGCGCAATTTAAAATTCGCGAAATTCGAGTCTCCGAGTGCACAGTCAACATAAATCTAGTGGGGAACAGAAAGCTACCCTTTCCAGTCGTGCGAAATAGAGATGGAGATACTTGCCCCGATGTATTCAGTAAGTACATATGTAAATGAGAAGATTTGTGGGTATCAAAGTCAAGTCAAGTTGTCTAGTAAATTTTATGTAAAATCGGTACAATATACATATAACCTATATTGACCGCTTAGTTTATCATTTATACAAAAATTTTGTTGTTTGTCCTAATACGGAATGTTCTTGTGGTATTTGTGTTGGTATATAGTGACCGGTTCATTGAGATTACCGTGAGAAAAAAAATGTGATCACGTGATATTTTCATAAACCAATCACATCACTGTGTCTTTTACTATGGAATGTCGGTTCATTATTATGAATCCTGATGAGTTCCGAAAGACAAATCAACTTGGCAGAAAATATCTGAAACGTTCAGTCGATTGGTTGATTTCAGCCTTTTTTTGCATAAAAACTCCCTTTAATTCTGCATCCGGAATAGGGGGATTTCAGTTCTTAGCAAAATTTTCAGCCTTTTTAAGTGATAGGCGTAATACACCTCTGAATCTAAATGAGAAAAGTTGATACAATGTATGGTATTTGGATCCGCACCTTAGAAGTGCCAAATTAAGATCGGGTTCGTGTCCCAACGAGAGGTATTACGTCACAGTAAGTTGTGTATTAGCCTAGCTCTGTTTAAGATGGTCGTTTTTATACGCTTGACAAAGGCCAAGTGGTTGAAAATTTTAGCGCAATAGAGTGTGTTTTATATTTTAATGACATACTTCCCTTTGGAGGACTATTGATTGAATTGGTATTCCAAATAATTAATGTACCTTTTCAGCACCTATTAGAGAGTCTATGGAGACAAGTCCAAGTTGGAGTTCAACAGACTCTACCACAAAACCAGCGAGGGTCCTAAGCAACAAGACTTCCGGTGAGAAATGTGCCGAACTCGAAGTTAAATTTGAAATTTTCAGTAATCAAAGTAAAAACAGCAGTGTACCGCACATTAAAATAAAATTGAATTATTGATTACTAAATTAGTAGTCATCCTTCCCAATTGTTTAATGACTCCATCTTAATATTGTAGGTATGACACGAACAACAATATACCAAGTAAGAACAGAGACCACCACGGAAGCAACAGAGGCCACCACGAAAGCAACAGAGACCACCACGAAAGCAACAGAGACCACCACGAAAGCAACAGAGACCACCATGAAAGCAACATGGCTGGCGCTCAGCAAGACTCTTGGTAAGAAAATTTGTTATAAGTTAAACATCCTTCTAGTAGAAAAAAAAAGATAAAGCTCACTATGAAACTTTTGTTACTTTTGTAGATTGCTTCTAACCTCATTTACCCTTTGAAATTTTCTGTAAAATTAAAATTAAAGAGTAGCACTGTATATATTAGTTAATTATATTCTTTGAATTTTTTTTTAATGAAAAATGGTAAAATTTAGTTGTTAATTACCAGTAATTTTTTGTTACATCAAAAAATTAAATGTAAAAGTTTTTACTCATGGATATCCACAACACCTGAATTGTTGCAACTAATTTTTGTGTACTGAAACTTTTATTGGTAGATGTTAGTGTAGATGGGACATCAATGACAGTGAATCCCAAACAGCAGACATCAATGACAGCGAATCCCAAACAGCAGACATCTATGACAGTGAATGCCAAACTGCAGAGTGACACAGAGGGGGAGGAAAAAGATGCATATTATGGTAAATTTGGTTTGTATATGAATATCATCATGTTGACATGTGTATTAAATTTTATGTTTCTACTGTTATTTAATGTTAAAAAAATGAGGAAAATATGTCCGAGGTGTAAAATGATTAGTAATAACAAACAAACAAGTGTTCTTGGTAAACATTTATTCAGAAAGAATCAAATTGTTAAGAAAAAAAATAGTTTGCCATCAAAGTATGAGCTGGCACATGTTGGACATTATTCTGAATCGGATGATGATTATGATGACATAGAATTTGATATTCATTATGTGTCTGATAACTGAAGAGCAGTAAACAAAATTCTTGGTAGTTCTCGTGATCAGGTAAAAAAAAAATATATGTTTCCAAGGACCTCAGATTTTAATTTAATAAAAATGTGTACATATTTTTATAAGTTTTGCTATTCTCGAAAGATAATTGTTTTCTTTCATAAAGGATGTTCAATCTAATTAAAAAATTTTATTAGGATTCCTAGCTTGGGGAATCACAGCTACAGTCTTCTTGAAGCTGTCGATTATCATCATCATCAAGATAAGAATTCATTATACCACCAATCCTCAATCGCAAGATGAACCAATAGAATCCAACATCCCTAACCAAGTCCAATCACCACCTCAGCCAACTGCACCACCCCAGCCAACAACACCACCCCAGCCAAAGATTGTCACACCTGAAACAGCAAGTGGTGAAAATTTCCACACGCCTCAATCGTTGAAACCCCTAATTAGACCGTCTCCTGTTAGTGCCCACACAAGGTCTAAAATGCAAAAAAAAAGTTAGTGTTTGAGTCAAAGGTTTAAGCTATTAGAGTTTGAGTCAAAGGTTTAGGCCATTAGAGTGAAAAGAAACCACATGAGATATGCATGATGACACTGTAGTAACAAGACATTGATGTCTTGAATTTATAGTTTGTATGATATGTATGTTTTTTCCCTTACTTTTCTGTGTTTCATTTGTGGACGAGAGGAAAAAATGATAATTTTTTTCCAAAATGTTAGAATTGTTTTTGTGATTTATGATACTGATTCTTTTTTCAAGAAAGGAAAAGGAACAATAGATAGAATTTTACACATTTGATTTTTTTTATTAGTTTTATGATAAAAACTGAAATAACATTTTAATCTATGTATTAGAATTAACACGTCATGTTTTATTATGTGTAATTTTACACTGATTTTATACAACCTGTGCAAGGTTACGAGAGAGAGATTTTTGAAAATTATTCTATGTTTGGTTGATTGGAAGGTGGATTTTTTCTTTGCAGACAGGAAGGGAGATAATGTAAATTCCTACTTTAGAAATACAATTTAGAATAGTTGATTGCAGGTTGTGTGATTTGTATTCTCTTTTATGACTTATATTATGTATTTTGGAAAAAAAAATCAGAATTTTCCATATACACACCCTTTTTTGTTTATGTGATGGAGTTTTTTGCACATGGGTAGTGCAATTTATTATTATTTTTGTCATGACTTATATTGTTAATTTTGAAAACATCACATTTATTATACTGATTCCTTTTTTTCTTGAGAAGAAAGGAACCAGAATTTTACACGAGTGAATTCCTCAGGAGTTTTAATATGTTTACTGTTAATTTTTTGTATCAAAATTAACACTTCACATTGCATAATGTGTAACTTTACACGGATTTTGTGTATAACTTGTGCTATTTTATGAGAGATGTTTTTTTGATTATACAGTTGATTTTTAGCATGCAGTTTACATGTTTGCAATTGAATATACCAATCATGTTGTTTATGAATTTAAATAAAAGTTTTTTTGAAGTTAAAAAAAGGTTTTGTTTTTTTCTTTAGATGAGTTGCGGTGTAACAATATAAAAAAAATATAATACATTATTGAATTTCAGGTTATATTTTGAAAAGTATATTTTAAAGAATTTCATAAACAGTCTGAAATTTTTAATTTAGAACATGTCAGACGGTAGTCTCCTCAAAGAAATCTTGGACTCCTTGGTGGATTCAGATGCCGTGCAGTTATTTGCAACAGCGAATGGTTTAGTTGGTGATGTCGAGGTCGAGAACCGATTAAGAGAACTCCAGCATGAAAAGGAACTTAAGTGGGAAAAGCACATAGACGACTTATGGCAGGAGGTTCTCTCTGATATGGAGTCTCCTCCTAAAAAAACGTGTCATTCTTGCAATGATGGCAATCAACCTTCTACAAGTAGACAGGTGGGGGGCGGTGGGGAAAGTTCTGATTCTAAGGACACATTAGCAAAACCTTACTATATCTGGAAGAGAGATACCAGGACCTTCAAGAAAAATCTGGCCCGCGACACCACGTTCAAGGTCAAATTCAATGAACAGTGGAGGGGGGATAAATTAATAGATATCCAAAACAAATTACACGAGATGTTCGACGACCTGTTGTCGCAGGCCAAGGGTCATGATGCGGATTTGGGAAGGGTGGTCCTGAGTCATCCGAGTTTAAACAATCCTATCGTCGTGCCGCTGCAGTCCTGGGAAAAATTGAATGCAGATGTCGTCATGTCTGAGATCACCAAGGTACTCAATTCGAACGAAAGCTTACCCGTAGATGAAAACCTGCTAGTCACCATCGGGTCCATTGACTTACCTAAAGGGGGAGGTAACCCTAGAAAATTACCCATTACAACTCTTTTCGGTCCTAAAAATAGTATAGAAAGGAAAAAATCACTTTTTCACGTTCAAAATAATGACAATTTATGTATGGCCATTTCCATCGGTCTGTGTTTTCTAAAAACGTGTAAGAAAGTAGATACGGTAACATGGAATAATTTAGTGAGGAATGATCCTGGAACGATGCTAGATCACGCCCTCAAACACCGCACTATTTCTCAAACATATTATGACAATATCTTGAAAACGTCGAGACAAAAAATGCAAACGGAGCTGGCCATGGGGCTATGTGAAAAAGCCGGTGTGCCCAATGACAGGTATTTAGGTCTGAATGATATCGAACCTTTTGAAAATTTACTTGATGTCTCGATCAACGTCGTGTCCTCTGCCGTTGGAAACAAATTTGTCAGGGTCACAGAGGATCAGGGTAAGCCTCGTCTCTATTTGTATCACGTGGATTCGGAACAGGAAAAACACTGGCATGGAATTGCTAGGATACAAGGATTTTTTAAGGCGTCGTATTTTTGCCATACTTGTTTAAAACCGTATAAAGATAAATCCAAACACTCTTGTGCCACCTCTTGTGAAGTATGTTTACATGACAACTGCCCAGAAACAGACGTCCAAATGGGTTGTCGTTGCTGTGGTCGGATCTGTCGGTCTTGGACGTGTTTTAAGAGACACAAACAACAAAGAATTGTCAAGAAAGAGAGTTATCCCCCCGCCTGTGACGTGTTTTACCAATGCAAAAATTGTAGAGTCACTCTGGAACGTGCTAAGCGCTCTCCCCATTTACATATTTGTCAAGAGTGGCAGTGCCCCAACTGTCGGGAATATCAAACGGGGGAACACAATTGTTATCAGAAATCGTATACGTGTGATATGGAAAAGAGAAACAAGAAATTTATTTTCTACGATTTTGAGACGCGTCAAGATGACATTTATCATTGCGACAAAGGATACAGACCGTCTTGCATCAGATGTCGCCATTGTGTTAAGGAGGAACGCCAGTGCTTAAACTGCAGACTCTGTCAAAACTGTCGAGATCCGTCCTGCGGTCTACAACAACATAAAGTAAACTTTGCCGTACTACAGACCACTTGTCACAAATGCGAAAAAATGGAACTAGTGGAGGGTGCTACCTGTCATCATTGTGGAAAACGATGTACAAAATGTTCCCGGACCCGAAAAGGAGAATATATGTTTCCCCCTTGTACCGACACTTGTGGAAAAAGGGAACTCGTGTTTTCTGGTGACAGCGCGGCCGAGCAGTTTTGTGCTTACATTACCAGTAAACACTGCAGGGACTCGATTTTAGTTGCACACAATGCCAAAAGTTTTGACCTGTATCCCGTTTTAGAAGTTCTTATCGACCGACACTCCATTCGACCAAGCAAGATCATATACAATGGTTCCAAAATCATGTACATGCACATTGCCCAAAAACTGAATTTAACTTTTGTGGATTCCCTCAATTTCCTTCCCATGAAACTAGCTAAAATACCAGAAGCTTTTGGTCTACAGGAACTCTGCAAAGGTTACTTTCCCCATTTATTTAATACCAAAGCCCATCAAAATTACGTGGGGCCATATCCAGAATTAAAATATTACGGATACGATGCCATGTCGACTGGGGAGCGGAAGAAGCTTGCAGAATGGCATGCAACGAAAGAGAACGAAAGCTTTAATTTTCGAGAAGAAATGTTGCAATATTGTCGCTCGGACGTTGACATACTGAGACGGGGCTGTCTGGAATTTCGAAATTTAATGATCAAGGTGACGACCGTCAAAGAACACATTCCACAAGCAGACGGAACCGTCAAGGAAAGTACCACGTTTGGAATCGACCCATTTGATTACGTCACCATTGCAAGCGTGTGCATGGGGATATTTAAATCTTTATTTTTGAAAGGAAAGTACAAGATAGAAATCACCAAAGACGGGGAATGTTCTTGGTATGACGTCCACACGCTTGAGGGAATAGAAGTGATCAACATCGAAGATTCGTGGACGTCATTAATTGACTTGAGGAAGGAGGAAAATATACAGATAGGAAGACGGCATTTCAAGAGTCCCATAGCAGTTGTACCCTCTCAAGGTTATACAAAACGCGACAATTATAGCAAGATTTCCATTCAGTGGTTAGAATGGCTAATGGAAAAAAGTCGTCAACGGGGAAATCCTTTAAGCATTTCTCACGCTCTCAACGAGGGTGAATATCATGTCCCGGGGACCAATTACAGATGCGACGGATTTGTACAGAGTCCCAACGGAAAAGGAACCATTTACGAATTTTATGGTAAGCCCTGGCAATATAGTTCTGTTTTTTATATCTAACATTTACCCCCTTTCCCCCTAAATTGGGGGGGGGGGCGGCGGCGGCGTACCTGGACTTAACCACGAATACATAAATGTTTAATTTTTTTTGTATCTCAAAACTAGGTTGTGTGTTCCACGGCTGTCCCTCCTGTTTCCCAGAAGACCGAAATTACACCAAACATCCTTCCACCAATCAAACTATCAAAGAATTATACGATATGACAATAAACAGAGAAAAAGAACTTAAAAATCTGGGATACAGCTTGGTTACTATATGGGAGCATCAGTTTAAATATCAGTTGGATAAGAATGCGGTTTTGCAACAGTTTGTGTCGACCCTAGATCTTCAAGACCGACTCGACCCACGGGACAGTTTTTTTGGTGGTAGAACCAATGCCATTAAACTACATTACAAAGCAGGAGAAGACGAAACCATACAGTATTACGACTTTACCAGTCTTTATCCTTGGACCAACAAATACTGTCGCTACCCCGTTGGTCATCCTACCATTGTGACGGACAATTTCCAGGACTTGTCACAGTACTTTGGACTTGCCAAAATTAAAATTCTACCTCCTAGAAAACTTTATCATCCTGTACTTCCTTATAACTCGAATGGAAAATTAAAGTTTCCACTGTGTCGCACATGTGCGGACAGTGAAAATCAGAGTGAATGTACATGTACTGAAGAAGACAGAGCCATCACGGGCACGTGGTGTACTCCCGAAATTCAAACGGCAACGTCTAAAGGATACAAAATTTTAAATATTTATGAGGTCTATCATTTTACCGAATCGTCAAAATACGAAGTCGAGTCGTGTGAGGGGGGATTGTTTGCTAAATATGTAAATATGTTCTTAAAAATCAAACAGGAGGCTTCGGGATTTCCAGCCGAATGCGTTACGGAAGAAGCTAAATGGAAATACATCAGGGAATACAAAGAAAAAGAAGGCATACAATTAGACTATAACAAAATTAAAAAAAATCCCGGTTTGCGATGCTTAGCAAAACTCTGTTTAAATAGCTTTTGGGGTAAATTTGGTCAAAGGTTAGGCATGCAACAGTCTATGTTTATTCACGAAGCAGAAGCCGAAAAATTTTTTCAGATGCTTTCAGATCCAACAAAAGTACCACACAATTTTCACATTGTTTCAAGAGACATACTCCATTTAGAGTGGAGTAACAACCCTTTGTTTACTCAGTTCGATAACAAAACCAACATATTCTTAGCTTCTTTTACCACCATGTGGGCTCGACTCAAATTATACAGTGTTCTTGACAAATTAAACGAGAATGTTTTGTATTTTGATACAGACAGTGTCATTTTTAAGGCTAAAAAGTCGGACGACTTGAGTTATCTACCCATTGGTAATTACTTGGGAGAGTTGACTAACGAGATCGCCCCACAAGATGGTTACATTGTTGAATTTGTCTCGGGGGGTCCCAAGAATTATGCTTATCGTACGTTGTCGGGAAAAGAAGAATGTAAAGTTAGGGGATTTACACTGAACTGGGCCAACTCAAAACTGATCAATTTCGATGCCATCAAGTCCATCATCTGTACCTCACACGACCGACAAATCGAAATTGTCAACCCTTGTAAAATATCCAGAGACAGTAGAAAGAGGAAATTGCTAAACAGAGTAGAAACTAAAAATTATAAAATGGTGTACACCAAAAGGAGAATTCTTCCCAACTTAGA
Source organism: Saccostrea echinata (assembly GCF_033153115.1). Taxonomy (NCBI): domain Eukaryota; kingdom Metazoa; phylum Mollusca; class Bivalvia; order Ostreida; family Ostreidae; genus Saccostrea; species Saccostrea echinata. Next base: position 6,422,834 of record NW_026889754.1, read on the forward strand.
CACGTTGCCCTTTGGATTTTAATTGTGAAAAAAAACAAAGTTTTTAATGTTATCCTTTTATTGAAAGACAATTACAAATAAATGATCCACATTACACTTTTGTTCATTGTTATAACATTGTTAATAGGTAAGCCAGGGAATTTTTTTCTTTTTCCGTCGAACATTAATGATTCCAGGAGGTCTTCCGACTTTTTTCTTACTGACATAACCAGTGCCAGTTTGTAAAAGGTGGTTGTCATCCACTTGGTCGCTGCAATTCTGGCTTCTATCTTCGTGAATTTGCTTCGAGGTCTGGACGGTCTCGGATATAGCTTGAGTCGAGTGATCCTTGGCATGGTCCAATTTTTGAAGTAAATGTTCATATTTCAGTTTCGGCACAAGTATCATTTCCCTCGCCATTTTCTTTGGAAATGTTGCACAATAGGTGTTATTAAAAGCGATATTAAAGAAGTATGTTTGATTAATATCCGACGTTTCTCTCGGTTGCTGACTTCTCTGGATCCCAGAGATCGAATGTGTGATTCGTAAGGTTTCAGTTGGTTTATATACTTTTTAAGTAAAGGATAAGTCCCCGTATAAATGTTAAGTGCTATTTCACTAAGCACATCATACTGTTCACTGGTCAAGGCTTTAACGAGTACTTTTTGCTGTGCACTGTCAGCATACAAGAGAAATTTTAAAAAAGCCTCGTGTTTCTTCACCGTTTGCTTCATGTTTAAATAATGAGTAGACAAAATCATTCTTATTTATATAGGTTGGTAAATGATCATCTCCTCCCCCGGGAGGATACGAGACCTTAGTTGATACTCTCTGTTTTGTGTTGGTTCTAAACAAACATGCAAGTAACCGAAATTTGGTCGAGTTGCGGATTCGTATGCCGCTTTGAAAAAGGGGACCTGTCCTGGTAATATCTGAGATCCAAAGGTGATGACCTGTCTAGAATCACGGTAATTCTTAAACAAAATGACATTGAGGCAGTTCAATGAAATGGTCCTGGCATATTTTCCCGGAGGATATAGGTTCTGGGACAACATCACTGTGCTCACGTTTCTATGATGAGATGTCACCGTAAACAGATGTACACAGTCCTGAGATTGTGCAACTTGTAACATGAGATCATCCAGCACCAGTACCATGTGATCCATACCCTCGGTGTACTGTTCTATGTCTTCTTTAGAAGGCAATCCATGGTGTAATGATAAGTTTGGTATCGTCTGCGTCATTTCCTCAAACATAGGTTGATGTTCAGAATAAGCATACACTATTCTATCCACAGGTATGGAAAACATACCATTAGCGTTTTGTAAAAGTTTTTTAGTAAAATGCATTTTTCCGCTTTGTGTACTACCACATATTAAAATGGTGGTAGGTGCAGAAAAAGGTAGCAAGGAACGATTGTTCCACCATTTATTCATAGTCTCTGTTTCCATGTTTCTCAGTCGCCAGACTTTTTCAAAATGAAGTTAGGTGCAATGTCACACACACATATAAATATTTATTCAATTATATAATAACTCCCGTATATACTTTTCATGATTTTTAATGATACATAAAATATTCATGCATAAAACTTTTTACAAAACCGTCATTAGATTGAATGTCATTAGAAAATAAATCATACACATGATTGAACGAGTTTTTTAAACACAATCTTGCAATTAGAAATACTAATACATAAAGTCCACATAAATCGGAATTTCGAGGTTGAAGTCGAACGGATTTGAAACGACAATTTACACTGTTCGTTTTTACAAAATTTTGTATATCTTGACTGTAATCTGCTGGGGATCTTCCAAGGCTGTCGAAGAACTCTGCTTGCAATGGACTGTACACAATGATTGTCACCCAGTGTTCTCCGGGTAATGGTAAAGGTTGTGTATTGACGATAAAGGCGCTTGGAAATTCTGTAACTCTTTGAGGCAATGTATTACTAGCAAATACACCTTTTACGTAACGTCTTAAGCAAGGATCTGTCTTCACCATGTTTAACAGATGTGTTGAATTCATGGTTGAATGTAGTTAATGTCACGTGATTTATCAACCTCAAGTAGGGATGAAAAAGTTGCAAATACAATGACATTGGCAGCTTTGGTTGTTGCTTGTTTGAATTTCAATTCCAGTCTGGTGTTTCCCCTACGAATCAGGTTTAAGTACTCTTCTCCAAATCCACAAGGATCTATCGTAAACACAAAAAGTGAGTATCCATTTCCAAAATTATTACGAGAGATAATCAGTCCAGCATCATTGTTCCATTTCCCAGAGGCTTCAAATAAACGAGCATAGGCGGCTGAATAATGTCCTGCCGTAAAGTCCGTCTTCAGTGGTCTTCCAGGTACGCTTTCTCCGTTGACGTATATCCCGATATCTGTTAATCCCATATGCTCAAAATTAAAGGGGTTGGCTGCGTAATCCCCATTCACAGCTTTCTGGTCCACCAGAGCCACCACGATTCGATCGGGTACTGCCTGTGGAAATATATTGTCCCAGTAAAACTCGGTAGATCCTTTGGGTATGGTATTCATTTTTAGTTCATTTCTTGATATGGTATACTTCACAGGGGTGGATTCGATCTGTTTACTGTGGTTGAGCAAAACACCTGGATCAACACGTACTTTGGCCACTTTATACACGACGTCTTGTAATTCTAACTTGTAGGCAGGTGCAGAAGTGGCAGACATGATGACAAAAGGGGCACTGGATCTAAAGAGTTTGATGTAGATATCTACTCCGTTAATCAAGTATTTATCTATATCAAAGATATCTTCCATCAGGTTTCCTTCCAGCTCAAAGACTTTACTTTCCAGAGTGTAACCATACCGCAGGACCAGACCGGCATTGCCTCCGTTGTATGCATTTGCGTCGCCAAGATTCCCCTCGTCTTTAAAGAACAGCTCAGATTGTTTTTGTGAATTGAGTTCGTCTTTCCCGCTGAACAAAATTGTTTTGAGATAAGCCTTCCACGGGTAGTTATTGGTATTGAAAGAGACCAATTTGTTGTTCAAGTAGACATCCATTTGGGAGAACATGCTTTGTAGAGGTAAGTTCACCACACCAGTTTCTTCGTTTGCTGCCAGTGGCGATCCATCTGCTTTCAGAATTCGGGCTTTTACGTACAATTTACTTCTTTTTAAATCAATGTATTCTGCTCCTGAGCCTGACACCACGATCTCGATGGGTGTGTCAGACACTCCTATGCTAGAAATTGGTCTTGCTTCTGTAAAATACACTTTCTCGACCGCTACTTGGTTTGTGGGGGATGCAAAAAGGGAGAGTTCCATTGGTTGTGCTATGTCCTTATTATCACTGCTTAAAAATGCCATTTTTACAGCTTGAAGATACTTCTGTAGCTATCAATATTAAATTCTTTCTTTTTCTTAGACTGTGTTTTCTTGCTTGGTACTCGTCGCTGTTTCTTAACAGACGTCTTTTTCTTTTCTCCGGTGGTCTTTCTTTGTTTGGGTTTAGATGCCTGTTTTCTCCTCGGAGTTTGAGATGTTGTTGGCTTCAATTTCTTTGAAGGAATGACAGAAGAGTCCGAACGTGGCCTTTTTATACTTCCCTTCACTTTGACAAATGGAGCTCCCTCTTTCACATCCTTGGCATGTTCCACTTTAGCTCTTTCCTCCACCGCAGCTACAGGGGTCACCTGAGGGCTGTTATCTACAGATTCTAACTGTGAGTGAGGTCTCAGTGGAATGACATAAGACTTGTAACTTCTCACACCTCTCCCGATTTGTTTTGGTTTGTATTTGTACGGGTTGAATTTTTTCTCCGCCATGTTCTTGTAGAAAGCTTCCCATAGTCTGGGATCGCTGACGTAAGTCTGACTATTCATCATAAAACGTAAGGAATCTTTTTGAAATGAAGTGTTACAGTCACCGGTCCGTTTAAAAATGAAACTAAATTTCCTTCTCTGTCCGTTATATATATAGCAATCTGCTGTAATTGGCCAGTTTTAACTGGAATGTAATAAGGAAGTGCGTAAGTGATATTTTCTGGTTTCTTTCCCAAGTATATGCGTCTTAGGAGGGGTGCCTCTTTTCCCCCAGTAATTGTTTCCTCACAAATATCGCAACACACAAACAATTCTGATTCCTTCTTAGACGAAATCCAGCTCTCTGTAGAAAATTCTGTCAGGGCAACAGTCCAATATCCGTCAAAGTGAATCTGCTTATTCAAATGAACTCGGAAGCAATGGGGTTTGTTTTCAAAATATTCAGAGCTGTCCGTAGACGTCAATACCATTCGAACGCTCATCTTGAATAAAGGCAATTTGTAGAAAATTGTGGCTTTTATTGTTTTTCGAGAGAACTCTCTGGAATCCATGAATTAAATTTCTTTGGCCATCCTTCCCATTTCACATACACTTCCTTGGTTGTACCACGACGTCTTCTTTTAAGTATTTTCTCCACTCTATAAGAAACGTCATCTGACTTGACGACTTTTTGAAGCTCAGACTCGTAGAAAGTACCTTCTATAGGATCGTCTGCCAAATCTTTTACTTTGTACACAGGTACTTGGCCTCTTTTGTATCTTTCACTCACTTTAAAAAACTCTTCTGTCCATTTCTGCTGGTAGTCTCTTTGGAAAGGGTGTTTTAGCTGTGATATTCTGACATTATCTCCAATTTTTAATTTGAAAAAGGGTTTTATTTTTTTGGGCACTTTTGTTTTGCTCGAGTCCTTAGGCTTGTTCAGATCATTTTTTGCCAGGTTTGGTTTTTTATTCGTCGACAGATAAGCCGCTAGTCTTATTTCATCGGCATTTTCTTGGTTTACATTAACTGGGGCATTCCCCCCTAATGATCTGTGAGGTCTATTGTTGTAACTTTTCACCAGGTCTTGCAAGACATTCACAAATCGGTAGGTTCGGTTTTTCATAAAATAACGATACATTAGGTTCTTCATGGTACGAATAACCCGTTCGGCATAGTTTGCCTTTGTTTCATTTTGAGTGTACATGACGTTGATTCCCTCTTTCTTCAGAAATGTCTTTACCCAACGATTTTTGAATTCACTACCCTTATCTGTTCTAAGGGTCTTAGGTTTTCTTCCTCTTTGGAAAACTGATTTTAAACCGTCAACAATGTTTTGGTGATGTTTATTTTTCAAGGGGATAATAAATAAATATCGGCTAAATATGTCAATAAGCACTAAGAGGAATTTATAACCATCATTATGAGATGCAATGTTTGAAACGTCTGCCAAGTCCCCATCCCACATAGAATCAATTGTGTTCACTATCACCTTTGAACGCGGAAATGTTTTACGAATAGGTTTATACAGACTATAAGAATCTTCATTGTTTAAAAACTGTCTTATCCTCCGTCTACCAATCTTGTATTTGCCTTCCGTTTTAACAGCCTGATATAATTTTTCAGGACCTGCATATGCACCCGGTTTACCGGGGGTGTAGTAGAGCTCTCTTAAATAATCCGTGTAGTCCGACATATTGGAACATACTAACAATTTCTTTTCGAATGTTCCCTTTTATATCATTGTAAAAAAAACATCGTACGTTTTGAACTACTTTATTTTAATATTGTTAGAATGAAATAATAACACAAAAACTGATACACAATCAATCATATAAGTATATACATATGTTACATTCATATCATTAATCATTTTAGTGTTCATTGTCATTCAAGGTCACTCTCGATGGTTTCCATGTCTGGTAAATCCCCCGCGTTACATTCCATTGACATGTTGTCTTGTGGGTCGTAGCCAAAAGGGGTACATTCGGGACAGCTTAACATTCCTAGTTGATTTTGATGAGACTCACTGAGCATGCAAAAGTCAACGTCCTTTAGTTCTGGAACATATCCATGTAACTCTTCGATGACATCTCTAAGTCTGACAAATTTGTTTTTGTTCAGAGTAACACCTTTTCTTGTAGGTATAGGCTCTTGAACATTGTCTGGCTTCCAGAAGTGTCTTATGTCCACTGTCGGATAGCCTGGTGATAATGACACGAACACACCACCACCAACATGCCACTGTGCTTCTTCGTCCTCTTTTCCAGTGTTGTCTATGTAGTCTTGAATATCTGGTAAAAGAGATTCAAACTTTAACCAACGGGCTAAGGGAAAGGTAACCCCCTTCTTGGTGGCAATGAAACGGCCATGCGATTCTGTGAGGTGACGGATGTGAACGTAAATCTCCCCCTTGAAAGGCATGACCGTGAGGAATAGGTCATTAAAGTCGTCCAAACTTATTCTACATCTTGGCTCTTGAGACTGTTGATGATCAGCGTTTCTTGAACTTCTTTCTTTAGTACCAACGACTAATGATCTTGCCATGGCCAGCTTCTTTTCGTACTCAGACTTTGTGTCATCATCCTTATTCATCAGGAGTCGGGATAAGTCAGCTTGATTGGCTTTCATCAATGCCGTTCTAAACCCCATAAAAGCTCTCGGACCTCGACGTAAAATGATGCTGATCAATTTCCTGTTTTTGTCATAGGTGGTTTTCTCAGCGTCTATCAGTTGTCTCATTTCATCGGTAATTATGTTTGAGGTGTAAAGATGCCCCGCAACATGAACAGCCATCATCTTCTTCACCAATGTCGAGTAGTTTGCCTTTATCAAGTCTTGATGTTTTTGCTCCATTTTTGTTGATGGCAAGGTTTCTCACAAGATACTATCTGAGATACGCTGAAGACTGATGAAAATTTTCAAAATGATACAAGTTTATATATGCTTTAAGTCACGTGACTCATGACTGTAGACTCCCCCTTGACTGTAGACTCCCCCATGACGTCAGTGACTGTAGACTCCCCTTTCGATATGACTTTTCTGTAGATCTGTAGAACACGCTGACTGTAGTTTTCGGCATTACAGATCCTTATTGGCGTCTGAGTTTTGTAAATGTTTCTCCAGTATAGGATTTAGAATTTTTGAAATATAATTTATTCTTCTTTTGAAACGATATCTGTCCAAAGCCATGGTCATCCATTCCCCCTTCCGATCTTCATAGGGAATAAGGATGATCGTTATTTTGTCTGAAAATTTCACCGTCTTGTCCATAGTCCCTCTTCTTTGACAATTCTACATTTTATTCCTGCAACATTTTATATATGATTTTGTGCTTTTAAAATAGATCCATCCATGTGATCTACGGATGCTTTTAGGTACTGCCACTGTGTTTTACTCAAAGTAATTCCTTCGTTCCCCGGTTTTCCGGACTGAAATCGTCGTATGTCAATCTGTATGGTGTCATTGGCACATATCATGGCATATACTTCGTTGGAGAGGGGGTACCGATCCACGTAGGAACATGTTTTAATGACATCTTTTTCCAGTGTAGGGCGTAACACACAGTCTACAGGCGTAAGTTTTTTCTTCCCGTGTAAGACACTGACAGCGACGCACAAAGAAATGATAAGTACAATCGCAAAAAAGCTAGGAATTACGATTGCGATTTTTTTCTTCAATTTCTCTTTCAACATCCCTTTGCATTCGTTACCACAATCACCTGTAAGAAGCTCCATCATTACCATTTGTTCAGCCATCTTTAAGCAAAATGTTTTGTCTATCTACTACATTGCACATTTATATATATATGACCACTCCGTGGGCGGGATTTGGAAAACCCTTTGGTGTCAACTTGAACCTTACAAATTATATTCTCTTAAGGTCTGTGGAAAGTACTTTTTCGGCATAACCCTACGTTTTAATATGTATTCTTCAGATCCCCAGCTGTCTGCAATGTCGTAACCATTTTTCATTTTTTCCTTAAAATCCGCAATACAGTCTTCTTTTCTGTCAAACCATTGACTTTCTTGTAAAGTCCATTTCTTTTCATTTCTTCTTAAAGCATTCCATGCTAAAATTTTCCATTTGTACTGCTTTCCCTGAGTTGCCATCGTTATAACAACACAACTGAGATTTACAAGGTATTTATTCTTATTGTCTAAAAAAAAAAAGGTCAGTGACTGTAGACTCCCATGACTGTAAAATCGTGATCTATAATGTTTGGAAAACCCCATGACGTCATTGACTGTAGACTCCTTGACTGTAGACTCATTCTTTGCACTAAGTTAACCCATGACGTCATTGACTGTAGACTCACTTTTTGCACTAAGGTAACCCAATGACGTCATTGACTGTAGACTCCACCCTTGACTGTGACCTCATATGACCTTTTTGGGAAAAACCCATGACGTCATCCTGACTGTAGACTGACTGTTCTCTGTCCCCCTTACTACTCCTGTGGCACTCCTGCTGTGACAGGTAAGACATCAGAAGATGTACCAATTTTTACACATTGTGTCCTGTTATTCAAATACGAGTGAAACCAATTAATTGACAGTTGATCATAGTTGTAATTCTTTAATTTATCCATAAGAATGTCATGACTTACTAGATCAAAAGCTTTAATTTGCTGAAAGCCAAGAATGTTATGCCTATGAGATTACCTTGGTCCATAGCATGCAACCAAGCATCTGTTAGTTTAGTGAGTGTTGTTTGACAAGAGTGAAATTCTCTGAACCCAGATTAAGATGTTGTAATTAGATCGAAAGTTGAGGTAAAATCTCGCAATTGGTTTGCTATGTGCTCTTCAATTAGTTTGGATAATGTTGGTAGTATAGAAATGGGACGGTAGTTACTAGGGTGTGCTTTGTTACCTTTTTTGTATACAGGGGTGACGTTTGCTTGTTTCAACTTCAATGGAAAAACACCACTACTAATGCTAGTATTAATTAAATGAGTGACTGATTTTCCAGTGATACTAGCTGATAGTTTTAAGAGACGAGGTCCAATGAGACGAGGTCCAATGAAGTCAATGCCTGCCGATTTATTTACATCAAGACCGTTTAACAAATCAAATACTACAGTTTCGCTAATAGGTGTAAGGCTAAAAAAGTTTTCATCACCAAGTTTAGATTTCGTAAATTGTTTTAACAATTCTGGGTCAAATTTGCAGTTTGGTAGATTATGCAATAGCTTACTTGAAATTCCTGTGAAGTGCTCATTAAAAATATTTGCAATTTCTTGTGAATTGTTAGTTTCTGATTCATTATTTATTTATTTTTATTTGTTGTTGTTGTTTTTTTTTTTACACAATACAAGTAATTAACATTTATTCCTATCAATAGATAATATTAAGATAAATTAAATGAGATAAAAAAAAATTTCAGGCTAAGTGACCCACAAAGATTCGGACTTTCAGAAAAATGAGTACGGGGTAATGGAGGATTGACCTTCATCGGATATGGGGATGCACCGCTTCAAGCTCCACGCTAATGGGAAACACAGTTTCACAGCCTATGTCGATGAAAAATGTCGATGGTAATTAGAATCGACGATCTGTTAAATTATTTGAACAATCTATCTAATCCTTAACAAAACCGAAAATCCGAATAAAAAATGTCGCATCTGACATCGGCATGTTTATATCAGTGGGCTGAAATGATGTTAATAACAAGTTTGGCTTTCCAGAAAGCCTGAAATGTCATCTCTTTGGCTTCATTAATGTCACAGAATAAACAGTGGAATGTTATATTATTTTCTCAGCTATTACAAGCAGTAGCATCGCTTTTGAAAAAATGGGGGGTGGAGGACAAAAAAAAAAAAATCGACGATTTAGCTGAACAATCTTTGACAAGGAGAAAAGGGGGCTCTCCAAACTCAACATTTTTTTTTCTTGGAAGGAGGGATTACAACTTTTCCGACAAACATATTTTATATTATAATACATTCTCATGGGATGATTTGACGTACCATACTGCAACAAAAGGTGGAAGAGGGGTCAAGGGTGCGCCTTTTCAATGTTTGGGGAAAAAAGTGGAAGGGGACGGCCCTCCTGGTGCTATGTGCCTGTATTATTTTACCTGTTGTAAATATGCTTTATTCAGGTTAAATATATTTTGTATCATGTCTGTAAAAAATTCTAACCACTGAGAAATATTCGTAAGAATTATTTAAAGTCATATATTACGTTTTTTTTTTTAAAAAAATAAGTTCAGACTACCTATGTTAAAAAGATCTTTCTATTTGTTTTATTACTTTATATAAAAATAGGACTTTCCTGTAAATTACACAATTTAAATCAATCACGTTTCAAAGATATTAGAAATTTAAAGCAAAAACCGATTTATTTACCGATTCAGATTTTAATTAACAGACACAGTTTAATTTTTTTTTTAATCAGTCGAACTATGGAAACATGAGGTTATTCAAATTCAAAATCGGTGAAAAATTTAATTTCAACGTAAATAACATATATCATGTTTAGCTACACCCAATCTCGTATTTTTATTTTTTAGCTCAGATACGCCATATATAGCTTTAACAATTATTCCGAAAGAAGATGGATATAAACTTAGCGTTCCTTTTGACTTTAGTTCTTAGCCGCCTACTACGGCAGCAAAGAAGTTTTAAAGCGCCAACTTAAATTAATCTGAACCTGAATTAATTCCAAGACTTTCCTTATTTTCCTTAATCGTATCGTCTGAAGTGACTTGGCCATCGAGCCATTGGGATTTGATTGATTATCGAGCCACTTTGAATATCAAGGGGAAAATTGAGACACTCCTGCATCATGTCCTTCTGCTGCCAATATGCAGATTCATGTGTTAACGCTATATTATGTATAATATAAGTACATGTACATGTATAGGCTCCTGAGAAAAAAATCATGCATAGAAAGGTAATAAAATTGAAACGTTACCATTTAAAATTAAGTATTAACACATCGAAAAGAACCCCAATCTACCAACATCGATTTTATAGGCTGTTTCATGAGACACACATTTTATAATTTTGGCTTTATTTCAAGAATACGAGGAGTGATTTTTTTTTTTTACCTTTTCTCATTGACAAAAAACGCAAATTAGAATTGCATAAAGAAAATGATAACAGTTGCTTTGTTTATTAACTCTTAAAATCCGAGCCAGGTAAAGAAAACTGTATGTTTTCCTAATACTTTTCTACAGGGGCCGGTAAATTTAAATAAAAAAGAATATAGTGCACACATCCGAGAAAATACTTATATAATGATTCTTTATGATCTTTATTCCAATGCCTGCAGCACTGAGTTACTTAAATCAGAGACATTTATGTTTCTGCCTAAATTGTGTTTTTAGGCAAAATTTCTTTTCTTCGAACTTTATTATAATTATTTTTTTTTTTTTTTTGAATAAGTTCTGTTTTATTTTTCATATATACGGCATTAATTATCGATTGACTAAAGTACACATAAAAGTAAAGTTTTTGCCATTGTATTTATGCATTTAATGTGAGTTGTTATTTCAATGTTTTCACTGTTTTCTTTCGTCAGTAAATCTTGGATCCACGCCTTGGCTGATACATTCAATATGCCTTGCTTTGTGTATTTTGATCCCCGCGCGCTGACCATCGTTTTACGCAATAGCCTAGATGCAATGTTTATGTATATAAACCGTTAATGAAGACCCACCACCACCCAAGTGATCCTATCTCTATTACTCTTAATGAACACTGGTGTAGTTTTACTTTAACTTTAAGATGGACCATTTTGTTTAATAATAATAAGAAGACTTTGGTCAATTTGGTTTACATCTCTATATTTAGAAATCGTGTCATCGTCAGTCCCTTTGCCAGCTTATCAATGGCAGCTTACACTAGGACTTTACTTCCGGTGATTCAAACTTAATGTGTCATCTCCCGAGGGAGATGACAAAAAGGTGAGCAAAGCTCAAATCATTAATAAACAATTTTGCAAAACGTTTTAACAACTTTCAGGTGTTCTCTTTAGATTGAAATGTATTCCGCGAAACCCAAATGGCAGAAGCTGCAAAAAGAAGTACAATTATATTTTACTTTCATTTTTCAAATTATGATTTTTAAAAGCATGGCTATTATAAGAAATGAACGCAAAGTCAGATTATATTTTGACCCTAAAAATTCTCTTTGACTCCCGCAAGTTTACTTCAAAGGGTCATGATCCTTGGTTTTCAAAGTTAGCAGAAACACTGTACTCGTTGCATAGAGCTTCAGCACAAGGCAGGAGAAGTAGTTAAAGGATAAGCGGTAGAATATTGATTGTAAGTACAAAGTAAGATGAATTGTTTAATTTTTAGATATATTGAATTTATTGTGAAGTTCTTAATTTCACTGACATTAATACTGATTTTCTGAAATATGGTGGAGTTGCCCACAAACACATTGTGTGATACTCGTTACAAAGAGGTTCAGCACAAGGCGGAGAAGTAGCTAAAGAATAATAGGTAGAATATTGATTGTAAATACAAAGTAAGATGAACGGGTTTATTTTAGATATATTCTATTTATGTTTAGATTCCTTAAACCAACAGTCTTTTTTCAGGGTTTGTTAATTAACTCCTCTAAGCTCATATTATCAACATCTCAACAGCACAAGAATAGCTATAAATAAAATGGAAGTTGGAACTGGCAGGTATCAAAGAATCGTGCACCAAAACATATGATACTTAAATTAATAATCCCAGATGAAGTGCAGATGAGTAAATTGGAACCACCTGACTGGAGTCATGATTTTGTCTCTTTTATTTTTATTATCATTTTTTAATGGAGGTAGGTTCACTTTATCCATTAAATGGCCCGTCCATATTGCAATTCAGTATATAAATTCAAATGTCATCCCATTTCAGACATCAATATGAAGTAGAGATTTGGGGCTTTCATTTCCTATAAATAAAAATGCAGGTATTGGGGTTTTTTTTATTGGCGTTTTTTTTTAATTTTCTGTAATGAATGTTTAATATTGTATGAAATTGTTTTGTTCAACACTCAAGTCAATTTAATTAAGGGGACTCATGTTTCCTTTAATATTTTTTTTATTATGTGGTTAGCATTTATATAATTCTGTTTTAAGGACATGCACAGTGGGACCAGACAACATTTCTGGATACACGAAAGTGCTTGCCTTGGCTGACTCTTTAGTGACACTAAGGGACAAGGCCACAATGACTACAGCACAAGTTCAGCAACTGAAAGATCTGTGGTCAGCACTTTCGGAGTATGACAGGAGGCGGACAGTTTTCCCATCTCTGTTCTCTAAAGATCCAGGACAGGGAAGATTCAGGCACAAACAAAAGAAAGTTGCTCCAGGAGTAGAGAGTATTGAGAGGTAAAACCATGTACATGTATTAAGATATCTATGCCTTCATTTATTCAATATTGTGTTGTTTCACAAGAACTATTAATTTAAAAAAAAATTATGTAATTATGTAAAATTGTGTTAATTCCACCAGGTCTGTGTATACTAACATTGAATTGCTTTTAGGGTAATTCTGGGCCCGAACCAAAGTCCTGCCCAGTGGCCAAACTGCAACCGTTACACTTAGGCAACTGTGGAGAAATTGATCCAGTTTTACCCGAGTGACCAGAGAAGAGATGGCAAGGTGGTTATCACAAAATGGAATGCTGTCCTTGAGGCCTAACACAAGATCAGAAAGACCATTTTGAATAACCACTTGGCAATGAAGGTGACCGATATCCAGCTTCCTCTCCTTAACAAGACACTTCAGCAGTGGTTAGTTGAGGTCTTTGCTTTTAATTGATTTGATAGAAGTCAATCATTATTTAGAGAAATACAATAACATTGAATTTAAAACATAAACATTTTGAACTTTAAAACTTCTGTGGCACTTGAATGCAAAATTGATATACATGTATTTAAAATTTAAAATGCAGGTTCAATGAGGAAGTAAGGAACAAGACAAGAAGGTCCTTCTCCAGGGACTTGTGCTGCCTATACCCACTATGACAGTTGCTAGGGCACCAGAGGCAGTGTCTAAGCCGATGTCTCTTCCTTCAGGCAGCACAGAACCATTTTCATTCCACGACCCACCTTCAACAATTGGCATGGCTAAATAGGAGAGGAGACGAAGGAAACCAACTTCCACATTCAGACCTACAGTGGCTCCTATTCTCCCTCATCCTACTCCTAGCAACCATGGAATCACCTTTCAGCTGGTTACCCAAATTGGTAACTCTACAGTTTTGATTCCATCCAGCCAAATTCCATACTCTACAGAGCAGTATTGAAAAGGAAAGAGGAGCAGGAAGAGCTATGAATGCCAAAGAGGAAGTATGTGAGAACAGCCACTACAGTCAAATGTGGAAAGTGTGGAGAAGACAGGACCCCACCAAACCATCAACAGTACATGGGGTACCGATACTGTGCCAAGAAGGATGAAATGTCTTTTAAGGTGTGGAGAGAGAAGTTGCAGAAGAGTGGAGCAGCGAGAAAGAAGAAGTGTGTTTTTTTAAATGTATAAAAAGATAATTTTGACTGTCCCCGCGTGACGCAGTGGTTAGAGCGTCTGCTCTAGAGTCGCGAAGTAGGGAGTTGATCCTTACGTCGCGGGTTCGAATCCCACTGTGGGACGTGGAGACCGGTCTTTCGGATGGGACCGTATAAACCAAGGTCCCGTGTCGCAGAAGGTGCTGGCACGAAAAAGACCCCTCACTGCTCAATGGCCTTAAGTGCCGAGTATAGGACAAAATTTGCAGCTCTCCACCGGCAAGTGGTGGCGTCTCACCATGAGTGAAAAATTCTCGAGAGGGACGTTAAACAAAATACAATCAATCCGTGACAAGTGTTTTGTCATGGAATGAAGTAGATTTCAGTTGTGATGTTTATTTATCACTGTTATCGTCACCATTCCTTTGATTTCGACGCCATTTTTTGTATTGAACAGACTCTAATATATAAACCAGACCCGAACCGAAATCCGGAAAAATGGAACCAGAACCGAACAACTTGTACAGCGGTTTTCGGTTATTTCGGGTACTCGTGACAGCCCTACAGTTATTATTACACAGGTAACAATGTTCTGCGGACGTAAAAGCGATTGAAAAAAGGCCGAAACTTGGTTAAAAGTAACCGAATTCAAGCAGATTCCTTTCTGTTTGAAGAAGGTGATATGTACCTGTTAGGTATTGTTGGAACATCCATGAAAAATAAGGTAAAATGTTGAATTTAGTACTAAGTTACCAAAAGAACTGATATATTACTTTGCAAACTATAAAATTTACATTATACAGTCAAATTCAAAGGTCTTCCTAAAACATCACTTAAGTTCCTCTGAGTCACAACATGTTTTTTTAAGACCACAATGTACATATCAAAATGTCATCTATTTACAAGTTTATACATGGTCACAGTTCATTTATTACTCTCATAAAAATTGTCCAAGAAATCGTCCATGAAATCTGATAACAAGTCCATCACTGGCACCTCTTTCATTTCTTCAGTATAAGAAAAGTTTATTTCTTTAATAATTTCTGAATGTCCCTCCTTGTGTTCATTTTTTCTATCAATTAACTGAATGGTAATGGATTTCTTTTCCTCGGAAACATTGTCTTTTTCTTCCTCATTACTGTCCACGGCATTCTCTTCGGTTTTGTCACAATCCTCAGAATCTTTTGATGGCTCGAACTCTTCTTCATCAGATGAAATATCCTCATAAAAGTCACTTGTCACTTTTCACGGTAAAATCCATATTCCGGTCATTAGAAAAATTTGGAATATCTTCTGGTGAAAGGTCATCTAAAACTTCCATTAAACTGTGTTGCGAAAAATAATGTCTTTTAAAGTTGAAATTCTGTAAATATCCGTTGACAAATGTACTGATAAACTTTCTTCTTGGAATAATGGTGTTCTTCTAAATGTCTTTGTAAATTCCTTTTATATTTGTACGTAATATTGCAGTCAAAACATTGGAACATGTTCACATAGAAGTGAATTTTAAGTATTTATTTTCTAAATCTTGTTGGGGTTTTTATAAGCCTGCCCAGTCTTGTTTTCTTGGGTTCCATCTGGGTTTGGGTTGACAAATGTCCATTATTCTCCTCCCTGTTCCTCTCTAACGGTATATCCTGGGTCTTGTCTTTAACAGGTAAGGTGTTTTCGACTTCAGAATTTCCAGTGTTGTTAAATTGACCTTCAATGTTCTCTTCAGGGACTTCATCACTTGGGCATAAATTTGGAATGATAACATCTGGTTCACTATTTGTAGCTTTCTGAATAATGCGTTGCGTTTTCAAATAAGTTGTCTTGTTCACTTTCAATGGTTTAAGATTGTGCGCATGAATTACAACAGGTTTTGAAGAAATAGAATGTTGAATTCGATATAACACATCACTGAGTTTTTCAGTCACAACCCAAGGTCCACTCCCAATTTCTTGCAAGTTTAAGTTTGGTTCCTAATATTTGTTGAGGTTGGAAACGACACACAGTATCACCAACACAGTATTGAATTTTTCTCACATTTTGATCATAATTTTTCTTCTGAGTTTGGCTACTTTTCTTGGTTTCTTCTCTAGCAATTTCATGGCATTGATCTAATTTTCGTTTCAACTCACGAACATTGTCATGATAATTGTTTGAGACACCAATGACACTATTATCTTGATCAGAGAATAAATCAACCGGCATCACCATTTCTGTTCCAAATAACATTCGGTAAGGACTTATTCCAGTTGTTTCATGCACAGTACTGTTGTAAGCCATGGAATTTGTCCCAATCATTTTGATGTAAGGTAATGTATTTTGACAGCATATCTATAATTGTACGGTTCAACCTCTCTACCATTCCATCTGATCTTGGGTGAAACGGAGTTGTACGGGTTTTCTGAATTCCAAGTAATGAACACAAGTTTTGAAAAAGTTGACTTTCGAATTGTCGGCCTTGTAACGCAGAAGGGCATCCATAACGTTTAATCCATCCTTTGAATATAACATTAGCGACAATTTCAGCTTCCATATTTGGGATCGGGAATATTTCAACAAACTTCGTAAAATAATCTGCTACCACAAGAAAACGGTCCAGCAGTATCTGCTGCTATTCTTTCCCAACGTCCTCCTGCTATGAACGATTCCATAATACTTCGCTTTTGTCCTTGTGGATTCTTTCTTTCTTCACACACATAACACGATTTCACATAATCGGTCACATACTCAAGAATTTTTGGCCAGTAATTAGAACTCTTGATTCACTTTACGAATATTCCTCTGAATTCCAAAGTGTCCTGAAACTGGTGAATCATGGAGATACCACATCACGCATTGATTTAGGTGTACATATCCTCAATCTCACTTTATTCAATTCCATCCATTTAACACACAAAACATGTTGGTGAACTTCTAGAATTTCTTATCTATTGTCCCAAAAGGTACACTCAGGATCAAATTCTGTGATTACACTACTAGATGGTTTGTTTTCAGATCAAAATTTCTCAAACAATTGAAGAATCGGCCCAATTCCTTTGTCATTTTCTTGTTGATTACGAGTTTCTTCAAACGTAAGTTGTAGATCTGGTATTTCTCGTTGTTTAGCACGACGTGGACGATTACGTTTTCTCCTTGTAGTTGGTACTGTTTCAGGCTCAGAATCACTTTTCTCTTCATCCTTACTTGTCACATTTAATAACTGGAAAATGTCACAGATGATGTCATTTGCCCCCTCGATAGTCTCATTTGAATTTTCCCGCAGATCTTTCTCACATGAGTCACTAAATCACCATCATCGATACTATGTTTTTGTTTACACTGTTTACAAGTTTTTTTCATTTAAATCCTCTTTTGATAATCGGTAATGTGTGCACAGTACAAAAAAAGTTGAACGCAACGTAAACATTAAAAATAACAAAGATCGTGCCCTGCTTACAAATTTCCTTGTCGTTCAATTCATTAAACTGAAATTATTTTTGAATTAAAAAAATGTAAACAAAATGGCAATATGCAATTGATCACATGCCCCTTTAAAAAGTTTACAAACCAATTCTAAAGTAAAGCCAAAATTAAACCTGTTATGTACCAAATCAATAAAAGTAAGTAATAGAAATTATCAATATTCAGACATCTTCCAGGAAGATATTTTTTACTTTGACTTGATTCTCTTTGACAACAACTTGTCTTATTGCCTCTTCCTGTAATGTTGAAAATAATGAAAAGATTTGTGCAAATATGTATTTTTTTTATTATTTCCATAGAATACTAAAGATATATTTTAATAATTTAAGATTCGCTCTCTTAAAGAAGATGGGCGTGTTTGGCGTGTGATCTGCAGGAATCATGTGTACGAAACATTTATAGTTTAAATGTCCACGATTTGGTTGGCTGACCACAGCTGGACAGGCTTTACAAAGCTACGCACATAGGAAAATGTTATATTTAGTATGAAATAACATGTCAAATTGTAATATTTAGGTCCGCTTATCTTAATAATCAAACTTTAAGATAGTAATGCTTCACATAAATAATAAACACCTACAAGATAATAAGGGTATAGTTAAATGCAATTACAAGTACGTGTATATTAAAGTGTTACATGTAGTAAGAATTGCTTTCGCTCTTGATGCAACAGAACCAGAATATACCCATTTTAAAATAAATCAGGACAAAAATATTAAACTGACAAAAGAATTGATTGCTTTCATTAAAAAAAATATTAACGCTCCATGCGAGGATCGAACCAAAAAGTTCCCGACTCCATTTGCATTGAACGGGTAACGCATATTACTGAGCTATCACGGCTACACGTACAATTTGGCTTTTAAAACGTCAATAAAGCATCGCATTTACACATTGGAATTTTTTTGGAAAAAGTTCATTTTTTATGGTCTCTGGGTATTCTCTCCATTTTTTACAAATGATTGTTTGTTTCTTTGAACTAAAATTCATACCAATAACGTTTGAAAATCATGGAGAGATGACCCAGAGATAAATTTTTTTTAGAAAAACGTGTTTAAAAATGTGACATTTCGTACCAAATGAATCATCTAGCCTATTTTCAAGTCATTTTTTAGCAAATCAAAATACAATTTCGGGAAAATATATCCCTTTCCTATTTCACAGGAACCCAAATGATCAAAAGAGTGCTAAAATTTCGTTTGATAGATCAATGAAATTTTCACTTTTCAAATGCGCCCAGATTCCTGCCGAATGTCAATCAAAAGCGCCCTCGTTCTTATTGACTGCTGTATAATGACGTTATGAGTTTAAGTTGCTTAAATCTTACCTGTACAACTTTGCCCTTGATAGACACCCTAATTTTAGGGGGACCTCAAAGCCTCAGAGACAGGTTTTGTGGGTGCTGGCGGGGGTTTAAGATGTGGCGGGCCTGAGTCACAATATCTTCAGGCACCTCAACAGCTGTGGACGGAAACACCTTTGTATTTGTGGTTACAACCACAGCGTCTAACTTCTTCATAATGTTTCTAAAAATCAGACTCTGGCCTTCTCTGAACCTCTGAAATTTGGTATTGTCATAGACTGTGCACTTGACAGCCTTGGATGAGTCTGCAACTGAGCAGTTAATAACTCTGTCTTCCCCCTTGTCATTTTTGTAAGCGAATTCATTGTCCTTGGAAATCACCTTCACTCTGATACTTTTAGTGTAGGGAAATTGTCCACTCTGTCCCATTATATTCTGGCAAGGAAATTGAAGAAGCCTGATGTCACCGAGTTCATCAATTGATGAAAAGAATAATTTTGTTCCAGCAAATTTCAAATTGATGAATTATTTAGGACATCCTGGTTAAAATCCCCCATTACAATTGTTGGTTGGGACAAATTTATGGTTCATTGCAGGACTTCCATTAATGCGGCAAAATTTGGTTTTGTTGCATTTCTTGGTGGACAATATATGAAACATACATTAACCTGATTCACTTTTGAGATGAGCAATTCTATTCCATTTATGGAACATGCTAAGGGGATGTTAATGTTGTCTTTGTGAAAAATAGACATTCCATGTTTACTTTGCTGATGATCTGCACAGAAGTGCGAAAATTTGTCAATACATAGTTGCAGGTCAGATTTGTAAACTATGGTTTCACACAATGCAAGAACATCAACTTTTTTAAAGAATATATCTTTTCTCAGATCATGTACAGTGCTACCTCGGTATATTGCCCCCCGTTATATTGCCACCCCCGCTTATTGCCAAGAAATCTCCAAGAACGGATTTCCCCCTGTGTTAATACACCCGTTATATTGCCACCCCCGCTTATTGCCATCCGCCACTGTGTTTGAGAAACAAATAGTCAAATTATCTAAGGTAAACCCTCGATAACAATGCCAATTACCTAGCACGTGTCGGTGAATTAGACATCATAGCGGACGGTGCTTTGACAGTGGTTTCGGTGAAGCGTGACTGGCTGGACATGGAATTCAGGTAAATTAAAGATAATGTTGAATAAAACTCAAATTAAACATAAGTCTTCGGTGTTGTTTTTTAAAAGATAGCAGTGTTATTTCAATTAATAATGGAAACACCAGGCAAGAGGAAACGCACAACTTTAGATTACGAAAAACAACAAATAATTGTGCAATATTCTAAGTTGCACCCAAAATCGAGCCAGCAGGAATTGGCAAACCATTTCACCGCTCTTTGGAATATTGATGTAAAAAGACGGACAGTTGGTGAGATTCTGACAAAGTCAATTTGAAAATGTCGACTGTGAAGGTACACCGCCGAGAAAACGTCATAGAAGTGCTCATTATGCTGATATGGAATCAGCTTTATTTATGTGGTTTTCTAATGCGAGGGCACAAAACATACCAATTTCTGAAGAAATACTAAAAACTAAGGCTAAACAATTCGGAACAGAAATGGGTATTACTGGATTTTCTTATTCAAACGGTTGGCTATCGAGGTTCAAGATGCGTCATGGGATTTCCTCACAAATCATTTCTGGGGAAAGTGCTGGTGTTGACCCTCAATTAATTTCAGATGGTAGACAAAAAGCTGCAAGTGTTATTAAAAATTATGAATTAAAAAATGTGTTCAATATTGACGAAACTGGTTTATTTTATCGTCTCCTTCCGGATGGATCATTAACGACTGCAGATGCGACAAAAGGTGTGAAAAAAAATTAAAGATAGAATAACTATCGCGCTTTGCTGCAGTGCCGATGGCAGTGAAAAATTAAAACCATTTGTTATTGGAAAGGCTGGAAATCCTCGTTGTTTTAAAAATTTCAATGTTGGACTTTACTGTGACTATGTACATAATAAAAAGGCTTGGATGACATCAGTAATTTTTTCCGATTGTCTTCAAAAATTCAACAGTAAAATGAGACGACAAAATCGCGAAGTCTTGCTTATAATGGATAATGCACCCAGTCATATTATCCCAACACTTTCAAATGTGAAAATTCATTTTCTTCCTCCAACAACAACCAGTCACCTACAACCGCTTGATTCAGGAATTATACAGAGTTTTAAAAAACATTACAGTAAACAACAGTTGTCTCACTTGATAAAGTGTATCGATCGAAGGGAAACACCGTCCCTATTTTTAGACTCTGCTATTCGATACGTGAAAATTGCTTGGGATTCCGTAACCAGTGAGACTATTATTAATTGTTGGGCACATAGTGGGTTGATCAAGAAACCTGAAGGAATAACAGAATCTGACGACAGCACTCAGGGTACTAGCAAACTTGAAAATATGTTACAACGGGTTCAGGAGGATTTAGATATGGACCCAGACATGAGACTAACTATTCGACAATTCATCGATTCAGATCGTGACGCCAACCCGACCGAAGTTTTAACTGACTCTGAAATTCTGGAGACAGTAAAAAAACCTACTTCCGAATCAGAATCTGAAGACAGTGACAATGAACCTAAAAATATTTACATACCGTCAATGTCAGAAGCTAAAACTGGTATCGACAACGTTCTTAAGTTCTTGGAGCATGACGAGAGAACGACAGAACAAGAAATTAATAAGTGTTTGAGTATTCAGACATATTTATTTCAACTGAGTCAAAACTCTAGCAAACAAAAAACAATTAGTGACTTTTTCAAAAAGAAATGAAAGTCGCGTTCTGTTCTTTTATTAACACACGTAACATAAACAAAATGTAACAAAATAAATTGTGTATATATATTGACTTTGTTTTGATAGTCTACAATTGTAATTTTTGGAAGAACTCGTTATATTGCCACCCTCGCTTTAATGCCAAAATCAGTTTTGGACAAAAGTTGGCAATATATCGAGGTAGCACTGTATGTGCTTTTTCAATGAACGGCAGTTGTGAAAGCATATAACAGTACCATTTGTTGCAAGGTCACGAATAACTGGTAATTTCAATTGCAATTTGAAGTATATGTATATCTTGGGGAATAAACTGGTTTCCTTCACGCATCCTTCATAATTTCATTCAAATCAAATAATAATGGGGGTGGGAGGTGCAGAGATGTACATTATCCACGCTTAAAGTGCATTGGGAATATGCATTGAAAGTTACGTGATTTTTCGCTCATACATCTCATAAGGATATCGAATACCTGCCGTTCATATTGATCAGAGTGATCTTCAATAAAGTTTTCCAACTCATCGATATTCAACACATGTTACATGTATATGTGCTGAGTTGGCAGAGCACTCGCACCGAGATCGGGAGGTCGTGAGTTCGAATCTCGGCCGCGACTGACCTAAGTCGATAAGAAATGGGTAGCCAACTGTTCCTTCGCCATGCGCTCGGCACTTTGAAGTGAAAGTTGCGGGTCCTTCGGATGAGACCTTAAAAACCGAGGTATAGCTAGTTTCATATCCAAAGGTTTTCGGTGTTACTACCAGAGGCAACAAACTTTATCATTTTACAACGCATACATGCAATGTTGGCTTCGCAATATGACTTCCTCGACTATACCTCGTTATTATAATCATACACTGAAAATTAATAAGCTTACAAAAATAAACTATTGCAGAATTTTGTGCTTTTATCATTATTTAGCAGTAGGGTGTTGATGATGGTGCCTTGATGATATTAGTTAGGATTTTAAGTTAAATATGAATTAAATATATGTTAAATATTCTTTAAAAAAAATGCCCCAATACTTACATAAATCCTTTGATCAATACGAAAGCAAGAACCTTTTGAGATTCAATCTGCAGAGGAGAAGTACAAGTTTAATTGCCAAAGATAAATTAGAGTATATGTACACCTTAATCCAGATAAGATACTTTTTAAAGTCGAAGTGTTGCATAATACTTTTAGAATTCTATTATCTAAACAGGCATTTTATCCAGTCTACTGGAGTTATAGATTAGTCTTCTGTACATAAAAGCACTCCACTTCACTTGTGTCGTATAAAAAAGATTGTTTTTTTTTAACTCTATAGCAGGCAACACGTGTTCCTTGGAACACTTTAGTTTAACATTGATTAGTTAACTTCAGTTAAGTTGGTAAAGATTGTATGTTTTATTATGTCCAATTACATACTCTTTATTTAAAACTTCAAAAGATTTGGTCACCTTGTTGGGCACAGTGCGACATCCTAGCTGCATTTTGTATTAGCTTTTTAGATCATCATCTGAAATATCCCCGTTTTAGGAGAGCCTGGATGTGGTTCTTGGATTGTGGCAAAGGATAGAGAGGAATCCAGTTACATGGGTGCCAATGTTCTATCACATACTAGAACAACTTTTATGAAAAAAGGTTCACTGAACTGTGTTAATTTATCGGAGGCCCTGAAGGCCGCAACAGGAGAATCAAAGAAGATGACACAATATATGCATGTTGACGCAGGATATTCACAGAGAGTTTCAAATGAACACTATTTCAGTTGTGATTGTGTCAAATGAATTTAAAGTATATGTTTTGAAATTTCAAAATTTTACTTTAATTTTAAACAAATTTTACAGGCGCAGTGGTTAGAGCGTCTGCTCTAGAGTCGCGAAGTAAGGAGTTGATCCTTACGTCGCGGGTTCGAATCCCACTGTGGGACGTGGAGACCGGTCCTTCGGTTGAGACCGTGTAAACGGAGGCCCCGTGTCGCAGTAGGTGCTGGCACGAAAATAATCCCCCACTGCTCAATGGCCGTAAGTGCCGAGTATAGGTCAGAATTTGTAGACCTCCACCGGCAAGTGGTGGCGTCTCCATATGAGTGAAAAATTCTCGAGAGGGACGTTAAACAACATACAAACATCAAAGGAGTAAGAGTTATTGCCCTTTGTTGCTTATTATATTTAACGTTTTACGAAACCTTTTTTTTATTTATTAAATATAATTTTTTTTTCATAATATATTTTTATTGAAGACGAAGATTAATAGATGGAAGATTTTGCAAAGAGCAATTAGACACGACAAAAGAATAATTAACTCCGTTTCTGAAAATGCAAGAAGAGTAATGCTTGACCTGTTCTCTAATTGTTCTTATTATCCAGTCAGACTACTCTCTCGCTTCAGAGGCAGTTTCTGACACGGTGGCATGATAAAAATTGGGATTTTCCCACCTTGAAGTATTCCATGGGTTGCATAGAACAAAAAACTGGAAATCTTTAGTGAATTTAAACGTAGTTAATTTTTATTTACATTTTCAAATCAACATTCTGTATGTATTTGAAAATTATAACAGTACTATAAAATATATTTGCTTACTTTAACTAATATACTTTATAATTCCTTTTAATTGTTCGTTGGGGAAATTGTTTTGGTGCATCAGTTTTGCAAACTACAACATTTATTATGATCAATCATAAATTGATATGTATGGCCTAATCCACCTTCCATGACTATTTTTTCCTTGGTTGCTTTTAGGAGCACTGAATATAACTCTTTCCGCGGATCCCCTGGTCCTCTGCATGTTCCAATAGATTACAACTTCTATGGGGAATCTCGAGTTGGGAATGTTTGCTATTTCGTATACAGTCTTTGAGGAGATTTTTACGGCTGACAAAAATGCCAGCTGTTTCTCCCTCAACAACCTCGTATTCTAAGAAGACATCTAGTGACCTTTTCTGGAGGATTAGTCCCTGGAATGTTGAGATTAGTTAAGATTGTCAGTGGCTTCACATTGTCTTTCCTGAAACAGTATATGATACAGTGTAATTTACCCAATGAGAAAATAGTATTAGGATCTGCAGTTATAGGAGAGAGGGAGATAGATGGTAGACTAAGCAATTGGCAATTTCTTGTCCTCTTTCTGGAGCGTGTTCACAATTTCACTGTTGCATTGTCTCCAGTTGTCTATTTCTTACAATTTGTAACTTTGAAGATTCATCACTCCTTCAGAAGTAACTGCTCTTTTCAAGACAAAACAAGACGGGGGCCGAGTTTAATCATAATGTCCTCTACTGAGCGGACTGAATGAAGGTTACCGACTTTAAGAGGGCTGGGTGGTTGTGGCCATTTTCAGACTATATTGATCTCCTTTAGAAGACGAGTTCCATATAAAGATATACAAAAATGATCAACTTTTAAAACTAAAATGTGTGAAATTTTTGTTTGTCAAATGATAGTTGACAGCATATCATATCTAAAAAAATTAAGTTATATCTGATGGTTAATTTGTTGACCCCCCAGCCTCCTTAAGACAGTCATGGACTGTGTTTTGATCAGTGATCGAGCAATATTACGAGTTTCATGACAAGAACAGATAGATATCGTGGACGGTATTAAATCCCCTCTGCATCTTTCGATTCTTACAACAGTAGGTCAGTGAACTGAGTAGTAATTTTAATTAGCTTTCTCTATTAGAGTACACACGAGAAACACGTTAAACATTATCGAGGAAAGCAAACTACATGTATACTGAAAGGAAAAAGAAACGCAGGGTAAACTTTTGAGGTGAATTCAAGCAATTTTTTTCCGAAGGTATTTTCCAGTATTATATATATGGTGATGCAGAGGAAATTCGCACTACATTTTAACTTTTCATTTTTTGTCAATTACATTTTCTTGCAGTATCATTGACAAAGTTAAGATTCTTTTTTTTAAACTTCATTTTGCAAATATTATGTGTAGACAACGTATCTCAATACTTTGATTTTAATACCAGCAGAATAAGGGCGACAAAAGTAAACTGAGGTTATTTAAGGAATGTTTTTAAGTTTTGTGTGAGTCATTGGTGTGTAAATCACACAGACTTGTCACGTACGCATATTTCATGAAGCGCGTTAGCATGAATTTTGACATCATTTCCATCTCAAAATATAAATTGTATTTGTGAAACATACGAGTATCTTAATTGGTTCAAACCAACTATATACACCTAAGTCAACATACACCTAAGTCAATAATAACCTTCTTGTGTTGTTTAAAACTACAACAGTGCATGGGTTAACTAACTTCCAGTAATTTGTTACATGCAGGTAACATTATTCCAAAAAAAGAAGCAGCAATCTTGCTAGGAGATATACATAAATTCAGATACCAATGTAAATAGCATGTCAGTCCCTGTAGATTAAAAGCAGTGTTGGTTGCAAGCTTTCTGATTTCCATGGCATCATTTTCAAAGTCTTCCACTACAAGATCTTCTTCATATGAATTGAGTGAAATCTTTCTCTTCTCTAAGGACAGTCTACTGAAGTAACTAGCAATTTGAGCTGATGACATGAATTCTTGCTGACTGAATTTTCATTTGCTATCATTATCCTTGACTGTTCTCATTTTAACAGACATCTCTTCTGCGTCACACTTATGTCCAGTCACTTCACCTTTCTCAAACATTTCCCTCAGGAAATTGATTTGTTCCCTTGAAAATCTTCTGACTCTTCGTTTGGATGAAATATATGGAGATAACGAACAGTATTCAAGCTCAAAAGTCCATTATAGAATACAAAATACGAGCAGAGCAAACACGGACCTCCAAACATCAGAGGTGGGATCAGGTGCCATGGAGGAGTGAGCATCCCCTGCCGACCGGTCACACCCGCCGTGTGCTCCTTGTCATGATCGGGAAATAACGGAAAAATCCGTCGACAATTCAGTGTGTAAATAATGGCCTAACAATTAGTATGAAAAACGTCAGTCAGCATTTGACTCAATGATAAATTGTATTTGCTGACAAGGTCATTGTATCGACCATAGAACTTGCGAAATGATGACAGCTGATATTCTTGTTTCATCAACTTATTTGTCAATAATTTACCTCGTTTTAGAAATTGTACATACGTAGAGCATGCTCTTGCGTATCGAATCAACTGAGAGATATATACCCCGTATGCAGGTGATGAAGGTATATTGCTGCATAAGTAAGGGAAGTTGACGATTGAAAAGTTAAAGTCATCACGTTTATCATAAAGGCCCATCCTCTCTGTAATATTACAATATCTGATGGTAGAGTGGTTGCTGGACTTTGAAGCAATGTTGATTTCTTAATATCAGTTTCATCCACACACTCCTTTCTTGCCTTATCATAAAGAAAATTAACATCAGTCCTTGTTTATGATTCCCTCTGTCTAAATGTAGGAATACATAAATAAAATTTTGTCAGCAAATCTAGTTACACAACATTATATTATATGCATATGATTTAACTTTATTTTTGCTCAACAAAAAATAAACCTTGTTATTTTAAACTTGGTTGGACAGAGAAAAACGTTTGAGGTAGCCAAGGATTAAAGGTTACGTAGTTAAAATACATAAAGATAAGTCGATGAAGACTTCAAACTCAAAAGTGAATATTTACCTAAAAACACAGTAAGATCTGCATCACCTCAAATGGGCAAAATCTGCAAAACTAAGGTCTTTCCTGATTCAAGTGAAAATACACCTCTGTCTGTAAAATTTTAAGATACAGTAAATATACATGTAAAATTTTGCCATTAAATCTAGTAACGTTTATTATTACATTATATGTATTTGATTTAGTTGAATTTTGTTATTTTGTAGTTGATGTGACTAGAAAAAAAAAACATCGACAGGCCCATGGGCCACATCGCTCACCTGAGCACACTGGCTTGGAATAAGCACAAATCAGTTCAGTATTTGGGGGGGGGGGGGACTTGAATTTTAAAATACACAAGATGAGATTATACCATTCAGTCGACGGAATTGTAACTGAATGCCCACTGAAAGGTCACTGAAAAGTTTCTTTCCCTTGACTTTTCCGTGGTCTTCCAGTTACCAATCAGTCGACTGAATGGCAGCTATATTTCAGTGACCTTTCAGTTATCTTTCAGTTGTATCTTTTTATTGAATAATCGGCTTATTTTTTAACGTAGAGATTTTATTTTCTTATTATAATGGTATTAAATTAATCTCTTTTCGAATAAAACAAAATTTAAAAAAAAGTGATAAGAAAAAAAAATTCATGCCGACATCTGAGATCGAACCGTGGTCTTTCGCTTGATAGTCCGTGACTTTATCCATTACACCACGGAGGCTTGTTGGTTAGTTAATGATTTAAAATCAATAAATTTGTGGAAATGGAATTGGGACTCCCAGTTCACCTGTTGTATCGAGGAGCTGGGATGTGTGTATATATATCTTGTATAAATTTTGTATATTCTGTGTTAATTGCACAGATTTTTGAGGCTGACTAATTAATTACACATCTCCTATCGGGATAATGACAATTATCGGTGACGGGCACCTGTTCTGTTTCTCCAGAGGTATGATTCAAGATGGATCTTCATCTCGGAGAACGTTGTAAATTATTAAAACGGTATCTTTTAACATGCTAAATTATCATGCTATTCTATAAATCAAGAAACAAAATTTACAATGTAAAGGTTCTTCCACAAGAGGCATAAATAATTAATTCTGTTTATTCAAAATAATTTTAAACGATATCCTTTAGACGCTAAAATATTATGCGATTTTAACAATTAAGAAACAAAATTTACAATATTAAGGTTTCTTCCATTAATTCTGTCTCGTCTTTCATAACCAGATATTTCCATAAAACTAACCGCATTATACACTGTGATAGGTGGATATAAAATAGAAATTAAAAACTCTTTTAGAGTTGAAAAAAAAAATAAGAAAACTTTTTTCTTGTTTATTTTAAAAGCATTTTGAACGATATACTCGATTTTGTTTTGGTTTTTTTTAGATTGACGGTCTGTTTATTCATTTAACAACTTATCAAATTGAATAAACTTCTGAAAATATTCATAACAGATTAAGAGATTTTACAGAAAGAAAAAAATAAGACAATTCTATTCCTGTTAATTAAATACTGATACGAATATTATTTTTCATCATTTGAATAATTTTCTTTTTCTACATTAATTTTCTTGAAACAAATTAGAAATTTGAAAATCGTTTTCAATTTTATGAGTCCACTGCTGAATTGTAATCTTTAATGTTTATAAATATTATTTTTTAAAGTTATATTTAGATATAAATGTTATAGTTAATAATCACAATTCAACATTCTAGTAAACAGTTTAAAGACAATTGAACATCTAACCATTACCTGTTCTACTTATCTGAATTCTATAGACGAGTCTTACAATTATCTAATAAATATTCATGACGTATGCCAAAACGAGGCTAAACTAGGCAAGCTGCAATGGCGGCCTCCAGTAGCAGTGTAAACAACGTGCGAGATTTAACAATATTGCCGCACATTACATTTGCTTTCGTCGAAATATATATTAAATTTGCATCAGTTTCATCTGGATCTCAACAAATGTCCAAAGGATTCAAATACTACTCGGAACAATACGTGCATTCTATGCGTGGTAAGTTCAACAGTTCAATATATACTCCGAAGTTTTGTGAACAGTAAAATCATTGCCCTGAAATTACATTTATCTTTAACATTTTAATGATAATAAGTGCCCCTTATAAACAAACGTATATATATGTGTTCACTAATAGATTTTCACATTAACAAGTTAAATATGTCATATTGTAGTGCTTTGCATGACACAGGTGTTTGAGTAATCCGAGATTCCTCTGACTCTAACCCCTGCTTTTATATTTTGACATGTGCAGGGGACACATGTCACAGTGTGCACATGTCAAAATATAAAAGCAGGGGTTAGAGTCAGAGGAATCTCGGATTAGTGTTTGAGAACACAGGGGAAGGGGGGAGTAAACATTTTTATAAAAAAAGAAAAAGAAAAAAGTATTGTTGTAAGTAAATTTTTCATATTGATGATATGTCAGAAGATAAATTATGAGAAAGTAGAAAAAGGCCCAGAGGTCTGTAAGGGGGAAAGGGGAGATCCTGTCCTGAATTAAGCACCTACAGTTTGGTTCGATGAACTAGCAAATTTTTTTATTGATTTTTATTTTATTTTTTATTTTCTATTATTTTTTAATTTTATTTGCAGTTTATGCAGACACAGTTGGTAGCTTTGTCCAAGCAAAATGTTACAGGTCCCAGAAAAAAAGTGAAAGTCCACATGATGTAAAAGTTATGTTCCAGGACAGTGATATAGTAGAGGCCAGTTGCTCTTGTGTCATAGGGAAAAGCGGGAACTGTGGGCATGTCACGGCACTCTTGTATCAAATCGCAAACTACAAACAGTTAGACATAAAGTACATTCCAGTCGATTTTGCTAAAACTTCACTACCTCAAACCTGGCACGTTCCAAGGGGAGAAAAGCTGCGCGGGGATAAAGTAGACAACATCGTGGTGCAAGGTTATGACCGCTCTAATCCATACCGTACAACAAAAGGAATCAAGTCGACGTTGTACAATCCCTTATCATCAGCTGATACACTTTTGATGCACAGTCATTTACAGACACCACTAAGGGATCTCAACTCCTTTTTAGCACTTTGAATATAAGCATGAAAAGTGAATCACAACATTTTGTTCAAACTGACTTTGGTAAATTTCCAAGAGGATCTGTTCTGAGTTATCAACGTAAATTGTCCACAGACTATGTCATTAATTTGTATGATAGTAATGACTTTCCAAATTTACCACTAAAAAATGTGATGGAAAACGACATTCCTTTTGTGTTAAATGACCAACAGTTAAAGAAATTTGAATCGCTTAAAATAACAGAGAAAGAAAGTTTAGAAATTGAACATAGTACAAGGGACCAATCCAGGGATCCAAAGTGGCATAAACTGCGGCAATCAAGGATCACAGCATCTTCAGCAGGGGAAATCGCAAAGAGACGAGCAGGTATTTGCAGAAATTAGGCACTTCTAATTCTTATCTTAATTACAATATCTTTAAATCAATCCCTTTCGTATATGGAACACCTATATAAGATTTACTGTTACTATTAATAAAATAATATGGATTTGTGCACATGAGAAAATGTCTTTTAAAGAAGTAGTGTACATTATAAAGAAAAAATAAGTTCAAATGATTTCTTAAATTTTAAATTCATATTACTTTTGAAACATTTTTGTACTACAGTATGTAAATAGGCAGTCTATTTAAAATTATTTGATTTTTATGTCTTGAAGATGGAAGTAAGCTTGCAGAAAGGCTGATGACAGTTCGTCATGTACAAACAGCAGCAATGAAACGAGGCTTAGAATTTGAAAGCACTGCTGCACAAAATTATAGCAAGGTACACTGTATATGAAAGTTATTTAATTAAGAAATAAAGTCCGCGTTATCGTGAATGTTGCAGGATAACCTCCGAGGTCGAGAAATGTTGTCTGAAATATAAAAGCCGAGGCGTTAGCCGAGGCTTTTATATTTCAGACATTTGAGACCGAGGAGGTTATTCTGCATCATTCACAACAAGAAGGACTTTATTTCTATTCTACTAACAGCTCTAAAACACGGCTGATCATTTTCTCTATAGAGAAACGAATTAGGTCACCATGTCGAAATTTTGCTGTTCCATTTAACACCAGAGTCAATTTGTTTGTTTACTTGTGTATCGATTGCATAAAATGCAGACGGTTTCAGCTTTCGTTGGATTAAAAATATCCTTTAATTATTTACAAATTTGTTTGTAACATATATTGATTAATCTTTATGAATGTAAAATGACAAAATCATTTGTCTATTTCATCTGTAAAATCACGGAGTGTAAATGTTGTGGGGAGGTCCATGGAACAGCCCGACTTGGCTATAAAAGGGATATTTATCAGCTGTTTCAGGCAATACACACTATTTAGACTGCGTAAGACGACACATCGATATGGTCTAAATAAGTATTAGATTTTACATTGAAATATTTATTTCAACTGTACAGGTTTGACGTGTTTCTGATCTGATAATTTTTTGATGACGTTCGCATTTATTGGAGAATAATGTCCGCGGCATTTCTTTGATCTCGTCAATAACTGTGGTAGAATAATTATTAATGAACTACAAAAAGCTTTTATCATATTATATCATATATGTATAACATTTGCTGGAAGTTGAAATGTAATTACATTGGAAGGAGAGAATTGTAATCTTGTTAATTTTTTTTAATATAGGTTATGGATGATGGTGTCAATTTGTATCCATCTGGTGTGATCATTAGTCCCTATTGTCACTGGATGGCAGCAACCCCGGATAGAAAGGTGTACTGCCCATCAAGGAATCCACCATATGGTCTGCTAGAAATCAAGTGCCCAAGCTGTGAAGCCCTGAGTGATGTGAAATGTCTTAAGCGAACAGATGATCTTTTACATTTAAAAAAGAATGACAATTATTATTACCAAGTTCAAATGCAGATGGCTGTTACAGGGGTAGAATGGTGTGACTTTTTCATTTGGCTAGATAGTGAATTTCACTTAGAAACAATTTATTTTGATGGGGAATTTTGGAACATGGCCAAGGACAAGCTTGATATGTTTTATTTTAATTATTTTTTATGATCATTTACTTGTAAAAACAAATTAAAATGAAAAACATGAAAAGTGATCAATTTTTATGTTTTATTAATGGTCTTCTGAACAAGGATAGAATGTTAGCAACTGTCCACAACTGATTAATAGACCCTGCAATAGATAATGGCACTACTGATTGCAAAAGCTTGTACTCTTTAACACGCTTAATATGTCTCTCCACATGTATCCTTAAAGAAGCAATTTTCTGGTTTTCTTGAATTTCAGATGAAGTAAATTGTCCATCTGAACACAAAAAATGGGGTGTACTTATTTGAATGCCTCTATCTTGTAGTATTTTGTTCAATACAAAACCTTTGTCGGCCATTACTTCATCACCACATTCTAAAAGATCTATAAGTCCACAGGATTTAGTGATTTCAACATCAGACACAGCCTGTATATAAAGACGAAATAAATGTAACTGCACCATGGGGGGCTATTCCAACAAGGCCCTTCCAGGTGTTGTGACTTTTATAACTTGAAAAAGTTTTTGAAGCTAAAGCAAGAGATGATGGCTTTTCAGTAAAAATCTCCGTACAATCTATTATAATTCGAGTTCTTGGGTAAAGGACTTGAAAATCTTGTGGCATATTCTGCACTATTTGCTCTCGGGTGGGCCATATGTTTATACTTCCTAAAATGAAATATAAGTAATTTGTCCATGTTAAGATTTTTCTGCTCACAGTAGATTTGTGAATATTGAATCTGACAGAAAGGTCCTCGGTTAAATAGCCACATCTAAGGCGACAGAGAAACATAAAAAGTTCATCTACAAGAATCATTGATTTTGGTCTTCCTCTCAAACTCAGATCATCAGATGTATTGTAATACACAGTTTTCATTTTTTGAGCAGTAGGTTTAATTGCATTGTAAAATGCTATGTAAACAGAGTATGTAGGAAAACCAGTGTAAAACTCAATCATATCATCATCATAAGAAAATCTGTTGACCCCAAATTTTTCCATTAAAAGCATTTCATTCAGTTTATGAATTTCATCATTCTTTTTCTGTATTATTTCCTGAAGTTCTTCCACTTTTAACTTGCATCCTGCATGGTTGTCCATTCTGAAAAATAAAATACACTCTCAATACATAATTTTAAAACTATCCAAAGAAAACTAAATACCACACAAAACAGTTCGTAAAATATTTTGGCAGTTCTACCAGCGTACCTTGGCCTTACCATGGCATTGAGCCCAAGGAAGTTTGGTTACACCCAAAATTGTTCAAAAAATTGTTCAATGTATTAATTGAATTTCATTTTACTTGATGTATTTTTACGTACAAAGTAGGTCAGGTATATTAACTATTATTTAGAACTAATGAGTACATTTGCATGTGTAAATTAACTGCATAAAATGGAGATCAATAATTTTATATAAAAGAACCTACACATTGGCTTCATTATCACTGACACCGTCACAATGTTGACTATGTGTATCTGTGGAGTCTATTTCATGATTCCCTGGTTCTGTTCTCTCAAGCTGGTCAACTAGATTACTTGGAAGTTCTCTGAGAATTTTCCTACTTTGAGGTAAGTGATGACGTTCTCTAGGAGGTTTTCTGGGAGGTGCATTCTGGGTCCACGGAAATACAGATGGGACAGCATCAGCTTTCAGACACTTTCTTACTAAAGTGGATCTAAAGTTCGATTTATTAAAATGCCTCGAACAAACGACAGTGTTATTTCCTATCTGAAAAATAAATTGCAAATTTACAGCTAATTAAAAAAAAATCTTAACATGATGTCAGAAAATGTTCAGATGTTACGCACAGCTAGGTCACGTAATGAATAGCGAGGAAATTCGAAACACATTGATGTGCGTCC
The DNA here is from genome assembly GCF_033153115.1 of Saccostrea echinata. Taxonomy (NCBI): domain Eukaryota; kingdom Metazoa; phylum Mollusca; class Bivalvia; order Ostreida; family Ostreidae; genus Saccostrea; species Saccostrea echinata. Next base: position 6,457,123 of record NW_026889754.1, read on the forward strand.
ATAATGTGATAATTAAGCATTAGATATGCAGTATCTAACCTGCACATTAACTGCCAAGGATGCATTGTTCGTGAATATTATGAAGGCATACAATTTTAATCGATCTCTTATTAAGCTTGTTAAGTATGTGTACGTAGGTCAGTATAATTTTGCCTACCTTGAACTGGGGTCCTTCGTCGCGTCGTATAGCAACGAGCCATTTCTTCCGCATCTCTAGCTTCTTAGGAATATGATGAAAACTGAGATCATGGTGAATTCTAGCATTCCCATTACATAAAGGCACGCAACAATATTCGTCTCGTTTAGAAATTGTTAATTTACATGTTGGAGTGTTTTCGTTTGACTCCATGTTGATGCTGACGCTGACCTAGCTTAGCCTCGTTTTCAATAGCTTGACCTCAGGTCAATGAATATATGAATAATTTTCGAGAACAGTCTATATTCAATAAGAAAACATATTTAAAAATGTAAATAATTTTCTTTAAAAAAATTAAGGAATAACTACTGACAAACTAATAAAAAACCAGTGAAAAGGTAGTTGAATTAAGACTGAAAGGTCACTGAAAGACAACGAAATGGTCACTGAAAGGCGATGGAAAGGTCACTGAAAGGCGACGGAAAGGTCACTGAAAGATGACTGAAATGTGTCCGCTGAAAGGTACCTGAATTGTGGCTGAAAGGTCACTGAAATGTACCTGCCATTCAGTGACTGAACGGCCACTGAAAAGTCACTGAAAGCCGCCTCTCGGTTTTAACTGAAAGGTCTTGTTTCTTCCTGTGATACCTGAGGATGCTTTAATATCAATATAACAAATGACTTTGCTGTTCTTAAGCAGAAGATTTTTAAAGATTATATATGTATATATATATATATATATATATATATATATATATATATATATATATATATATATACTCTTGTAAAAGGGGGGGGGGGGAGATTATCATTTGAACAAACTTTAATCTACACTACCTGAGGATGTTTCCATAGCAACAAGACTAATCATGGCTGTGCCATTCTTGAGAAGAAGATTTTTCAATACTTGGGAAAGGACTTGCCTAAAAACTTTAAACTAGTCTCTCATCCAGAAAATGTAAATCATATTAAGCATCTGAAGGAAGTTTGAGAGTGTTCATCCAGTGATGTATCATCCATGCAAGTTTGGTTCTGATAGCCCTTACAGTTTACTTTAATCTGGTCACTCATCTGGAAAATGTAGGTCAGATACAGCATCCGAAGCAAGCCTGCTAGTGTGCATCTTTAGATATATCGCCCATGCAAGTTTGGTCAACATATGGCTTAAATATTCTTGGAAATGAGACCCGATCCAAAAACTTTAACCTGGTCACTAATCCGGAAAAAGCGTCAGAACTAGCATCCGAAGCAAGTCCAGTAATGTGCATCCTTAGATGTATCATCCATGCAAGTTTAATCAATATAGGGCTTATAGTTACTTGGAAATGAGACCTGCTTAAAAAACTTTAACCTGCTCCAAAAACATTAACCTGGTCATTCTTCAGCAGAAATTGCAGCATTTGAAACCTTGACTGGTACAATGATACATACTAAAAGCATCCTCCATGCATCTCTGATTAATATAGGGCATAGAGGTACTTGAAAAGAAATCTGCTCTAAAACCTTTAACCTGGGACACAGACGGTATTACATAAGCTCCCCCAACTTTGTTGAGGTGAGCTAAAAATGAGATCATTCAGGGTATTTTATTTCATTTATCATGTTAATCCATTGTGCTGTCTCTTCTAGCGAGGAATGCAGGAAAAGAATATCTCGGTTGGAAAAGGAAACTGAAGATTTAAAAACACAGCTAGGAGCAGGCAAGGTAGAGAGGCATTCTATTTATTTATAAAGTTGCATATGTTAAATTGTTTTTAATAAGATTTATTATTTTTAAAAAGTAAACAATTACTAGTATATAATATTTATTCTTAAAAGTTATATTTCATATCAGATATGACTACTGATACAAGCAAAATTTTATTGTAATTATTTCAGAACAGAGCTTACCGTTACTTATTCAGGAGATTAAAGATGTTTTAGATCGCTGGCAGCAGCCTAATTATAACAGGGAAATATTTCAGCCCTCTAGGATGGACTACGACTTTAGTCCTCCTAGACCTTCAAACCTGGATGGGCCACAAAATTTGACTACAACCAGCTTCATCAATGAAGATGAAGGAGCCGAAAATTCTACAAGTGATGCAGTCATGCAGTCAAATGAATCTCTGGAAGAAAGTATCAATCTTGACCAGTTTTTCCAGCCTGGAGAAGGAAAGGTATGCAACATATACACATGTTTTAAGTGAGTAAGTTCAAAATCATTTCTAACAAGTTATTAATTGTAATGAATAAAAAGTTTTATTTGCTTGATTGACTATGATGAAAACTATATACTGAACTTCATACAAATTTTGTAGATAAAACTTGTTGAGGGACAGTCCCTATGCATAGATTCTGTCAAGCTGGCAGTCCTGAAGAGGAAGTGTAAGAAAAATGAAAGCAAAACTTTAAAAAGCTTTGCTGGACTTCTACTTCACTCCAAAGTACCTAGCAATGCACTCTGCCACAGGAGAGAAATCAACAAAACCAGGCCTACCAGTGACATTTTTAAGTCCAACTAGGGGTATTTTCACGGTTTATTGATAAAAATTGTGATGTTTGTTAATATTCTGAGTAGCAAATTTTGCAAATAAATAAAAAAAAATTACAATATATACAATTACAGTTAAGTCATTCAATTATACTTTTCAGATTACATGCAGCATTTTAAAGTGGATTCCTCTGTCGTTAATGCAATAATCAACCGGAAGTGCTTGGATGCAAGAGATCCAAAAAATGTTGACGTCTGTATTGAATATAGATCTACTAAGAATCTCTTTTGATTGATATAGAATAAAATGTAGTTTATATAAATATACCTGTATATCAAGATAAGTCGAAAGTTATTTTGAGAAGCACATTATAAATATAACATACTAGTTGTTTAATGTTATAAAGTGATTATTTATCTCTTTACATGGTCAAGGATAATAACATTTAAAAGTTCAACTGATGTTGTAAATGTTATCAATAAGTATCTGGTTCTTTGTATGGTGAATTGATGTCAATTTATTAGGGCTGGGACGATTCAGGGTTCAATCGATTCGGTTCGGTTCAGAATGATACGGTTCGGTTTTTTTCGATTCGGTTCGATTTAACCTAAAACAGTCAAAATATTTCTCATCATAAATGAAAAATGATAACCTCTGCTTTAAAAACTGATTAAAATCCTTTACTCCAGTCTTCACAAAAACTTTTCTGAGACACTAACAAGTGAGGCAAGTGAATTTGACATTTTTGCTAGCTGAAGTAAAGTTTCTACTAGCCCAGAAAAATAATAAAATTTGAAACCTTTGGTTGCATTATTTTATTCCATTTCATATTGAATTACTCTTCTTTTCATATTTCTTCTGCTTATTTTCTCATTTTGTATTTTTCTTCTGAGTCAATGATAAATAAATTAATCAATTATTGTAATATCTACATGTATTTTCCATAAAATCGGAATGGAGGAAATTCGGATTAATAGAAAAAAAGACGATCGTTTTCATGGTTTTTAGAAATAAATAAATATAGAAGTGCTGAAAGAATTAGATAGACAACAAGAGAACCACACTTATTTTATTTTTTTCATTGGTTGGGGATTTCAAAGCAAAACATGGAAATTACCTGCTACTTTTTCACTAGCCCGTCGGGCTATTTACTAGCCCATAGCAATTTAAACTAACCTCTATTGTCAAAGTAAAGGGTGTTTTTGGAATAAAAAAAACTAATCACTGACTTCAAACCGGCACAATCATTATAAAAAGTATTAAAATCATGAGAACAAGCAATTCTGATCTCCAATTGGCGGCCATTTTTGATTATACGTGTTATGTAAATTTTGAACCGAACCGAATTCCGGAATTCTGGATCGGTGCACCGAATCGAACAGTATGAACCGCGGTGCACCAAAATTTTCGGTGCACCGCACAGCCCTACAATTTATAAATTTTACAAGTTACATTTTATGTCATTTCAGTTATATTAATGGTGATGATTTTTTTTTAATACCTTCAAAGAATGTGTAGCCTCAGAATAAAATTGTTATATATTTGTAAATAATGTTTATAGTTTTTCAATATGCAAGTATTTCTATTATCTGAAAACTTTATATATGTATATGTAAATATAATGTTCAACAATGTATAAAATTATATTTTTATGATGACAGCTGTAAATATATGATATGATTATAATTTCAATTTTTCTCCATTATGTTTTAAGTGAGCAAGTGTTGCACATGAGCCTCATAAGCCTTATGAGCCTCATGTGCAGAATTTTGCTCACGTGAGCATTTTATCAATTTGCATGTTAAATTGCACATGAGACTCACGTGAGGAAATCTTGTTAGTCCTCATGTGAGCTGCTCATGAGCAAATTGTGAGAATGTTTTGGTATGGGATAACTCCGAAATACTCTGATTCAATTTACGTTTTAATTTTTCATACCACATAATCATTGTATTTTCATTTCCTTCTTATTAAATAATGAAGTCAATGTCCAGAATACATGTAGCTCTGAAATGTATATAAAGTTTCAAACTGTCCATTTAATACGTTCTATTTCCACTATGGAAGAGTTATACTTCTTAGTGCGCTCTTTTGTGAAAAAGTCGGAAAAAGTACAAATCTCGCGGGATTTCTGGGACAAACGTAACATAAACATGTAAACAATATGTTGAATGTCGATGAACAGTTCCTTAGAAAATGCAAATGAAATATTTTATTGTTGTGAACTTTATATACATCAAGAGTAGGAATGACAACGATATCAATTTATATCTATTGTTGATCGTATGTATCTATTTATCGTATGGTACATCTAAATACAATACACATGCCTCGGAAATGTATTTTTTATTAATGGATGATAAATTTATGGTTCTCGCTCTCTTACATATGTCTTTTAGTTCTTCTACTCTTTAATTGGAATGACAAATACATTTAACATTTAAAGTTGGATTGAGATTGGCATGTTTTGTCCATGCTGTCCCAGACAGACGACCAAACGCGCCTCTAATTTTGAAGAGTTCACTAATGGAAATAGAACGTATTTTCATACATTCCTTGCATTTTCAATCATACCTATTTCATCTTTGAAATCAACTTTAAACTCCTTAGATATGTTGCTCCTGAGAAACTGCTGACACTGCTTGCAAATGCCTGTAAAGTTCACATATATTTATTACAAAATACCTATACATGTATATCCATGAGTACTGTTCACCAAGTGCTAATAACAACACAAAATATATTCACTACTTGCCATATTCTGGTTTTTAAACATATAATTTTGTTGTAACATTATCATTCCATATGCATTCAAACCCACAAGTAAGTTTTACTATTTAGAGTTTGAATTTGATGCAAAAAAAAAAAACAATATATTTTGGACAACATAGTTGGGTGGTAATTAGTAAACTTGAACAGAGCAAAAACAAAATGCTGATTCGGATAAAAAATTACCTACCAGTTCCAACTTGTAACGTAGTTCTTGTTTTCAACCAGTACTCATTGCAGAGTGAAGGGTTTGCGCCCCCTGTCACCCCTCGACTTCTGCCCGTAATGTTCTGGATATGAACAGAGCGTTTTGCTCCTTCTCCATCTTGTACCAAAGTACTCTCTATGTTTATGACATATTTTCAAATCTAAAGACCGTGGATCTATTGGGAATATGCCATATCTGTAGAGAATAAGAAGGGCCTCGGGACAATCATAGAACTGCGCGTTCTTCCCTGGTATTCTTTCTGATGCATGTAATCCAGCAAGATGAAAAGAAGTACTTTTATCAAACTCGTGCAAACTTAAAAGGTTGTTTTCTTCAAATTCTTTGCTGGCACTGCACAAAACGTTGCAGAAATTTGAAAAGTAGCACGGAGAATTGTTGGCCTGACTGGAGGCCGCCATTAGCAAATGTCATTTCTACCTAAAATTTGAAGATTTCCACCAAGGGGAGAAAACTCGTACATTGACCAGCATAAATTGGCGAAAGTATATAAAACAAGCTTTATATAAAAGAATTAGGCTTAAACTGTGAGTAAAAAAATACAAAATTCTGCCTAGAATTAATGATAATCATATTTAATTAGATTTACATTCCATACATAATTTAAGAAAAAAATATTAATGTTGAAGGATTGTCAATTTTGCTAAAATTGAACGAATTTTTTTGTGTTAATAGCAAAGCTCATTGTATTAGGCCAAGGACAGATTTTTTATATTTTGTACTTCAGTAAAAATACTTCTTAAAATATGTGAGATTAATAACATGAAGAGCCCCCCAATTTTACTATTTCATATAAAATTTATACTAATTTCAGAAAAATCATTATTCGCATCAAGATATGCATTTTAATTTTTTTGTTAAAAATAATGTAATGGGATCCAAGGCAAAAATTCAATTTTGTTTTAGACAAAATTAACTGTTCTTTGAAATTATAATATAATTTACACTTATGATATCTAATTTGATAATTTTACACCTGGTTGAAAAATAGATGTTTTTGCACATTTGAAAGATTTCTCCAGAGATTTGTTTGACCATTTATATGTTAACCAAACTGTTGAAAAAAATAAAAGTTCATTTGAGAAAAAGTGTAACATTTTTAAATATCAACTATCATTTATTTAAAAAATGTATGCAAGAAAGTGTTTCCAAACATTGAGTTTCGGACAATTTTTGGAAAATTGCATGGTTTTCTCAGAGACGTGCTGTTAAGAGTAAAGTTCTCATTATTAAAATTTATAAAATTATGATGAATAAAACTATTCGAAGGAAAATTTTCTCGGCAGAAATTATTCTGTTATGAAAAAAAAACCAATGTGGTATTGGTTGGGTTCGAACCCTTATCAATAAAAACCCGAATAATTTTTCCTAGAGACCAACACATTAACCACCCCGCTGCTCAGCTCTTAGTGAATAGTGGAAATTTAAATCTTCTTTGTGATATGACCGTTGATTAAATATCAAGTATTTTTTGGAAAGGTGCGAATGTTGTGTCATAAAAGTGTATTTCTAAGGCATAGTGGGTATTTGTTATATTTTTACGAAAATTTGAATACAAACTCAAAAAAAAAAAAAAATGGAGCGAAGATCCACTTAAATCGACAAAATTTTATACAACGAGAAAATGATCCTCTTTGCCCTCTTTAGTCTATGCATGCTATTTCATAGGCAAATATTATCAATCTTTTTTTTTAATTTTTCACCTTCATGTTTGTTGCACTATAGGTATTCTGCGCACTTTGTTCACCCATCTCCTGTAGCATTTACAAATTTCCTGAAAAAGGGTCCCAATTTACCAAGCCTGATGTTTAGGCTGTTTAAATTCTGGCTATGTTTCAAGAATAGGAGAAATTATTTGAGGATTTTTTTTGCCATTTATCAGCAATGCAATTTAATATTAAATAAAGAAAATTATTGCAGGTGCTTTAATGATATATCCTTAAATTGTTAGTCAGGTGAGAAATTTCGTTTTTTATTCAGGGGTTACACAAACAATATTGTATTTCTTACATGTTTAAAAAAATAACAAATAAGAATAGTACAGACATGCATGAAAATATTCACAATGATTCTAATGATCTTTCTTCCAATACCTTTAGATTCTTGTATCAGAGACACTTTTATCTCTGCTTAACTCGTGCTTTCAATATATTTCCTGAATAAGATTTCTTTTATTATAAAAAGGTCAGCAAGTTATTGAATATTTAAAATACACATGAAAGTTTTCGCCATCAATTCATACCAGTTGTATTTAAGCATTTCATCCGAGTATTTTAATGTTTTCACTTTGATTTTTTTTTTTCTGTAAATTTTTTTGATCCACAATTTGGCTGACCTAAACAATGCCATGTTTAGTGCATTTGATACATGCACGCTGACCATCATTTAAGCAACAGCCTAGATAACTACACGTATTTTGAAGGCCCACCACTACCCATGCGATCCTTTCTCTATGACTCTTCATGATTCCTGAATAGTGTTTTCAAAGATGGCCTGTTTAAATTGTTTGATAATAAGACAGATCCCTCATTCTTAGAAGTTTTGTTTACATCTCTATATTTAAAAATTGTGTCATTTGCCAGACCACCAGCTATTAAAGGCAGCTTACACTGGGGCTTCATATCCGTCTTCAAACGTAATGTGTCATCTCGCTCTCGAGATGACAATGACCAATGAGGGTCGCAAACGGAACATCTTTTTTGTTATCAATCATTGAATTAATCATGGAAATGATAAACTAAAGAAGTCTTCAACAATTTGATATGTACTGATTTTTCCCTAGATTTGAATTTGATTACTAAATTTAAATTCGTCCCATAAAAATGTACGAGGGGTAATCAAAAAGTTCGCGAAATAATTGAATTACTTCCATAAAAGAAATTAAATTAGGTTTCAGTGTTCCTTATTTTTTAACGTTGTCCTCTCCGATTTAAATCACATATGCCACCGTTCTGACCATACGCGAATCACGTGATATAGGCGGTCAGGTGACATGCTCCGTAGCGTTCTGTTCACAGAAGCTAAAAGATTTTTCCGAGTCTTATATTTCTTACCATGCAAGTTATTCTTTATAACAAGAACAATCCATTTGTCAGGAATTGCCAAATCTCAGCAATAGGATGGATAAGGATATCCTTTCCCAGAATGAGCATGGTGACCATCAGAACCCGAGTCCTCTGTCTTGGAAGCGTCGTTTATCCATTGTGGATAAAGTATGGGCGCCTTCTTTTTATCATATCTGATATGTTTAAAGTCTAAATTAAACGAAATTTTAGGGATTTAATAATTATATTATTGTTAAGATATTCAACTATTTTTCTAACTGTAACTTGGCAATCTTTTATAACAAATTGCTCAACTAAGGACACATCTCTTCCCCAGCTTGCTTTCATTGGGCAACAGAACAAACATCATTTTTAATCATCTCCCTTACTTCACTAAAACAATCAATCCAATTAATGGTTGAACTTCTAGCAAGTCTTTATTCTTCATAAACCTTATACAAATTATTGTATGCTACTGCAAAGGAATTTACAAGATACATGTTAAACTTTACAGCCGTTCGTTGCCCGAGTACGACTGAATCATTTTTTCTAACAAGTCACCTACATATTGACGTCATTTTCACATTGTGACGTCACAAACATGGAGCAAAATATTGCATAACATCTGCTATTTATAGAACGTGTATGGTTATATGTGTGCCAAATTTCATTCTGATCTGAATTAAGGTTTTGTAAATATAGAGATAGTTCGCGAACTTTTGATCACCCCTCGTATGTATTTAAACGTATGGTTTGGTTTAAACAGTGTTCAATAAATTGAAAGGGGTAGGGATGGATGGTAGGGGTTAAGACATCTATCATAGAAGATATCAATTTTCCTGATTCTGTACCCCCAATTTGCTTTAGGGAGAAGTTATTAGTCAGCTCTCTTTTCAATTGCAGCTCTGCATTTTGCCGTTACTTCCCGATCATGACAAGAACACTCGTGTGCTTCAGCAGCTTGTGCCAAATAACTCGAATGTAGTCGGCGGTCAAAATGTGTTTACTTCTGTCAGCAACAGAGCTTTACCAGTCCAGTCACTGAAGAACCCTGTCTTACCCGTGTGCTTAAGCAGCTTGACCCAAATAACAACTCGAATGTACTCAGTGGTCAAAAAGAGCCATGTCATACTCGCATGCTTGTGCCAACATCTAAATTCAAACTTTGGCGTGTTCGAGGACGTAGATGTTGTGCTACTACTATCTCAAGGTAAAACAGAATTTGCCTTTGAATTTTTTTTCTTTCATCGTTTAAAAGTAGTGAATTTCTCTTTAGAATATCAGACACCAATGATTCTGATGACTTGTTAAATGAATTATTTATTAATTCATTACAACTGACACCAAAGACAAAAAGACCTCGGATGGCTAAAGGGGATGACAGAGGGCAAAGAGGAGGTGGCGAGCCAAAGTAAAGATTACCTTTCATTAAATATACGGAATTGATAATGTTACTATATTAATTAAATTCCTGATAAATGTCACTCTAGATAATTCCAATAATGTCCAGTACTGTTGTTTCTGGTATTGCTGGGGATGACTGTCCTGTGTCTGGTCAGATTCTTTATTGCTCATATAGTGACATGTATATGTTTTTTTTTATTTTGCTAATTTTTGGCAAATACAACAGGATCTGGAAAAATTTTGTTTTTTGTTATTTAACTTTCCTCTCGAGAATTAATTCTCGAGAGGAAAGTTAAACAACAAAAAAGGACCTGAATATAATACAATTAAGAGGATCCATAGAGTATGAAATAAACTCATAGATGAAGCTTTGTTGCCCAAAAGCAAGAGAAATAGGGTGATCAGGATCAATGAAATAATTTAGTATTTAGTATTATTTCTCCCCCGTTTGATGCCTAAAAGTCAACTAAACAACTATACTTTGTAGATCCGCAGGTACTACAAACAGGATTCTACTTTCTTTAATATTTGGACATAAAACATTGTACATTCTTCTAAAAAAAATACATCCCTTTCACTTAAAGTACAGTTTTTGAGTGTTGATATTTTTACACCATCAAATGAACCTTTGTCCAACACAGTCATCTTTAGATAACATTTTGACAAGCTCATAACTGGAACCTGTGTTCATCTGATTTAATGCCCCTCATTCATTGTCTTCATGCAAGACCTTGAAGTTTTTGAAAATATGGTCCAAATTGTTTCTTTCATCCGAAAAAAAGGTCAACAGCATGACTTATTTAAAACCTTCTCATAAGCTGAATTTCAATATTTCATTTGTTAGTGTGTATTGATCCCAAAATCCCATTTTCTCTTTCAAAAAAGAAGCTAAAATGAATATACATGTCCAAAGTCATATAAACATTTGTCAAGATGAGCATGCAAGTGCTTATTTGGAGTAATACATTCCTACCAAATGCCTGTTTTACTTTCTTACAAAAAGAAATTAACAAAAGATGTACAACCTTCACATCATTTTTTGCTAAAGTTCGTGTACAGAATATTTTAAATGCCAATACAAATTTTTGCCAGTGTTCCAAATGCTCACTTGGCAAAACCCCCTTATAATGCATAGATAAAAAAAGAACAGTCCAATTTTTGAAATGATCAGCATTAAAGGATCCGAAAATGGCGAAACTACTCGCCCTTTTCTGGGAAATTTTTCCTACATCTGATGGACAAAATATTTTTTCAGTTCGTTGTTGTGTCGTATCAAAATGCCCAGGTAGTAAAACCTTATGATCTTTTCATATCAAAAAACATTCGCTTTGCAGTCCCCAAAAATATATTGTGTATAGGGTAAATGATAGTCATTGTAACAGGGTCAAAATACTCCAATTCTAACAATACAGAATATCTCACTCCATGTTGTTTCTCTAATCTTTCCCTACTAGATTTTGTTTTGCTTTTAACAATCTTCCTTACAATTTCTTTATGAACATCCGAATTTCTCTGTTCCCATATTGACATATCAAACCCACCATTATTCTTTTCTCCCACCCCATCTTCAAGTGCTCTCATCCACTTGTTGCAACCTTTAGTTGCTGCATGCCCTCAAAACCCACACAATTTACTACTTGCTGGAACATCACAGCCGACACAAATTAATGCTAATTTGAATATTACAGGTTGTGATGGCGAGTTGAAACTTTTCATACAGAAACCCTTACAAGCTTGTTTCGGTTTTTCAGCTAAGGGCTCAATAAATATATAAGTGGGAGGCCCTGATTCCATATCAGGAATAAGACGAACTAAATGACTTTTTTTTTAATCGCTCACTTCTTGGTAGGTTTAAAAGGGTCAAACACTGTGGAACTTGGAGACCGGTCCTTCGGATGAGACCGTATAAACCGAGGTCCCGTGTCGCAGTAGGTGAGGCACAAAAAACGATCCCTCACTGCTCAATGGCCGTAAGTGTCGAGTATAGGACAAAATTTGCAGCTGTCCACCGGCAAGTGGTGGCGGCTCCATATGAGTGATATAGTTCAGGAGGGACCTTAAACAACTACAAGAGGCTTAAGGGCCTTAACGGTCACATGAGTACAACAATGTATCCATAAACTGATAAATGAAGCTTTGTTGCAAAAAAGCAAGAAAAATAGTACGATTAAAATCAACAAAATAATTGTTCTAGTATCTATCTGTCCCACTTTTATCACTATTACCGGTACCATGCAGACTTTTAACAAACTGTCTATTACCTCTCACATTGATCTCACTTGGCCTTTGAATTTCAATTTATCCTTATTAATCACTTGTTACACGATTGATAAATTGTAACTCTGTCCACCAACGTGTAAGGGGGAGCGTTTCACAGTCATTTTTCTTTGTTAATGTTTGAATATGTCGGACAAGTTAAAGGAATAACGATATTAAATTGAAAATGTTCAACATCATAACAGCAACTACAGCTTAAAGAACAACCCAGACAATTGAATCAAACAACAACGCTAAAAAATCTTTACATGTCAAGTGAAAGGAATGTAAAAGTTACGACACTTTCCTCGTCATGTCATCTCAAAATGTAGTGAATTGACGTCATATGCTATTATGACGTCATATCTAGGTAGTTCTGAGAAGTTACTACAGTTGGAACAGTTTATTTTACGGACAACCTTATCCTATCCGCGTTGTCAGAGACTGAGGAAGAAGTGTCTGAATACATCACTTTGCATGAGGACAGGCTCAGATTAAAACAAGACAGTAAACGGGAAAATCTTTGTAGTATGCTTTTGCTACTTTCAACCCCGCCTCAGGGCATGGGGAAGGTATGGATGTTCCAAGGAAAGGAAAACCCATTATCTAACTTTTTCCCCTGTGATATCAAGGTCTTCGGGGAAACCCACAGATCGGCTGAGCATGCCTACCAGCTTACTAAAGCTCTTCGTTCTGGAGATTTCAACGCTACTGAAAACATCCGTATTGCTCCAACAGCTCTGGAGGCTAAGAGAATAGGAGATAAAGTGAAGATTCCAGAAAAGTGGCAAGATCAAAAACAAACGGTAATGGAGGAGATTATCCATGCTAAAGCTACACAGGTACCAGAACTTCGCGAGAAACTGGAAAATTCAGATGCTAGCACATTATTCGCCGAAGCCACAAACGATATCTTCTGGGGAACCGGACTTTATCCAGAAGCCACCCTCCATACAAATCCGGATAAATGGCCGGGTGAGAACAGACTAGGCACGGTTTTGAGTAAAATAGCATCAAACTTTACCAGGAAACTCAGAAGTAACTCACTACAAAGGAAGAATACAGACGATAACCAGACTAATCTGGACGGCTTCATCCGAGAGGCAAGACGAAACTCTAACAGGAAGAGAAATGTAAAGGACCAGGGGTAATTAAGCATATCTATATAGCTTCATGTAAATGGGGACAAATCTACTATCATCCTATTCTATAAATGCACGAGGTTTGAATACTTATGGGAAAAGGATTTTGTTGTTTGAATGGCTGAAAGATGCAAATTTTGACATAATTTGTTTGCAAGAAACACATTTTGTTGAAACAAGTGAAGCAATCTATAATTCACGTTGGTATGGATATAAAATTCATAGTTTTTCTAATTCGGTGTATAGTAGAGGTGTATCGATTTTATTTAAAGAAAATCTTGACATTGAAATACTAGATAAACATTCTTCTATTGATGGTAGAAAATTATTGGTAAATTTTAAATTATCTGAACAAATTTTAAGTTTGGCCAATTTTTATGCGCCAAATAATGAAAATGAGAAGAGTATATTTTTACATAAAATGTTGAAATGGGTCAATAAACATGCTATGAATTAAGTTAACTTAATAGTATGCGGAGATTTCAACTGTCAAATAGATATCATCGAAAATAATAGAAATGTAAAGGCTTTAAGAAACTTTATGAAATCATTTAATTTGATCGACTGTTGGTCCTTCAGTGATAAAAATAACGAACAGGGATACACATGGTGTGATGCGGACAATAATCCCAAATCTAGAATTGATTATGTATTTATGGCAGAAAGTTTCTGCTTTAGATTTAATCAAATTTTATTAAGAAAAGCTCCTAATTATGACGGGACAAGATTTAGTGACCACTTAGGTTTATACTTTGATTTCTGTACAACAGAAAATATTAGAGGGAGTGGTTATTGGAAAATGAATACGTCACTTTTAAACAAAGAAAAATTTTGCAATGAAATAAGAAACTTCATTAAAAAAGAAATATCTAGATTACATGATCATGACCCCATCGCTAAATGGGAATGCCTGAAAATATCAATTAAAAATTTTACAATAGCCTATTCTAAAGAAAATGCAATTTCCAAAAAAAAGCGAATTAATTTTATTGAGAATCAAATTAAAATATTGGAAAATAAACCCTATTCTCACATAAATATGAGATATAAACGACAACTTGAAAATGAAATTGATGAATTCTATGCACAAAAATGTAAAGGGGCTTACATAAGATCGAGGGCCATCTGGATGGAAAAGGGCGAAAAAAGTACTGCATATTTTTTAAATCTAGAAAAAAAGCAACAGGGCGACAATACAATTAATAAAGTTACTAATGACGATAATATTGTCTATCAAGAAAATGATGATATTATGAAAGCTTTAGTCGATTTCTATAATACATTATATAAGAGTAAAAGAATTTGTGATCACGATATCGAAAAATACCTTGAAAATATTGAATGTCCGAAAATTAGCGAAAATGAGAAAAATAATTGCGATAAGTTACCGACAATGTTTGAGTGTAAGGAAGCTATTAGTCATATGAAAAATAACAAATCTCCTGGATCAGATGGACTTCCAGCAGAATTTTATAAAATGTTCTGGAATGATATTAAAGATATATACTTCTCATGCTTAATTAAAAGTATTGAAACTGGAATTCTACCATTTTCACAACGAGACGCAATAATCTCCCTAATTTACAAAAAAGGTGAAAAAGATAAATTAAAAAACTATAGACCGATAAGTCTTACAAATGTGGATTATAAAATTTTTGCACAAATTTTAGCCTTACGATTACAGCTAGTTGCTAAAAATATTATAGGAAAAGAACAAAGTGCATATATCAAAGGAAGATACATCGGAGAAAATGCGAGACTGATATTTGACATATATGAGCACTGTATGAATCATGATCTTGATGGCATATTGTTATTTTTAGATTTCGAAAAAGCATTTGACTCTGTTGAGTATAACTTCATGTTCAAAACATTAAGCAAATTTAACTTTGGAGAACACTTTATTGACATGATCAAAACTCTGTATAATAATCCTACTTTCAAAATTAAAAATAACGGATGGATTTCAAAATCTTGCTCTATGGAAAGGGGAATACGTCAAGGATGTCCGGTGTCTGCACTTCTCTTCATTTTCGTATTAGAAACACTTGCTATCCAAATTAGAAATAACAAAAATGTACATGGTCTATCATTTAATGAAAATGCTTCAAAAACATCAAGATAGTTCAACATGCTGACGACTGTACAAATGCATTAAAAGATACCAACTCATTGGCAACTACTTTAGATATTATTCACCAATTTAGTAAAGTTGCTGGTCCGAAACTAAACTTATCTAAAACTGAATGCATTTTAACTGGTTCCTTAATTGATAAGTACTGCAACAATGATGACTTATTTGGTGTAAAAATCGCAACTGAAAGTGTTAAATCTCTTGGAATATACTTAGGTCATAATAAAGACGTGTGTTATGAAAAAACTGGCTAAGCAAACTTGAAAAACTTGAAAAAATCTTAAGTGTTTGGCGAAAACGCAAATTAACAATATTTGGAAAATGTACAATAATCAATACTTTAGCAATATCAAAGCTTGTGTATAATGCATTTATTTTACCTAATCCTGATAAAGACTTCTTTAAAAGGGTTTCAAAAATCATTTTCAACTTTCTATGGAACAAAAGAGAAAGAATTAAACGAAATACTTTGATTGGTAAAATTGAACAAGGAGGAATAGGGATAATTGATGTTGAAAGTAAATTTTCTGCTGCAAAAGCTTCTTGGGTAAGAATTTTAGATAAAAATACAATCACGCACTTTACTTTAAACAGTCTATTAGAAAATAGTAATTTATCAATACATGATATTATTAAAACAACGAGTTATAACTTGGATGATAAAAAATTTTGGGAACTGACTAATTTCCCGCAATTTTATGTGGAAGTTTTTTCAATGGTTAATAAGTGTAAAAAATTCAAGCAAAGCAACAGTATTTTGAAGGAAGAATTTTTATCCCAATTTATCTGGCACAATAATTTGTTCCGATATGATTCCAAAACTTTATGTTTTGAACAGTGGATCAAGAGTGGTATATTGTATGTGAAAGATCTTTTTGATGAAAATGGTGAAATACATGCACTAGATTACTTTTGGGATAAATTAAGAAGTAAAAACAATATTTACTGTGAATATATCATGCTCAAAAAGACGCTAAGACCTTTCAAATCAAAACTTGATTGCTCCTATGCAAAATATATTAACATCCATAATAATGACTCGTTTTTGTTTAGAAACAACTGTTTTAAGTCGACCAAAACTTTAAAAAGTGATTTTTACTACTCGGTCTTAGTTCAGTCAAAATTTCATAATTCAATTTATGAGAATAAGTGGAATAAATATTTTAACATAGATGATAAAACATTATGGAAGAATATATACATTTCAAAAATTCTCAATATGTATGACAAAAAGATTGCAGAATTCAACTACAAGCTGCTTAATTGTCTGTTAAATACTAATGCAAGTGTAAGTAAATGGAATAAAGATGTATCGCCAATGTGTGAGCTATGCAATGTATTAGAAGATAGTGAACATCTTCTATTTTCCTGTGCAATTATCAATTTTTTATGGCGAAAAACTAGTATATTTTTAAAATTTAATGTTTCATGGAAACGTATTTTGTTGGGATTTTACGGTGAATTATCAGAAAAAACATGTATTTTGAATAATCTAATTTCATTTCTTTGTTTTACTATATATAAGTATAAAATGAAGAGTCGATTCAATAATGAAAGAATGTCAGAAGATAAATTGAAATCTTATGTTAAAAACTGTCTCATTTTACAAAATTCTATTGTGAGAAAATGTGGCAAAGTAGGAAATAACTTATATAGTGATGTAGCAAATTGTTTGTAGAAAAAAAAAATCTTATGTTACGCTAATTATGGAGTAGACATTTGTATATCCAACACATGAGGAAAACAGTCCTCATGTGTGGTAGCTAGGGGTCCTCATTATGGACAGTGCTGGTGTTGAATAAGACCCCTTTAGCTACCCGGATTCAATACTTTTTTTTCCTATATATATATACATTGTATATCCTTTAAATCAATTTATATGTGTTTTAAAAAAAAGTTTGCTGAAAAAAACCCACACTCTTTTGATTAAAGAAAATGCTGTAAAAGTAGTAGAATGCTTATTAGACAGGTATGATGCATATTTTTTTTTCTCTCTCTCTGCAGAAGTACATGTATTATAATTCTGATATGTCATAAAAATACTAATTGTAATGTATAATATAATCTTTGCCCAATATGTTGTATGTTGCATATATTTTTAATAAAAGAAAAAAAAAAAAAGGTATGGATGTCTATGATGTAACTCATAACTAAACTTTTAAATCCTTTCAATGATATAACATCTAATTTAGCTTTTAAATCCCTATCTATCATGCAACATCTAATTACAAGGGGCATTTCAAAAGTTCTGGCAACTGGTGTGCGGTAAATTAATGAGCGTCATTATCATAAATTAAATTATATCAATCCCTCAAAATAGTCGCCGTTGACCTGGACACACTTTTTCAGTCTTGAAATCCACGTGGAAAATGCTGCCTTATAGTCCTCTTTCGGTATACGCTTCATACACTGGAATACGACACTTCCGATTGCATGACGACTTTTAAATCGCCGTCCTCGGAGGGCTTCTTTGATAACGGCATTCAACCAAAAATCGCATGGAGCTAGGTCAGGACTGTAGGGTGGATGTGGTAAAACGGCAATACCATTTTCCTTTAAATATTTGGTTACTACCTCTGATCTATGGGCAGGTGCGTTGTCATGGAGGAGCTTTATTCTTCTAGTACTAGTTGTTGGTCGGGTCATTTTATAGTGCTCTACAACCTGAGACAAGACATTCTCTGCATAAAATTGATCAGTAACACTGCTGTGTTCTGGAACCGGAACTTGTGCAACAGGGCCTTTAGAATAAAAAAATAAGGCGTACATTACTCCCCGGACAGACCGGTTTCTGCGTGCAATTTGAGGCCTTGTATCATTTTCATCGATCCAAACTTTATTACTGAACTTAGTTTCCGGTTCAAAAAAAATATATCCATGTTTCATCACCAGTTACAATCTCATTTATTCGCCTTTGGTCACAATCTTCATAAATTGTTAGTAACTGTGAAGCCATTTCTACCCGGATGCGCTTTTGCTCTTCCGAGAGAAGATGCGGCTCCCATCTGGCACAAACTTTCCTAAGCTTTAAGTTTTCCTTTAAAATACGAAAAAACTGCTGAAGAATTAATGTTAGTTAATTCTGCTAATTCCTCAACTGTATATCTAGCATCATCAGCTATCGTATTTTGAACAGCGACGATTTCTTTTTCGCCATATGCACAAACTGGACGCCCCGAACGGGGGTCATCTTCAATTGATTTTCTACCCTCTTTAAATTAAATTTAAATCTTGCTATTACTCGATGTGAAAGAGCATGCTTTCTATATACTACATCTAAATCGGCTTTTATTTCTGTTGCCGTAAAGCCAAGCAATGAGCGAATTTTGCAATACGCTCTTTGCTCAACAAAAAAATTGTTGTCCTTATCAGTCATTTTTACGCGCAGTATACAGAGAATACCTAATTATGACGTCATTTTAGCAGACCTATACGTCATTTTGAATGTAAAATGAAGTCACTACTAATGCATATTTGCCTAAGCTTTACAGTGGTATAAGAGTCATTTTAATCCGTAACGTAGTTAAAATTTTATATACCAGTTGCCAGAACTTTTGAGTATGCCCCTCGTATAAAAGTATTCCTTTTAATTTCCCTATGATGCAACATTTAACATGTCCAGAGATCCATTTACCTTAATTCAATTCATTTATTTAAATCAAAATCTAAGTAGGTGCTAATTGCACCCATCTGGTAAACCAATTTGTTAAAGAAATGATACTAGTGAAATGTGGATTATTTATTGACATTAAATTTAGTGTAAATTCTGATAAATCAAGATTCCCCCCACATTGAAATTAAAGTTGACAATTCTAAATGTTAAATGTGGGTCTAATTATGTCAAGTTACATACTGTAAAATCAGATAAATTAAAGCTAATTTTAGACAATCCTTTTAAGAAGTCTTTCTTGGAATGATAACAGCTAATGAATAGAACATTCGTGTAAAAATCCAATTTTACAGAAGTGTATATGTCACATCCAGAGGTGATATTCTATTTTCAACCTTTGTCAGTAGATACCACATTGCTTTTCATTATTGCAATACTGTAACCATGATTAAATGATAAATCTGTGCAATTTTGTTATCCCTAATAGCAAAAGAAAAAATCAGAAACTATTTTTAAAAAAAAAAAACACTATAGAAACGTATGTTTTGATAACTTTATGTAACTTAAGATTCAGACTCAAAAAGGACAGAACTTCATTGAAATAAACATGTCATCATCTGAAATTTACATTGAAATTTTTGAAAGACAATCTGCTCTGGTTATAATGAATAGGCAAACATACTTTTACAAGGTGGTGTATCGAGAAGAACCATGCATTCTGATAGAGGATGATGAAGATAATGTCTTGAGAGAGACATTGATGCTACAGAAAGAAGGTATATTTTCTTTTGCTTATAACCACTTTCTTAATCTCTAATAATAATTCAATAAAAACAAAAAAAGACTACTTCAAAACTCTTCAAATAAACTACAAGAAACAAGTATAACCATAAGAAATAGCATAGCAGAACACAAATATTCTCACACATCAAATCTATATTTAAAAAAGTTAACAAATTAGGCATTGCACAATAAAAAAAAAACAATGATCATGTTTAAAATAAAAAATTTACTCACAAAGTAAAAAAAAAAACACTTGTTAAAATAAACACAAATTCTGACATTCATACAACATGTTATATCTTTAAAAATGATAATAAGTATAAGCAAAAGGGAAAAAAAACTACTTAACCTCTAGAAACTATTTACAGACTTGATAAACATTTCATATGACACAGAATTTTTCCCTCATTAGCAATCCTTGTACACAAGATGAAACTTGAAACTAAAATATAAAACATTTGATTCTACATTATAAATTAAAAAAAAAACAGTTTTGACATTTGAATTATTTGTTTCTTGTTCAAGATAAAGAGTAGGGATTTTAAACTAAAATATTGCAAATATTCTCACACACCAAATTCATATTTTAAAAAAATTAACAAATTGGCACTGACATAATTAAAAAAAATGTTATTTTTCTCAATTTCAACTTCTTGAAAGAAGGCTTTCAGATCTCAAGTGGTTGTGAAAAACTAAACTACATTTGTAATCCCGTGTATTAAACTGAAACTAAAATAAGAAACATTTGATTTTACATTAAACTTGCTTCAGAATTTACATCAGTTTTGACATTTAAAAAAAAGTTTAGTCTTTTCTCTCTTACTTTCTCTTTTTGGGGGGGGTTCAAGTTAAAGAGTGAAAATTCCAAACTAAAATATCCGAAATTCAGTTTCTTGAAAGAAGTCTTTCAGATCTTCGTCTGAGTTGATTTGTAGATTGTGGTCTTGTGGTATTTTCTATTAGGGGTCTGACTTGATTGTTCTGTTGAGTCCTCTGAAGATTTTGTTGTACTGTCTGGATGTTGGTGATAGATGTAGTCTGTGTAGAGTGCATACAAGTTTGTGGGTTAGCTTGATTACCAGTAAATCATCTCTGTTGTTGTTGACAGCATCTTTTTATCAGCAGATATATTGCAATGGCTGGAAAAAATTAAAAGTCTGTGAGGGTTATGCTTCTTTCATATATAACATGGTCTTTGCACCTCCTTGGACATTTTGTAATTTTAAATAGAATTCCTCCGAAACATATTGTGATCAACACTGAAAAAATAAAACAGAATAAGAAAATAAATAAAAAGGAAAATGATATATCTTTTCTTACCATTATTTTAGTATTAAGAGGCAGTCCACCAAAAAACCAGGCAATGGTTGGCACATCGCATGTCATGGATTTTAATTATTTTTTGCATGTAGACTTATTAAAGCAAATGTTTACACATGGCAACATCAAATTTTTTTTAGTGTTCCTCCAGTCCTATTTTTGGTAAGTGCTTAATTTTAAGTGCAAAAAGGTCAACAAGTTGGTTAAAAATTTACTACGTTTTTGTTTTGTTTTATTTGACTGGATATGTCAATAAATATTATTTATAGTATAAACCCTTATCTTTTATAATATGAATGAATAAGACACCAATTTATGTATCTTTAGAAAAAATTATGTGGTCTAAACTTGAGTTAAGCAAGTGACTTAATGAATTCACTATCCAATTTCCATTACGTTCTAAAATCCAATACATTTAAATGTCAAAACTTTCTCTTCATGTTATTATGAATACAAAGTACAAATTAATGAATCAATTTAAAAAATTGGTGGGAACAGGTATATTGAGAGAAATAAGAGGCGTCAAATTATCTACGTTTTATAAATTTATCCAAATTAAACCGATCCCGACCGGAATTATATAAGGAAGAAAGCTACTATGATTTCATCATGAAACTTGGTTGTTTTGTTTTAATATGGTTTACAAATTACTTGATTTATTTTTAAACATGTTTTCTAGGTGTCAGTTACCATTAATTTGATTACCGGTACTTAATTATTTTGCATTAATTTCGATCGGGATCGGTTTTATTTCAATCGGGATTGGTTTCTATATTAAAAATTAGAAATGTTTTCTAAAATCGGCTCTTCTTTGTATTTTATCGAAGGAATATGTCTGTATTTTATTTCTTTTCTGTGAGTTACATGTTTTAGATGATTTTATCCATAGATTACATATATCTTAATTACTAAATGTTTTTCAGGTCCATGAAGATCTTTTTAATTACTTGTAAAACATCTGTTTGATTTCTTGATAAACACCTATTTAAAAAGATATTTATTTCATGTAACAATTAATAGCAAATTTTAAGCTTAATAAAGTATCTCATTTCCAAGAAAAATATTTTTCTAAATTATCTGGACTAAAAGGAAAATCTAAAAAAAAAAAAAAAAAAATAGTCCTGCAGTGGCGAAATTATACATGCACGTACTTTAATCCAGCAAGTATTTTTTATGTGTACAGCCTCGGCTTTAATCCAATTTTTTTCATCCATTCATCATATTAAGGAATATTTTCATGCTCTAAGAAATTTAATTTGAAATAAATAAGAAAAAAATCTGTACACTTACATACATATAATCATGATAATAGAGCCCAGAAATAATCGCACAAAAAAAAAAAAAAAAAAAAAAAAAGCGGGGGGAGGGGGGTTTCGTCTGGGCGGCATCCGTTTTGTAACTGGTTTGATAATAATGAGATATTTTGGAAATTCACCAACCTACTGACTTATTTTAACTCAATATAGAGTATTAGGATATGTGGAACAATTGTCAAATTTTAAAAACGAAAATAAAAAAAAATGTTCCATTGACTCATCTGCCGTTTTAGTGTCAGCTTGAAGTGGGGCGTCCAGCAGTAGAATTGGCAACATTTTCCTCATTAATTAGTAAATTTATAGATTTCTATATCTTTTTTTTCTATTTCAGATTTTACATTTTTTAAAAAATAAAGTCTAAACAGAATCTGAACCACCGACACTAATAGTAAACAACCATTGCTAATATTAGTGAAGTGGGATGTGAGGAGTACTTCCGTTCTTACAACTGTTAAAACTTATTCGGTCCGACAGTCGTATAATGCTGATATTTGATATTACTGCATTTAAGTTAACATATTCAAGTATTAACAACACTTCATGAAGTGCACATCTCGACTTTGCTGAATTTAATGTTGCGTAAATTTGGAATACATGTATTCATTATTACTGAATAATAAGAAATAATCCTTAATCTTTTCACATCCAAATTTTATCAATTTAATCCTATTATGATTACTGTAAAGACGTTTTGTACATGTATAAAATTACTTATCAATACTGACTTGTTTTAAAACATCTATAGCTGAGGCACCGCCCGTGAATAAAATACATTCTGGATCACAATATTATTTAATGCACTCGGAAAAATAATTGGACAGAAAAGAGAAATTATTTAACGTAACTTTTTAAAAATATTTTTCTTTGCACGTTTACATAAATTTACCAACTTCCGCAAAATATTTGCAACTATTGTGACGCAATATTAGATAGGTATTTGACGTCACTGATGCATCAATGGAAACGTGGTTTCAACCTGAATAATAAGGCAAATTTTAGACTAAATATTATGTTTGGAGGTGAAAATTAATTCCGTTTTTGAAAATAAACCAATTATTTTTGGTTGAATGATATTCTTTAGCGTATCAGTTCTAAATTTCTCACAGGGGTTCTGATAGTAAGATGTTTAGATGATTTCCCGATGCTACGGGAGATAACTCTTGCATCACATGACTGTCTATTTTGCAAGAAAACTACTATTGAAAATATTTTTCCCACTGATTCTATTTTTTAAATTGAAAGATGAAATATTTCTTGATTTAGTTTGGAGTGAATTATAAATCTGTTGAAAATGTATTAGAATTTACAGTTCTTTGTTTCCGACCTACATTCAATGGTTTATATAGGGGAATTCAAGAACACAAAACAAAACGATATTTTAGTAAATAAGCTATTTTCAAACAAATCTTTACTTACATTATTCCATATGGACTACATTAATATCATTTTCAATAAAATATCAAATATTCGTCACATTCGATGTGCCGTCTATTAATACAAAACTGCCTGGTTTTCTGGTGGACTGCCTCTTAAAGTGTTTTCAAGTGAATAGAAGCTTCAATATCTGTATGATGAGGTTGTCTTTGAAATAATCGTTTAAATAGTTCTTTACACCAACAGTTATAGCACATGACGAAAGACAAAAGAGTGCATTTCACTGAAAGAAAGGAAAACATATTTTTTGATATTTTTTTCCCACTGAAAAAAGGTATGATTAAAAAAGGAAAAAAAAGTAATAAAAACCACACATACACACACACAACTTACCAGAAGGATAATGAACAAAATCTTCAAATTAGAAATGGACCTCCACATGATGTTTATCTGAGGAAACTCTTTAGTTGATACGTAGAAAGTGAGCGTCAAAGTTGTGTTCTAGTGGGGAAATTCTTTTTAAATGTATTATCCCTCCTAAGAAATATGACCAAAAAACCAGTTTTTTCCACTTTCAGACACTGCTGAGTCATCAGTAGATTCTTATGAAGAAGTGGAAATCTTGGATGAGAGTCTTGAGGACATTTTAATTACTTCCAACATGGAGGATGAGTCGACGGCTGATACTGGTTCAGACAAGGAAGAGGAGGAGGGGGATTGTGTTGGACTAATGAGAAAATAAAATAAAAAAAACATGAACTGTATTTTAAAATTGTGAAAACTTTACACTTTTAATATTATTGTCATAATTATTATCATATAATTCATTTTTTCCTTTTATTTTGATGTTAAAGCTAGAGAACTAAAATGTATTAAAAACAAATACATGTTATATGATTGTCATTGCTGTCAAGTCATTAAAAAAATGGACTGGAAAAAAAAAACAGTGAAATGTAAAATAAAAATTTAAATTTAAGTGCTTGTACTTTGGTTACAAAATATCAATGGACCTAAGAATAATTACTATAACTTGAATGAGACGCACACAAATATTTCTCTGTCATAATATATAGAAAATTTGGGGGGAAAGTGAAGTAAAGCTTATAAGAATCATCATGATCGCACTTCTTTCCGATTTCTGTGTATTCTGACGTCACTCAAAAATATTAAATCATACATAACCTTATTCGTTTCACACTGGCTATAACTTACTGTTTTGAAATCATAGTATTTAAATGAAATATTATGATTTTTTTTAAATTTCATAAATTCATTTACGACTGATTTTATTTTCCTTTTATTTTAACTTTAGAGAAAAGCCTTTCATAGTATTGTCTATTCTTTATATTTCTCATTCTATTTTTAAGCCTTTTGTTAAATATATTTCATGTAAAATTAAAAGTCTTTTTAAGAAGACTTCACATATGCCACCACTTTATTTTCTTTTTTTTTATGTATCTTCAGTATACAGTACAACTGAGATCACATTTGCAATGTGGATTTCAATACAAAGCAATAAATTTTCGTTTATTTATTCATAACTATTCTAAAGAAATAAAAAGATGGATGAAATTAGTTTAGTTATACAGTCGTTAAATGTTTTATAATAATGGTGTTTGTTACATACCATTTACCGTTGAACAGTTCTGTGGATGTCTATCATTTGAATTTTGAACAATAATTGAACAATGTATACACAGACAAATATGTTTTGATTTTTTTTTTTTTGGTGGATTCAGTGCATGAGTTATTTTATTTTTTTAATCTATATAAAGGAACACAATCTGTGATGAGACATAGAGTACCTAAGCAGAGTGACAAACATGACAGATTCATCATTAGTGAAATCCTACAACTATGAATCCGGAAAGATACAGAGTGGCTACTCTTTTTTCGGGAGCCACAAATTTATTTCCGTAAATTTCTGTGATGAAACACAAAAGTGTTACGTGCATATTAGGAATCAGAAAAGCAAGAAGTCAGTCAGCTTGCGAGTAGACGAATTTGAACACTTGCTACAGTTCGCCAAGTCTGTGGCTGAAGTAAGTGAAGAACTAATGGAAGAGGTGAGTTGTTTATTTGTAACCAGAGGAGAAAAAAAATAATTTTCACGTATTTCTTTGAACCATTTTTGAGGACAAAATAATACAGTTTCAAATGAATAAAGATATGCACCAGTATCAATTGAGGTATTTTATATTTATTTTATTTATCAAAGGAAATCAGATTAATTAATTAAATAAATTTATTTAATTTTCATCTTGCAGTTTGCTCAAACTTCTGACGATGATGAAGAAGTTCCCTTTATCGAACCAAACGTTAACAACCTTAGACCTGACAGTTCAAAGCAAGAACCGTCCTAAAAGAAGCAGAAGACTGGCACGAAGAAACGAAAAAATCCTTTTATTCTCGACGAAGCTGAATGCGATAGTGAATAATAATAAAGGGAGGTTGTGACAATTGAAGTGATTTGAACAGAGACATGGATCACTACATTTTCTTGACTCTTATAAACACGTATTACATAGGAGTATTAGATACTTCAATGGACAACTGTAGAAGACTTTCTATTTTTTAAATTGAATTTCGTTTGTAATTTGTACACATGTATTTCATTTTAAAATCCGTACAACATGCACGCTGTTATGATGTAGTTATTATCTTGATATAAAATGTGATTTACATTGATATTTAAAATTTTGTACCATCTACATATAATAATTTTTTTTTTAAAAAACGATCTGTTATTATTCAATAATTAATAAATGAATAAAATGGTGGAGAAGACAATTTCAACATTGTCTGTCTCATTATCATCTTTTTTAATGATTCTCTGACAATAGTCAATGCATCTTGTGTATGATAATCCCAGCGGGCACGCAACGTTGTTTCAACATTGAAAGTAGGTGGAATATAAGTTGCACCGTTGAGAAATTACAGTTCAATCAAGGTTGAAGATGCAACATATTTTCAACGTTGAATGTTCATCGACATTTCAACGTTGAAACAACGTTGAAGATTCAACATATTTTCAACGTTGAATGTTTGGTGTTATTTCAATATTGAAACAACGTTGAAGATGCAACATATTTTCAACGTTGAATGTTCGTCAATATTTCAACGTTGAAACAATGTTGAAGATTCAACATATTTTCAACATTGAATGTTTGGTGTTATTTCAATTTTGAAACAACGTTGAAGCCGCAACATATTTTCAACATTGAAGGTTCGTCAATATTTCAACGTTGAAACAACGTTAATTCAACATATTTTCAACGTTAAATATTTTATTATTTTAAGGTTGAACAGTTTTAAAAATCCAACATATTTTCAATGTTGAAAAAGTGATGAAAATTTAACGTTGAAACAGCGGGTAATGAGTACCTTACTTAAGAAGGTCAAAATAGTAAGGGTTATTTAACGCTAAATCAATGTAATTTTTCCAATATATATGCATTGTTGGAAAATATGATTATTCACAAAAAATGAAATGCATTATGAATAAATTTATTTAAATTTTATTCAAACCAATTGTGCTTACAGTACTGAAATAAAATGTTTAATACGAGTTTATATGAAGTATGACATCTACATTCAACTCTTTACTGTAATTGCATGTTTCAAAAAAGCTAATTTCTAAATTAATTGTGAATGCAGTGTTTTTGCATTAATGAAAAAAAGAAACTTCTTTATGCTTGATATAACCTTTTTTTTTTCTTTTTTCTTTTTTTTTTTTTTTTTATAATGACATTCTTATCGAACACTTCAATGCAATTCCATGTTATTATAGAATTAATGAAAATATTAATTTATTCCGAATTAATTTTAATCTATTTAAAATTAGACTTCTTAGATCCGCGCCGTATACTCTGCACAGAATGTATACGGAGCGGATCTAATTAAGAAGTCTTATTGGAATTAGATTGTGCTTTTGTTGCATTTATGAAAGAAAAAAGTTAACCGTATTAAATATATTACTATAATCCTTTTTATCACAAAATATATATAAAAAAAAAAAAACATTAAATAAACACGTCACAAAAGGGTTTATATCAATTTTCGCACTAACAATTAACCCCGGTCAGTTTACATTACTTAAGATCCACTCCCCAAATTTATCTTGAACGCATCAGATAAGGAGTGGTTCTAGCTTAGCAGGTCAGTTTCAAGGTCATGATAACCTTGTTATGCAATTTTCTTACTGGGCAGCGATACAGAGAAAGTTGTTTGCACCTTATCTAGGTCAAAATTTGAATTCAGCTGATGGACAAGAAGTGCACTTCTTCTTTGCTGTTCATATATAATGTATTTTACAAGCCATGCACAAGGATTAAGGCTGGATTATCAACTTCTACTCAGCAAGTATAATTTCCTTTTCATGGATTAAGAAGAAATTTTAGATTTTCTAGTACCCATACATCATTTCCTTCTTGTTTTGTAAGCATATTTGTAATCTGCGTGAAATGCAAGATCAAGTTCAGTTTATTCACCTAAACCAAAATATTGGTACATGGGGTACATTAATAACATATATACATTATATACAAAACTGGTCAGAGGTACATATACAAAACAAAAAACATGACAGAAGATTAAATAAATAAATAAGAGAGGGGAAAATATATCAAAGAAGACAGACTTCATCAATTTTAAGGATGAACATACATAGTTTTTCAGCATTCTTTCGTTTTGAGTTGACATTAGTTACATGAATTTAATAGCACTCGGTCTGTGGGAATAATAATTGCCGAAGTAATTGTTTTTTTTACATTAACGTAAGTTTTACATTCGAAGATACAATGAAATTCATCAGCAATTTGAGTATTATTACAAAGTGTACATATTCTATCACACAGTGGTATAACATACCATGTTCCAGATCTACTGGTAGATGATGATTTGCGATACGAAATTTTTTAAATATTTTTCTAAAACTAGGAGATACATGTAACTTATCAATATAATTTTCAAATCCGAAGTTTTGTTTGAAGATTCTGTAAATCTGTCCTTTTGAAGAATTAATTACTAGACCACTTTTGAATAAATTGATCTTGTAATATTTGTTTTACATTAGCAGCTATCCATTTATTATTAGTTCCCTACCGGTGAAACCGGAGGGGACTATAGGTTTCCTCTGAGTCTGTCCGTCCGTCTCTGTCCCTCTGTCTGTCTGTCAGTCTGTCCCACTTGGTTTTCCGCACTTTTTTCTAAATGCTTGCAGATATTGAGCTGATTTTTGGTATGTGACTGTATCTTGATAAGCTACAAGTCAAGTTTGAATTTCGTTCCGCTTCAATGATTTTTGACGAATTTACGACCTTTTAAATTTTTCAGGGTTTTCCGTAATTTTTTTCTAAACGCTTGCAGATATTGAGCTGATTTTTGGTATGTGACTTTACCTTGATGGGTTATATGTCAAGTTTGCATTTCGTTCAGCTTCATTGATTTTTGACGGAATTATGGCATTTTCAATTTTTAACGGGAACCAGATTACACTTGCCGGTAGGGGACTAGTATTGCTAATGCAATAATCTCAGAATGCTTGTTCATATTGACACCCTGTTCGTACCATACAATTGATAAACCACACATTATACCATATTTTCTGTATGCAATCTAACCATGGGTTTGTTAAATTTCAACACAGTACAGTTTAAACATATGTTTGTATAAATCATTTACAATTTTATTTTGCGGGCCTGAAAACACTGGCACATCCTTGGTTTGTGTATTTTTATTGATATTAATTTGAACATGAAATTAAAATATAGTATACAATTAATTCAGACACAATTTTAACTATAACTATTTAGCATATGTCTCCATATGAGTGAAAAATTCTCGAGAGGGACTTTAAACAATAATAAAACAAACAAACAAATTTTTCCATATTGTACATATGTTGTGTATATGAAAAAGTTGATCGTTATTTTGCTAATAAATGACCATTTTCGACTCTAATATGTGTTTGAGTTTAATAAGTTGAAAATGAAACGGAGCAGTCATTCAAAGGAAAAGAATTGACGAAAACAATTCAATTGCAGTTGGCCGTAAAATTTCATCAACCACTGGTGGCTTTGAGACGTAATTAATGCCCTGTTTGGATCAGATCCATCGCCCGTGAAAATTACAAAGGAATACAACACTGTATGTACACTTTCATGTTTTTAACATGTTACTTCAGTAATAATTATTTATTATCATACTATTATGAATTTTAACACTAGGACAAATATAATTCCTCTCATTAATTCCATGTAAATATCTGTTTCTTTTGCGGGGGGGGGGGGGATTATTCATGTATATTTTTATCATTTGAACTAATGTTATAAAATAAATGACTTTCACATCACTATATCTTTTGTTAACAGGTTTTGTATTAGAGGGTTGAGCTTCCTGTTCCTTTCTTTCCGACCGACAAGTCATTTTGTGGGACTACTATGCGCGTGATCTAAAATTAATGGATCCGCCACTTTGTGGAACTTAGTTTTAGACAGATACGTGATATGATGAACTTGGATATGTTTATTGTGACCCCCTTTTCACTAGGAAGATAAATTTTGTTAAACAGTGATTTTTGATATTCAGTGATTGGATCCTCGATTTATGTTTGTTTTAAAGTACAGTTTAACATAAGTTCACTCAGAATCTTAATATAGAATTACAGCTTACATATCTCGCAACTTGAATAAAAACTTTTATTAGAATTTGAAATGTATTTGATTATAAAGCAAAACTCAATATGAATTAAACGTGATTTCAACCAAATATCAACATTTGTACAACCAAAAAAATTCAACCAAAAGTCAACCAATGTTCAAACTTTTTTTTCAATGTTGATGTTTGACGTTGAAACACTGTTGAAATTTCAACGTTGCCTGAACTTTCATTTGCAACCAAAATCCAACTATAAATCAACCAAAGTTTAACCATTTTCAACGTTGATTCAGCGTTGAAGCGCAACGTTGATTCAACGTTGAAATGCCTGATGGAATGTTGATTTGGAAAAGAATTGAATCACATACATTTATTTTACACTGGATATCTTAGAAAAAATAAAGAAAATACATAACAAGTCTATTCAGCGTACAATTCATATTAAAGTATGCAAACAAAGTAAAAGCGATGTCAACGCGAAAGACACATTAACTATTGTAGTTATTACATCAATTATTCCTCATTCAATATCATAAGTGTAGACAAATATGGTAATAAAAAAGAAAAAAAAAACATATAATAACACGAATCTCTTTATCTGTGTAAAGAAAATAGATATTCAATCACAGCTTGCAATTCCTATAATGTCCAAATGCCAGAGTATTGACCTCATCACAAAGATATCATCAAATCCATTTTATGCGATCTTGTTAATTCGATCAACTGTTATTTTGTGATTTCGACTGATGACATTCATTTCACAACGAAGTGACTCATTTTTGAACAGACATTTTTATACTGCCTTATTGATAGTTTTTCTTGAACGACTGATTTTATTATCCCTTTTGCTTTACAAGTTTCTTTATACAGTACGCGATAACAATACAATTTCGATCGCAGACCTACAAATTCTTGAATCACCTTTGCACCACATTCATCTTTGAATTTTCCTAAACTTTTTTTGTTTGATGTATCAAACAAGAAATGATGAAATTAATGAACAATGTTTCACCTAAACCGTAAACTAAGACAGAACAGCATTCTAATGCATGAAGCTAGTGCAAATGCTTTTAATGTAAAATATATAAAGTCTTTAACTTATATGTGTGAGACCTCTGCACATTAAAATTGTGCGACATACAAATGCATTGAAAAGTTTTTTTTCCCGTTCACGGTAGCTGATTTGGTAAAGCGCTCGCTCCGTGTTCGGAAGGACGTGAGTTCGAATCTCGCCCGCGAATGACCTAAGGCTATAAAAAAAATAGGTAGCAACTGTTCCTTCGCCATGCGCTCGGCACCTTGAAATAAAAGTTGCGGATGAGACCTTAAAATCCGAGGCCGCGTGTCACGGTGGGCGTTGGCACGATAAAGATACCTCACTGCTCAATGGCCGTAAGTGCCGAGTAAAAATCAAAAATTGGAAGCCCTTCACCGGTATATGGTGACGTCTCTATACGAGTGCCGGTTGAGAGCGGCAAATTTTGTCCTATACTCGACACTTACGGCCATTGAGTAGTGAAGGATCTTTTTCGTGCCAGCACCTACTACGACACCGGACCTCGTTTTATACGGTATCATCCGAAGGACCGCGAATGAGGCGTAAAACAACGTACAATCAATCAATTTCTTCTTAAATTTGAATTTACTGTTTATTCAATTAAGACATGCCTCCGGTTCACTATTTAAAGATTGTTTGCAAGTTATATTATTTAATACTAAATGTTTTCTTTTTTCCTTCCTTTCTTTTTTTTTCTTCATATCACGGAATAAACGCTATCCAACTCAAAATATGTCATTACATAACAAGAAAAGGGAGGGGGGGCTTAAGTTTACGATACGGTTTATTTCGTAAAATTATTTAGAGATTAACTTGGAAAATTATAGATTAATTTCTTTTTTTTTTAATGGAGGAGTAAATATTAAATTTAAACTTAATATATACACAATATTACATAATAAATGGGGTGTGCATGAATATTCATTTTGGTTAAAGGCTGGTTCTTAGCGATATGAAAAATTCCGTGCGGCGGGAATTTATTGTTCCATATAGAGAATGCCTATGCACAATAGAGAAATTTATCAATTATGGAGGTCTACACAAGATATTATAGGGCCTGGCAGGGAATGGCCAACATTAGTTCGCAGACTATTTTGGAGGAGGTGCTTAACTCCCTGAGAAAGGATATTAATTTGTACGTTTGTGTACGTAAACGGATTAAACCCAGATTTTTTAATGGATTGAGCATTGTTGATGGGCCTTGCTAGGGACAGAGCCGCGCATGGTCATTTTCTTGCCATTTTCAAGTATGTTAATTTCCTTCTACTTAGAGATTTATCAATTTCGATTCTATGGTTCAAATTAAATCCTTCCATGGTGGCCGGAACTACACGCTGTGCGTATGGAACGTAAGCCAGATACAATATCAGTATTTGGAATGTAAGAGGAGGCGGTATCTTTCGCCTGATGAAAGAAAAAACTAATCATAACTGACCAGTAGAGCTAACAAACATAAAAGTGTTTTGTTCCCCTTATTGCAGCGGATGTGATAATGGTGCGTATTTACTAACATTTTTCATTTATATAATTGCAGATATTATCAATAGATAATATATTTAAACATTCTATTTTTAATCTAGTTTTAAAGAAGCTCTTAAAAGAATATATTTTAACAAAATTTCTTAAGTATTGTCATGCTACTTTAATGTTCATTAATAATTTTCTTCAATTTTTCAGACAAAAGATCAACCCTGCAAAGAAATCAAAAATAGACTGATTCCTTTCTCTTTTCTTTTTTTTTTTTTGTTTTGTTTCTAGTGTTTCACTCAGTGATCTTTTTTCTTTTGAAGAGAGAACTAGTGTTTTCATGTTTTTTTGTTATTTTGAAATAACCTTATTAACCACTTTTTAATTGTCATCTATTTTTTAAGGAAGCGTATTAGGGCCGCAGCAGTATTTTGTTTTAATTTGTTATAACAGATTATTAATTTGTTAAAACAAATAATCAATTTGTTAAACCAAATTACTAATTTGTTATACCAAATTACTAATTTTATAATAATTTGTTCAATCAAATTATCAATTAAACAAGAGGCCCACGGGCCTTATAGGTCACCTGAGTATCATGCAACAACTTCGCCACAATGGATTCATGTTTTAAACCAGAGGCCATGAAATTCACAATTTCGAAAGAGGCACACTTACTCATCATAATTTTACAACTAGTAAGCTTACTTAATACCCAGAAAGAGAGCAGAGGATTATCAAAGAATTAATGCATTTTCACTATGTAATCCTTAGAACTCTGCCCTAACACCAGAACCATGATGCAGGGGCCAAAAAATTCACAATTTTGGAAGAGGCATCCTTACATATCATAACAATACTCTTAGTTCATCAGCTTAATACTCAGGATTTTCAAAGAATTATTGCATTTTTACTATGTAATCATTAGAGCCCCACCCTAACACCAGAACCCCTGACCCAGGGGCCATGAAATTCATAATTTTGGAAGAGGCACCTTTACTCATCATAACTATGCATCAGTTTGTTTGTTAAATACCCAGGATCAAAAAAAATTTTTTTTAAGGAAATAATGCATTTTCACTATATATTCAACAGAGCCCCACCCTAACACCAGAACCCCTGACCTAGGGGCCATGAATTTCACAATTTTGGAACAAGCACCCTTACACATCATAACTATACTCTTAGTTCATCGGATTATTACCCAGGAGAAAAGGAGAAGGTTGTCAAAAAATTATTGCATTTTTACTATGTAATCATTAGAGCCCCGCCCTAAAACCAGAACCCCTGACCAGGGGGCCATGAAATTCACAATATAGTAATAGGCACCCTTATTCATCATAACTATGCCTTCAGTTTGTTTGCCCTGGATCAGAGATTTTTAGAAGAAAAAATGCATTTTCACTATACATGTATATTCAACAGAACGCTGCCCTAACACCAGAACCCCTGACCCTGGGGCCATGAAATTCACAATTTTGGAAGAGGCACCTTTCATCATCATAACTATGTATTTATTTTGTTTTCATAATATCCAAAAGCACAGAAGAAGCTTTTTAAAGAAATAATGCAGTATCAATCACTATATATTCAACAGAGCCCCACCCTAACACCAGAACCCCTGACCCTTGGGCCATGAAATTCACAATTTTGGAAGAGGCACTCTTTCTCATCATAACTATGTACTTAGTTCATCGGCTTAATACCCTGGAGCAGAGGAGAAGATTTTTGAATAATTAATGCATTTTCACTATATAATCATTAGATACCCGCCCTAACACCAGAACCCCTGACCCAGGGGCCATGAAATTCACAATTTTAGAAGAGACACCTTTCCTCATCATAACTATGCATATTGTTTGTTTCCTTAATACCCAAGAGCAGAGGAGAAGATTTTTTAAGAACAATGCTTTTCACTACATATTCAACAGAGCCTCACCCTAGCACCAGAACCCCTGACCCTGGGGCCATAAATTTCACAATTTCGGTAGAGGGCTCAATGCTTATTACATTCATTCCAACAGTTTGCCTGCTTGATGCCCAGGAGTAAAGAAGAAGATTTTTAAAGATTGCATTAATTCTGATGGTTTTAGCCCCACCCCTCAGGCCCCAGGGGGGTAGGGGTCATGAATTTCACAATTTTTACTCCCCTTCACATATAGATGCTATGTGCCAAATTTGGTTGAAATTGGTTTAGTGGTTCCAGAGAAGAAGCTGAAAATGTTCAAATGTTAACGCACGACGGACGACGCACGCCGACGGACGAAAACAGATAGCAATAGGTCACCTGAGTAAACTCAGGTGACCTAAAAAAAAGGCTAATGTGATAAATGTCAGATACTTTATATGCATGGAAATTCAAAGATCTATTACATGGGTATAAATGGATGCACTGTAAGTGTTTGGAAAACTGTTATGTCAGATCAAGATTCTCAAATGCATTAACCCAGTAGATGTCGCACTAAATGACGCTTAAGACGCAGAGAGTATTCGAATCCAGGTCCAAATTATCCATGGCATTAACATGTCTATGACAAATTGAAGCCTTATGGAATATGTATTCATGGTTGTAGAGATGGATATTCAAGGCAAATGATATGGCTTGAGGCAGCTTCAACCCACGACTCATTGCGGGGTACTTTATGTTTCGAAGATTGTCCGAAAATGGTTAGAGCGGATATGGGTACAGCAAATGGAACTGTACGTCAACTACAAGTATTTCTTAGAGAAGATGATGCCACATGTAACCCAAACAGCGTCTTCTTGTATGGGACGAGAAGATGTAACCAGAGAATTGAGTTTGCACTATTTTGGAGGAACGTTTTCGAGTCATTTAGGATGATGGCTATTACTCTGGTGATCATCTTCACCAGGAATTGATACGCTTTTGTTTTCTTCAGATAATCCAGGTAATGACGACAATATAATAAAAGCAAACTTGCATTGTACAGAAAAATAGCATCATTTTTGAAAGGAGGGACAGCCAGAGAAAAAATATTTTAACTTTGCCAAAAAAAAAATTGTCCAAAGTCGAAAATCCTACTTTGTGAGGGAACGGGGAGTGAGGATGGGTAAGGAATTAGATTCGGTGAAATCCGTATTTTTTTTCAAAACAATTTTTTTTCCCTTTCTAACCCCATTATCCTAATCCGTAATTTTACAATAGCGCAAAAAGAAAAAAAGGGGGCAACCGCCCTTTGAGTTTGAATAGTAAAAAGTAATGTTTGGGAAAAAGCAAAGGGGGGGGAATCACTCCCCCCTCCCCCGGTACTAAGTGACTGTTGTATACAATATGCAGTACCTTAATCGATAATCTTTGAAATATTTATATATGCCAAAATCTGTAATTCAGGATGGATTAAACATGGTGCCACAAACCTGGAGTAGTAACAGAATTGTGAACACGAAAAACCAAATAACGCATAACGGGAGACCTTATGTGTTGTACAATTTTCCGAAACTTTGTGGCACCGAAGATTTCTTGTGGGACGTTGAGGAAATGAAAATAGATTTATGTAAAGAGCATTGCATCAAAAAGTAGGAAGTGCCTTGTGATCAAGATTTGTTTGAATTGTGTCATCTTGAAATGAAAAATCATGATTGGCACAAGCCAGTTAACCAACAAGAAGCAATTGATTAATACATATCATCATCTCCTGTCATTCGAAACATTGATTTAAAAATCAAATGCACTGAGATCAAAATTGATTCAACTTCTTTGTTGAAAGTATCATTTTCGGACATGAT
Source organism: Saccostrea echinata (assembly GCF_033153115.1). Classification (NCBI taxonomy): domain Eukaryota; kingdom Metazoa; phylum Mollusca; class Bivalvia; order Ostreida; family Ostreidae; genus Saccostrea; species Saccostrea echinata. Next base: position 6,494,039 of record NW_026889754.1, read on the forward strand.
TATCTAATCTGTGTAATTTTAGAGTAGATGGTGTGAATTTGTGATAATTATTGTCTTGCTATGCATTGGCAATTTTTCTAATTTCAGGTTTGAGAATAAATATTGATAATTATCATGCCATTTTTTTAAGCTTTATGCTATAGAAAACAGTTATCAGATCATCTGACTTCAACCTGAAACGTCAAGACGAAGTAATTATTTCAGGAATACATATTGATCATTCAAAAATTAAACATGGACACTTATTGAATCGGGAGTCTCAGCCAGAATGTATATCCTGTGACTGTCCGATAACTATAAATCATATTCTCTTGGAATGTTCTGATTTTACGCCTATTCGAAGTGGTCTTTTTAGTAATGTGAGAACGATGTTTGAACTTTTTACAATGTTAATGTTTATACAATTTTAGAATATTTACATAAACTGATTTTTACAGTAAAATTTAGAAACAATTTTAGTAATTTGTGATGAGAAATATATAGATCATTTTACTTTTGAACAGTTTACATATTTTAAATTTTAAGTCCGTCGGACGGGACATTAAATGGTGCCCCGTGTAAAGGATTACAACCACCTTGGCACGTAAAAGATCGTTTCTCTGGATTTCGAAAAAGAGTAGGCTCACTGGGGGACGACAGGGAAACTAACATCTTTTCAAAAACCGTTCATTTAAACAAAATTATCCGCCGAAACATGGCTGAAATATTGCCGACTCGGCGTTAAACAATATACAATTAATCAGTCTTGAGGTCTAAAGAAAAGAATTCAATGGCGAGAAATTTCTGATGCAATAACCAAGACATGGATAAATAGTGGTAGATAATAACTAATGTACAATATATTATATGGTACACTTTGTTTGTATGTTGTTTAACGTCCCTCTCGAGAATTGTTCACTCATATCGAGACGCCACAACTTGCCGGTGAGGAGCTGCAAATTTTGTCCTATACTCGGCACTTACGGCCATTGAGCAGTGAGAGATCTTTTTCGTGCCAGCACCTACTGCGACACGGGACCTCGGTTTATACGGTCTCATCCGAAGGACCGGTCTCCGCGTCCCACAGTGCGATTCGAACCCGCGACGTAAGGATCAACTTCGCGACTCTAGAGCAGACACTCTAACCACTGCGCCACGCGGGCGACTAGAGAATACATTGTCTAAGTGTATTTGGTGTATTTAGCAAAAAGTATGCTCCATGGTATGGTATTATTCCCAATAAGATAACTTGCCTGTATGAACGCTCCTACACTCGGCAAAAAGGGGTCTAATTAAGCCGTTCTATTTCAGTTTCAAGAAATTTAGGACAAACTTTTGTTAGATTACAAAATTAATATTCTATGACCGATTCAATAAGGAGAATTCCCTGATAATAGAAAAGACCCAAGCACCTAGAATTGCTCCTCCGATAAATTGTACAATCCTTGGACTTCTACTGAAAGTCTCTTACTATGCTAAAAAGCCTAGAAATTTCGAAAGTTCACGTAGGTCACCGTGACCTACTTTTGACTCAACATCACATGAAATCCAAAGATGCAAAAACTGACAAGGTGTGATGATTTCTTTTTATCTCTCAGTATCAGAAATATTAATCTTTTTAAGTGTTTTGAAAATTAGATATCAAATTCAGAAAGTAGGTGACAGTGATCTGCATTTTAGTTGACACACTTCAAGTCACAATAACCGCCGATATATGGCTGAAAAATTCCTGACTCGGCGTAAAAGAACAATAATCAATCAATCAAGTCACAATAATGCATCAACTGAAAAGCTTTAATGATAATAGGTTTTGACAAGTCCAAGAGTCCAATATATGTATCAAAATTAATTTGAATATTAATGCTTGCAAATCTCAAAAATTAGGTCACCATACTTAATTTTAGGTCAATTCACTTTTGCATTTCACTTAATGAAATTAACAATTAGAACACGGGGAAAAAAGAACAAAAGCCGTCGTGTCATAAGCAAAAACAAGTCTTAAAGCTGTGCACATTAATGTAGAAGGTCCGATGGAAAACACAGGCGAATCAAGTCAGCGATATTCATATGTTCAAACTAATTACACGTCCGCAGCTTATGTTACTGTCGGGATGCCGACCTTCATCAACCCCAACAGCAACGAAACAGTAGCTTTGGTTCCTCGGCACGGAGGAATTAAAAGATACAGCAGAGAGGAAAGACAGTGCATGATGGTAGACGTCACAGTCTTTGTCAACGCCTGTTAGAGGACGCCGTGATCTGCGACCTGTACAAGGCATCCTTTAAAACACAATCTGCCCACACAGAAATCTCCACAATTATTCCTCACCATCATGGTCAAGGAAGTTTGACTGGCTCTATACATGAGAATAAGCGCAGGGCATTATTAAATGAATGCAGTCAAAGCCTTTTTCGAACTCAATTGGGTTCCATTTTGAGAGAAAAATTGATGGGGTTTGGTTTCAGAAAATGCGAAACATTTTGCTAAAACCTGCAAAGATCATCATATTGCCTGGCAACTCCTGCTTACATTCCATATAACAGCTGTACAAGAAATGGTCACCCCATATGTTCGATTCGCAAAGAGAAGTGGTCAGTCAATATCTGTAGTCTTTTATTACATTCTATAGAGAAATAAAGCAGAAAAACCAAATTGTGCTTATCTAAATATGCAAGTGTTTAGATTATCTCAAGAAATCATTAACTTCAGAATTAGAATCAGAAGAAACAATGCTGCTCTTGAACGAAACGCTAAATTTCCCATTGAAGAATTATTTTATGGCCACTTTCACCTTTGTAGTATCTTTGCGACTGTCCCGTGATACTACTTACTAACGATATTACGTAAGATGGCGGGACAGTCGCAGGGTTCTCTTTCAGTGCCAAGATATCCAGGCGAGAAGACGTGTGTAAGAGATCCAGACGGTGAGTCAGCCACGGGCCAGAATCTGCGGTGCATTGTGTATATATTGGGCTATTGGAGGAAGCCGTGTCGGCCTTATGCCTTGGAAGTGATCCGGCTGTCACGCAGATAAAGTCACCCCTCACACTCCGGGTAGGGTGGGGGATATTCCGGGGAGGGGGTTACTCACCATATGTTTATAGCGGGAGTGGTTTGCCTCCCGTCACACACTTTTTGCTCAGTCAATGTCAGGCCACATGGGAGAGGGGTTGCCATCTGGGGGGGGGGGGCCTTGAAATGCCTTGTTCTGTGGATTACTTGCATCGGACCGGATAAGACCGTATAAACCAATGTCCCATGTCGCAGTAGGTGTTGGCACGAAAAAGATCCCTCACTGCTAAATGGCCCCCAGCATAGGTATAAATTTGTAGCCCACCACCGGCAAGTGGTGGCGTCTCCATATGAGTAAAAAATTCTCAACATGGGCGTTAAACAACAACAAATTTGCATCGGGAAATTTGTCACCTTTTGTTTGAAGGCATCATTTGGTAACATATTCGGTTGTTCTTGTTTGTGGGTCTTCTTTCAGGACTGAAATATCATACTCACTTAATAATAGAATGTCCTTAATTTATTTAGACATTCTAGTCGCTCCCCCTTTTATGCCCCCGTATCGAAGATTCGGGGGTATTATAGTTTTTGCCCTGTCCGTCCGTCTGTTTTTCCGCAAAAACTTTAACATTGGTTGAAGCTATGGCTTTCATATTCACATGTGTATTCCTTCTGACAAGACCTTTCCTAGGGTACCATCATATTTGACCTTGGAGTTTGACCCAGTTTTGCAAAATTTTACCGAACTTTAACTTTAGCCATAACTTCTGAACAATTGGTGTTAGGGCTTTCATACTTCACAATTGTAATCCTTGTGACAAGACCTACTTTTGGATACCACCAACTTTGACCCTTCGACCTGGACTTGGGAGTTTGACCTACTTTCGAAAAACTTGGCCGTAACTTTAAACGGTTGGTACCGTTCACGGTAGCTTAGTCGGTAGAGCGCTCGCTCCGTGATCGGGAGGTCGTGAGTTCGAATCTCTAAGTCGATAAAAAATGGGAAGCAACTGTTCCTTCGCCATGCGCTTGGCACTTTGAAGTGAAAGTTGCGGGTCCTTCGGATGAGACATTAAAAACCGAGGTCCCGTATCACGGCAGGCGTTGGCACGATAAAGATCCCTCACTGCTCAATGGCCCTGAGTGCCGAGTAAAGGTCAAAATTTGAAGCCCTTCACTGGTATATAGTGACGTCTCTATACGAGTGAAACATTCTCGAATGGGACGTGAAACAACATACAATCAATCATAAACGGTTGGTTTTCAACTTCACATATGTATTTCTTGTGACAAGGCCTTCCTTCGGATACCAACAACTTTCATCCTTGACCTTGGAGTTTGACCTACTTTTTAAAAACTTGAACCTTGGCCATAACATTTGAATGGTTGGTGCTAGGGCTTTCACACTTCAAAAAATGTATTCCCTGTGATAAGACCCACCTTTGTATACCAATAACTTTGACCTTGGAGTTTGTTCTATTTTTGAAAAAACTTTAACCTTGGCCATAACTTTTGAACGGTTCGTGCTTTCATATTTAACATGTGTATTTGTTGTGAGAAGGCCATTCCTTGGGCCCCATGAATTTTAGACATTTGTCCTTGATGTTTGACTTGAATAATTCATAAATGACGTTTTATGACACAGTTAAAGGATTGCTTGCTGTCTATGTCTTAGATCTGGAAACTGTAACCACCACGTACTCTCTTTTTTGCTATTTACCTTAAATGAAAGTTCTTAATTTTCGGGTGTAATTGTCAATAGTACGATTCTGTTCATTAATGTCATAAAAATATTCCATGGACTAAAATGTATAGTTTCAGAAAAGGTAGTTTCATGTGTGAAATGTCTGGTACATTTCAAATGAATATCATTGCAATATATAGCAATGAATAGTCTACGGAGAGTATATAAAATGTTTCTTCAAATTAGTTCATAATCTCTTTGCTAGAGCTGCGCAATCGTTGCATGGCCATAGGAACCCGGCGTAGGGACATGTCTCACCCCACCCAATAATTTTGATTAATATAGTTTACGATAGAAAACAAAGCTATTTTGTGGATATGTAGACCTTTAATTAAACTTTAATTAAACTTACGATAATCAGAATATAGTTTACGAACATCACCTTATACCTAGTGTATTCCTAGAGGAGTTAGTATGAACTCTGGTGCAGGCGATTCCGAGTTTTATTTGCAAAATTTATAAATGTATATTATTATTCTTTTTTTCTTCTTACATATTTTGAGCAGAAGATTTCTCGTAGATGGCTCCATCGATTTTCTTCAAATTTTCAGGGTTAATGCATTGTAATCTGTAGTGTGTACCGGTATTTTAGTTTTTGAAAAATCACTTTAGGTCGGAAGTTATCGCACTTTAATCGATTTCAGATGACCTCTTTGTCAGCAGTAGATCTCAGTTGACTAAAGCTAAACTTTCAATGATGATAGACAACATGTTGTAGTTGTGCACCTGGGCTTTCAAAAGTTCCGGAAGTTCGTAATATGGAAGCTCGGGAGGGGTCAAAATTTAAAAAGTGATTTATGAGTGAATTTTAGAGATTTCTTGCAATAACTTTTTAACTATGAGTATTTTGTTGAAAATGTTGAAAAAAAAATTGTTTAGAATTACACGATCTTTTTATACGATGTCAAGTAAAGTAGGGCATGACACATCAAATTAGGGGACAAAATGTTTTAAATCCATAAGTCTTTAACAATCAATAATTTGTTATACATTTCTAAGCCAATATGTTTTATCTTTAACAATCTACAACTGATATTTACGTCATATGTTCTATATTAAGGGGTCGTAAAGGGGCTTAATCTTTCACGCTTTATATCTCGAAAGTGGGAAATATTTTGATAAGCAATATTGAGCAATATTGAACCAAAGATGGTCAAAATAATGTTTTGAACAAAATACAGCCTTCCAATTTCGATTAAACGTCCCCATTAAGAAGTTGAAGCAATATTGAACAAAAGATGGTCAAAATAATGTTTTGACAAAATGTAGCCTTCCAATTTCGATTAAAAGTCCCCATAAGGAGTTGAAGAACCCCCTCTGAGTATTTCTTATGCAAATATCTCGGAAGCGAACAAGAATTTCTCAATTGTTGTTGAACAAAGTGTTCAAAATCATAAGAGCCTTAAGGTGATATCAAGAAAAAGGGCCTGACCCTCCAAGTAAGGTTTTTAATCAATAACTCTTTAACAATCAACATTCTGTAATACGATACTGATGGAAAAATGTTTATCTTAACAATTCACAACTATATTTTATGATATTCATATACAATTTTTTTTGGTTACATAATTAGGGGCCATAAGGGGCCAGAATGCCAAATCTTTGGCACTCTTTATCTCGAAAGTGGGAAATATTTTTACAAGCAATATTGAATAAAAATGCTCAAAATAATGTTCTGAACAGTATGTAACCTTTCAATTTTTGCCAAACGTTCCCATTTAGGAGTTGAAGGACCAGCCCCTAAATATTTATTTGGCATTTATCTCGGAAATAAATAAGAATTTCTGAATAGTCGTTGAACAGAAAGTGATCAAAATCATAAGAGCTTTAAGGTGATATCAAGGAAAAGGGGCTCACCCCTTAAATTAGGGACCGAGACCCTTTAATCAATATCTCTTTAATTGTCAATATTTTGTTAAACAATACTGAAGCAAAACTGTTTTAGCAATTTATTTTTATCTTTATATTTGAAGGAACAAATCTTAATTAAATTTTTATCTCATCTGATCTAAAATCGGACGGAAGACCCATTCGTTGCTTGCAACAAGATCGCATCTAGTTAACTTTTAAAATTAGGATCAAATTCTTTGTTGTTAAAGTTTTTTTTCTTATTAAATTTATTTTGAGGAGAGAACGACCCAGAGAAATTTCAAAAAATTGCATTGAAAATGCAGTGGGACTCCTGCAAGGTTCTACGTTCGGCGACTACGTTTTTTTCTTCTTCACGAAATTGAAAGAACAAGGGAATGTATATCCCTTCTAATCCTCTGACATAATTACTACCAGCTCGGTGTATCCGATTGATCCATCTTAATCAACACATCAGGAAATCTCCCCCCCCCCTCCCCCCAGTCCCCTGATTTATTTCTCCCAGCTCCGACACAAGACTACCTATTGAAACCTGAACTTTTGCACTCTCTACGCTGGTGGGCTCCAAGAGAGTTGACTTATTACAAACATCTTTACTGACGTATTACATTCAAGATTATGTCAGTAAATTAGATTGAAAAATTAATAATAATGCGTTTAGTATATACATGTATTATATACTCAAATGTATTTTTATACATTAATTGCATTTACCACCATGTGCAGTAAGTGCCAGTTATCGAAGAAGAATAGTCTAAACGCGATAACACTGCTCCCCTTAACCAAATTAACCAAGTAGCCCCAGGTAATGCAATGGTCCTGTGCTCTCATCCTTTCTTCTTCATCAATTTTGAACAGAAAGAAGGCAGAGAAATCAGCTCCAAGCTCCATCAAAAGCAGTAGGTATATTGTTTCGTACAGGTACCGCTATATAAGCAAAACAGGTCCATTTAACATTGCAGGTCATTCCACGGCTAAGTATTTTCATCAATATTTATCACTGACTAATGTGGATGTTTTGTCCTTTTCAGGCTTCAAGATCTGCCAGATGTTTGAGAAGCTGGAACCAGTGGTCCAAGGATATCCTGTTGTTCTGCATGTTGGTGCTAATGTCATTTCCAGTGGATCTTCAGTGCAGACCATACTTTGGGACTTCCAGACCCTTGCCGGGAACATAGGACCTTTAATCCATCGGCCATCATCCTTGTATCCGGAATCCTACCAAGAGCTGAGAACCAGTTCCCAGAGAGAGTGCCAAGGCCAGACTTTCTGATGAACTTCGATAAGAGGGCCCATCAGCTGAATCAACAATTGTCAGTCCTTTCTGCAAGAATTGGCCAGCTGCATTATGTTGGACATCAATCGTTCTGGTTGAGAGGGGAGATTTAGCGACATCTACTCAGCAGGTACGGAGTACATTTGAGTCGCACTGGGATCAGGGCCGTCATTAGAAATATCCATAAAGCCATTCTTTGCTTGGACGCTTGGACGTCTCTTCATCACCAGCCAGTCCTTCAGCCTCGCCACCAACCAGTCCAGCAGTATCTCCACCATCCAGTTCACCAGCAGATACCCTGTCAGCATATCCATCTGACTCTCCATACAGGACTGCTTTGCTCTTAACACCACAAGAGACATCTATGACCTTCAACGAGGAAGAGGATTGGCAAGTTCTCCAACCAGCTCAACCATCAGGTTCTTCCTTATCTTGTTTCTCTCGTAGCACTTCCCCTGCATCTGCCTCCTCTCCTCCTGCCATATATGTGTCTGTTTCCTCTCAGTCTTCTCCAGCCCCAAGCACTTCCTCTGCATCTGCTTTCTTGCCCAGCACTGCATCTGCTTCTTTTCCAATCTTCTTCAAAGGGCACCATCACATTCTTTCAAATTTCTATCCCTGTCTCTTAACTTATCAAGGTCTTGTTTTCCCAGTTCTGAACATTTGTATCAGTATCTTAAAGCTGTCGAGCACTCAGACCCCTATTTTGCAGACGAAATTCGTTTAAACCCGACAGCAAAAAACAAGTAACCAAATTTCTAAACTTGTAAAAACAGGTTCTCATTGGCATTTTATTAAACAAAAAAAATAATGCTTCAGTTTTGGATGTTAAATTCAACCAATTTGCTGAGTTTCAAAGATACCTTCTCAGCACACAAACAAGGATACTGATACACAATGTGGCAGACTCGTTCTGGGACACTGATTTCAATGGCAGAGGCAAAAATATCCCAACTTTTGAATGTAGTTTCGGCAAAACAAATGGCCATTGCAACCAGTGCTTCATCTGTCTCTACTCTGGCTTCCGTGTAAAGGTAGAGACGCTACATACTCATTTGTGATGCCTTATACAGGTTTCTTACAGTTGTCATATAATTTGGGTGTATTGAAATTAACGACTGAAGTTTTGAATTGTTCAACTTTTCTATCATAAACTAAATTTATACGGGGAAAAAAAAAAAGACACCTGCTTTTAAAAAAAAAATCCACGTTACCTTCAATGCAAAATGTCAAATGGCGAGTACCTCCACTGGATTTTAATTTTATTTGTTCATATTTGTCTTTTCCTTTCATAAACCACCTTATCTCAACTCTTTTAAGTTTTTTTTTTTTTACATTCTTGTTTCCCTGTAATATCTGTCAATTTTCGTTGGGTTTCTCGATTTTTGTTTTTTTTCTCTGGTTTGTTTCTCACTCTTTCTAAAGGTTGTTTAGTAGATTTTTTGTCAGTTTATTTGGCTGCAAAGGCTTGTAATGCTATGCGGCCCCCAAATTGAATGATTCCAAATTCTATCAACTGTTCATTTGTCATTGCAGAAACCATATTTATATCAATTTGGAAAAAAAGAGATATTACACAATAAACCATAAGGTTGACATTGTTGTAAGAATGTATATCTTAATACATACAGACTGTTTATATAAAATGTTCTGAAGAGAAATGATTTTGTTATTAACATCCTCAGTTACTTTTATCAAGTATGGAGATTTACATATTTATGGTTGGGTCAGGTGAGGTGATTTTGCTCGAAAGAATCTTTTTACATTCATTTTTTTCAATATAGAGTTTACTAAACACGCCGGAGATGCACTTCAGCAACCTGAGAAGATGGCCCTGCCATTTCCCCAACCTGTGCAGATTTTTCCTAAGGAAAAGCTGGAACAATTTTGAGTGATAGCTATGTACAGTATGATCATCAGGATCTTCCTTAGGAAAAGCTTGAACAAACTTAAGGAAACTCTAAACACTAACAAAAAGTGCTTTTTGGACTTGGAGAAAAATAAATCATATAAAAGTGTGTATATTGAGTCTATTTAGTTCATGTTCAACATAGGGTACCTGCCTTATTTCCGCAGGAAAAATGTTCAAAGACAATGGACTATTCATGAGCAGAAATCACTGTTGTTTACTTACATTGGGAAAATTAATGGAAAAAATGAACTCAGTTACCTATTCTCTGTCTATTATAATGCTAGGAATATTCTGATCTATTACAAATTGTGTAATTAACTGTATATAACCGTTTTTTCTATCTTACTTCTAAGGGCAGATCACTCTAACTGCATAAAACTACCCTCTAAGTAGAACTCTTTAGTGTGCAGTGTTTAGAGCTTCCTTAAGTGATAGCTGTGTATGACCAACAGTATCTTCCTAAGGAAATGCTTGACAAATGATAGCTGTGTATGACCATCAGGATCTTCCTTAGAAACGGCTGTGTATGACAATCAGGATCTTCCTGAGAAAAACCCCCCGTGTGGACCAGGGGTGACGAGAATAGGTCCCCGGCACCTCCTTGCATGTCGTAAAAGGCGACTAAATGGGGCAACCTGTTGGCCGTGGGTTGCGACCCGTGTTGGTGGAGAAGGGGATCCTGGTGGCTGAGGTCTGCAGGTGCTGAGTGTAACGCACCTGACATGACCAACACTCCACTTTGGCCCCATATTCATCTAGACGGGAGGTCAAGTTTGGCCCGACTTGATCAATCGGCTGGTCACGCCGAGCTGATAATATCTGCATGCCTAAGTATTGATGTTTTGCAATTTTTTTTTATAAATATCTGATTCATTTTGCAATTTCCAATACGCCGACGTTTCCATGTTGATATATTTATATTAAGCGGTGGCTCAGGGTCAATCAGGCACATCATGTCTGAGTATAGTTTCTTTGTATCCTCTTGGTGTCTGTCTTACTGGATATCCGTTTGACTAGATATCGCCCTTGTTGGCGCTCCGAGGCGGGCGGGGAGCAAGGATTCTGAACGTTTTTCATCTAACCATGGCTACTTCAAACTCTAACAAACGTTGTTACCCATCAGGATTAGAAATTACTTTTAACGATGAACAACTCAACGCTGTTGTACAACACTGGCCTCGCTTCATCAAGCTTGAAGCACAGCTATCAGATCAAAAATTCAAAGCCTCTTACAAAAGTATCACCTTTTGTTATACAAAAAGGTATACAAAGAATTATTGGTATGCCCAAATCTGTAAAAAAGTTGAAATCTGGTGCTCTTCTTATTGAAGTTACCAAAAAACAACATTCAACTTCTTTGTTGGCTTTAAAAATGTTGGCAGATATCCCTGTAGTTGGAAAGGTCCACAGCGGACTCAACCAGAGCAAAGGTATTTTGTTTGACAGGGATCACGACCTGGATAGCATTCCTGAACAGGAAATCCAACATGAATTGGAATCCCAGGGAGTGATCTCTGTAAAACGATTCACCAAAAAGCGTAATGGTGTTGTTGAACCAACAAACACTTACCTTTTAACCTTTTGTATGCCAACTCTCCCAACAAGCATTAAAGTTGGGTTGTATCAAATGAGAATTGAAACTTTTGTGCCCAGTCCTTTGCGATGTTTCAAATGTCAACGATTTGGACATGGGCAAATGAATTGTAAAGGATCTTAAGCATGCTTCAGGTGTGGTGAAGAGGGGCATGACGGCAAAACCTGTCAAAATAAGCCAAAATGCAAAAACTGCAAGGGAGTTCACATGGTGTCTTCAAAACAATGCCCGATATGGAAAAAAGAAAAAGAAATACAGAAAGTTAAAACAGAAAAAGAATACCATATCCGGAGGCTAAAAAATTGGTAAACATGTACAGCGTTCCTAAACCACATTTAACATACGCAACTGTTGTAAAATCATCCTCTTTGAAGAAGTATCTACTCAGGTCTCTAAAAAAGATTACTTCATCACCTGCTTCTGCAGGCCATGTAGCTGTGGCTGCACCAAAACCTGTATCTACGGCTGCATCAAAGAACTGTCGTCTTTTGAGACGAAGAATGAAGGGAAGAAAATGAAGGAAGCAACCGATTAATTGTCAAAGATATAAAAAAGTGTTAAATGAATCCTAATTCTACACGTTTTCACTCAATAATTTACCTCGTTTTAGAACTTGTACATACGTGGAGCATGCTCTTGCGTATCGAATCAACTGAGAGATATAAACCCCGTATGCAGGAGATGAAGGTATATTGCTGCATAAGGGAAGTTGACGATTGAAAAGTTAAAGTCATCATAAAGCTTTGTTGTTAGATTACCATTAACGCCTTTTTCAAGTAAAATACTGAAATATGAAACATGTGTCAGACCAAGTTTGTTCAAAATTCTTAAACCCTTCACGGTAGCTTAGTCGGTAGAGTGTTCGCTCCGTGATCTGGAGGTGGTGAGTTCGAATCTCGGCCGCGACAGATTTAAGTCGATAAAATGGGTAGCAACTGTTCCTTCGCCATGCGCTCGGCACTTTGAAGTGAAATTTGCGGGTCCTTCGGATGAGACATTAAAAACCGAGGCCCGTGTCACGACACGCGTTGGCAAGATAAAGATCCCTCACTGCTCAAGGTCAAAATTTGAAGCCCTTCACCGGTATATGATGACGTCTCAATATATGTGAAAATTTCTTGAATGGGACGTAAAACAACATACAATCAAAATTCTTGAACAAAAATCATCGCAATAATGTGTTACATGTATTAACTACAAACATAAGAGGTTAACCGCGTCAGTGAAAATCTGATATGAAGACACTTTATATATATAGCTATATAAAGCTTTAAGAGAACTTACTTTTTTAAAGACTAGCCAATTTTCTTTTCCTATTAAATTGTTAACATTCAGTTTGTCTTAAAAAGTATTCATTATACTCTGTTGTAGTATATATAATGCATTTGAAGGAAAATGGCTTTTGTTATTAAATAAATGGGATTTTTTGTTTTTCTTTAAGAATAGAGCTCAGAAGAATCCAAAGAAGTAGGCGACGTCCCCAGTGGATGGAGAATTACGTGGTGGACATGGCGGTGCAGACGTCAAGGGTGAAGCATACGCTGAGGGTCGGAGATGCACTTCAACAACCTGAGAATATGACACTGTCACTTCCCCAGCCTGTACAGGATCTTCCTAAGGAAAAGCTTGAGCAATATACAGTGCTGGTTGTGCCGTCTCCTCAGTGTGTGATAGCTAATCTTCAGCCAGAGTTTGTAAAGTTAGAGACAATGAGACTACCGTCCCCTCAGCCTGTCCTAGCTCTTCCTTGGCCAGAACTTGAGCAGACCGTGCCATCCCCTCAGTGTGCGATAGCTAATCTTCAGCCAGAGTTTGTTCAGTTAGAGAAAGTGAGACTACCGTCCCCTCAGCCTGTTCTAGCTCTTCTTTGGCCAGAATTTGAGCAGACCGTGACATCCCCTCAGTCTATGATAGCTCATCTTCAGCCAGTTTGTACTTGCAGGCAAAATAGGTGTTTTACCTAGATTAAGATCATTCATGTCCTCGGAGTTATTGCTGAAAATTTACAATACAATTGTTTTTCATCATTTTAATTACTGCTGTACTGTTTGGGGCAGTATGAAGAACAAAGACGGTCTTAACAAACTGTGTAAACTCCAAAAGCGAGCCGCTAGAGTGATTTTAAATAAAACTTTTTATACACCTACATCAGAAATGTTTCTGCAACTCAAATGGATGCCTCTAAATGACTATTTTATATATAAAACTGTCATCGTTGTTTTTAAAGTCCTGCATGGATTACCTCCAAATTATTTAGGTGTTTTAAATATGTATATGAAATAAACAGCAGATCTACTAGATTAAGCCAATGCAATGCACTGTACATTCCGAGGGCAAAAACAGAATATTATAGATCTTTTACAATTTACGGCTCGCAAATATGGAATGAATTGCTAGAATTTTGAAAGTGTTATCCATCATTACAAAGTTTTAAATCAGCATATATCAGAAATTACTTCAGTCTACAACCTAACTAAAATGTACCAAACACCTCATTGATTATGTTCAGTTTTATGGAAGTTTTACATTACATCATATGTAAATATTATTTTTATTAGTCCACGTTTTTCTTCATATTCTTTACAATTTATTTGTTTCAGTGCACACTTTTGCTGTCTGTATAAATGTTTTCAGGACCACAATGTAAACTAGTTTTGTAAACTAATTGTGCTATCCTGTATAAATAAAGGACATTATTATTATTATTATTAGTTAGAGAACGTGAGACTACCGTCCCCTCAGCATGGTCTAGCTTTTCCTTGACCAGAACTTGAGCTGATCGTGTCATCCCCTCAGTGTGTGATAGCTGATCCTCAGTCAGAGCTTATACAGACAGATGAAGTGAGGCTGCCGCCCCCTCAGCCTGTTCTAGCTCTTCCTTGGCCAGAACTTGAGCAGACCGTGGAGTTGGCGCTTACATCCCCTCAGTCTACTCTGTATCCTGTTGAGGATGAGGCTGGACTGACAGGGGAGACGGAACTGTCGTCTTTTGAGACGAAGCATGAAGAGAAGAAAATGAAGGAAGCATCCGATTAATTGTAAATGACGTAAAAGTGTTAAATGCATCGTAATTCTACGTTTTATGGTACAAATGTTGAATGCTAGTAAGTATTTTATACTCAAAGACAAATTCACTGCAGAATTTTTATTTGATTTTTAACGAGGCCCAATCTACTTGGGTTGTGCATACGTTTTCACGCAGCGTAGTTTCAGACGCGTCACAGTACCCTTGATTGCCGTCACAATTGAATACAATAACGTCACAGTTAAAATGACGTCAAATTGTGCTAAAATATATCGCTAATCTTGCATTCCTGGTAGGTCTTGACTGTGCGTGTGCTCTTACATTCTGGTATTAAAACTGTCAATTCTTGTATTCTAATAAATGTTTTGATTAAAAAACAACTTTGTAACATAATTTATTTTGAGATATTGTGAATTTCGAAGTAAAATACTTAAGTTTCTTGCATATTAAAAAACTTTGTAATTTTAATGCCTTTTAACCCCCCCCCCCCCTCTTTTTGTCCACTAAAACAACGTTTTGCATTAGCTGCAGCTCTCTGCTTGAGAAAATTCGGACAGACAAAGCAGAGAGCTACAAATCCAAGCGTTGTAAAAACCTTCGATTTACGACGCCGCTTTTTTGTCGCTCGCTTCGGATATTATTTCTTGTATTTAATGCTTTCCCCTGCTTTAAAAGTGGTATCCAATAATTATCCATATATTTTACTCCTATTCCTGATACTTTATTTACCTTTCAGCGGTTTCAAATAGCCCTTTATGGTTTTGAAATGTCGGTTTAAAGAATTCCCATTCCGACGTCCATGTTGTTGGGGGTTGTGCGAAAAGAAGTAATTCAAAGAACATATACTTGACAAGAAAATGTAAATATAAATTTCAGGAGGTTTAAATATCATGTATATATTATCTATAAAGATTAGAATACAACATGTATGTAAAAAAGAAATGAGATAAATAAAACTTGGGCGTGTTGTTTCAGGAGGACACCAACGTCGACGTCGGAATGCATTTTTTAAAACTGATATTACGACCGTCTGGAACTGTTGAAAGGTAAATAAAGTGTCAGGAATAGGAAAAATATATGGATAATTATTGGATACCACTTATAAAGCAGGGGAAAACATTAAATACAAGAAATAATAGCCGAAGCGAGCGACAAAAAAGCGGCGGCGTAAATCGAAGGTGTTTACAACGCTTGGATCTGTAGCTCTCTGCTTTGTCTGTCCGAATTTTCTCAAGCAGAGAGCTATAGTTCTGCAGCTACGTTATGCATTAGAGAAAATGGCGATTAGAGAGAAAATTCTTTCATAATGTAAGGAGCATTAAATTTTGAGAAATATATACATTACAACAATCATTTCTTGACATTGTGTAAACCCAATGCGATCGCAGGAACGTTAATAGAATGTGGTTTATTTTAAATGTACATCATCATACTCTCATGGCAGGATTTGGAAGTAAAATTGGATGTGGACTTTTGTAGGGATACAGGAATTCTACATTTGATACTTGTCAATGTTTAAAATAAGTAATTGATTTAAGTGTATATAACCGAAATATATTCTATACAAGCTCAAACTGACGAACCAGTCGTCTCACCAGGGGCAAGATTGTCGTTTACTTAATTTTCAGACTTAAATACACATAATTAATTACAATTATCTGCTTAATAAGAGATATAATATGATCTTTGATACAATGTTTTGAAAATATAAACAAACACTTCCATAGACATTTCTCTATGTCATTAATTTCCTGATAATGATTTTAAAAATTTAGGAATGTATTCAACCAGAGGTAATCAAGTAATTGACCGTTCACGGTAGCTCAGTCGGTAGAGCGCTCACTCCGTGATCGGGAGGTCGTGAGTTCGAATCTCGGCCGCGACAGACCTAAGTCGATAAAAAATAGGTATCAACTGTTCCTTCGCCATGCGCTCGGCACTTTGAAGTGAAAGTTGCGGGTCCTTCGGATGAGACCTTAAAAACCGAGGCCCCGTGTCACGGCAGGCGTTGGCACGATAAAGATCCCTCACTGCTCAATGGCCCTGAGTGCCGAGTAAAGGTCAAAATTTGAAGCCTTCACCGGTATATGGCGACGTCTCTATATGAGTGAAAAATTCTCGAATGGGACGTAAAACAATATACAATCAATCAATCAAGTAATTGATAAATTATTCTGAATTCCGATCATATTAATCTACTGAATATACTTTTTGTGTTATACATTAATAATTCTTTTTTTTTCTTTCTGTTGTACCGTACTCAAAATGAAATAATTTAGAAAATCTATAAGATATAAGAAAGTAGTGAAAGAAATCAGGGGATCGCTAGAAAATAAGACGGGGATAATTCCATTACTGATCTAATTAAAATCTATTATCTCTTCTTTTTTTTTTTTTTTTTAAATCTGATAAACACCGAATATTCGAATCTTAAATTCATATTCGAATATTAACTCATCGAATAAATATTCGAATATTCGTTGACATCGCTAATATAAATATATATCAAAAATTTGCTGGTCCGTTTTCGTAATTTCCAACTAGATTGGGCCTTGTTAAATATAAAAAATAATATAGATACATCTTAAATTGTTTTAAACAACATACATATAAGTATTTGGAAATAATATCTTCTTGAAAGCATTGAAACAGTTACAAAAAAAAAACAAACAAACAGAAGGGATGAAAGAATTCTAATTTGTTTTGAAGTAACTGTAAACCTGATTGATTGCATAATGTGATTTTGAAGGATATCATCGTAGATTAACAAGGACAAAACAGAGTAGGTTAGATTGCTTAATACAGGACTCTATCCAAAAGTTCAGGACGGAATCATATTCAGCATACATCTTAGATTATATAATCATTTTTAAATAAAACGTTTTACCCTTCCTTTGATAACCTTTTAAATGACGTCCAAGTTTGCGATTAGTCCAAGTCTAACACGTGAAGTGAATGCAATACGGTTACTTGAAAAGCAATACACAGACAGTATGGAGATACAGTTCTTTTATACACTAAGAATAACCTCTGTAATTATCAATAGACCCGAGGTTTGCCGAATGACTTATGACATTATGAAAACCTCACACATTATAGCACTTCACAGGACGGGAGTGATTGTACATAGCATGGAAAATTAATTTTACAAACCATATATTCATGTCATCGGTTACATAAGCACCTCAAACCATTACAGTATGCTGTCAGACACATCAATCACAAGTCCAGTGTCATCCAATAAAATTAAACCAGTTCACTCCTCAACACCAACCAGAGTACATTCAAAACAAAAGAAATGTAAGCAGCAACCACTTAGGATTCTAAATGTAACTTTCCAGTCAATTAAAACTAAGCAACACCTACTTGATAACATGATAAGCAGCACATATCCAGACATCATCTTTGGCACAGAGACCTGGATAGACAACACTATAAAAGATTCACAGATTTTTTCAAAAGGGTATACTATTTTCAGAAATGATAGGAACTTAAATGGAGGAGGTGTACTTATTGCAGTAAAAAACAACTTCATTGCTACAGCCATCCCAGAACTCCAAACAGACTGCGAAATTGTCTGGTGCAAACTAGAATTAGTTGGCCACAAATCCATCTATCTATGCTCGTATTACCATCCAAGGACCTCCAATGAAGTAAGCATCATCCAACTTGCTAAAAGCCTCGATAGGGCATCGAGCATAAGGAATTCCTTTATAGTAGTAGCTGGAGATTTCAACCTTCCTGGATGGGACTGGAAAGAAAACAGGCTAAAACCCAACACTCAGTACCCATCAATCCATCACAAGTTCACAGACATACTAGACGACAATGGTCTAACTCAAATTGTTGAAGAGCCAACCAGAGGTAGTAACATTCTAGACCTAATTGCAACAAATCATCCATGCAGTTTTCGACGAACAGAAATCATTCCTGGAGTGTCTGACCATGACATTGTTTACACAGAGATAAATATTGTACCATCAAGGCAACAGCAAAAACCACGCCAGATTCCTCTGTACAGCAAAGCAAAATGGGAAAATGTGACAAGTGATATAAACTCCATCCACACTGAAATTTTGAATATGAAGGGACGTATGGCATCAGTTAACGACCTATGGGAATACTTCCAAACCAACCTGGAAAGGAGTGTAAAATGTAATATCCCACATAAAACAGCAAAGAACAAAGATGGACACCCATGGATAAATAGAGACCTAAAAAGACTTATCAAAAAAAGAGATCGGAGTTATAAAAGGAAGAAAAAATCAGGAAATAAATCAGACAAAGAGAAATATCAATCGTTAAAGCAAGAAACACAAAGACAACTTAGAAAGGCATATTGGCAGTATGTTGAGGGTATTGTTACTCCTCAGGCGGACAGCAAGTCAGAGCAGGGCAACTGCATGAAACGATTTTGGACTTGCATGAAACATAAAAGATCAGATAACAGCACTATTCCACCACTCAAATCAGATGGAATCTTACATCCAGATCCAATGGACAAGGCAAATATTCTCAACAAACAATTTCAGATTGCATTTTCATCTAAGTCAGAAATAACCAGAGAAGTTTTTCAGAGTAGTTGTAACATGAAAGGAACTTTTGAAACAATGCCTGAAATTAACATCACAGAACAGGGCATCACAAAACTGTTAGAGAACTTAAACCCTCATAAGGCACCAGAACCAGATAACATTACTCCAAGAATCCTTAAAGAAATGGCAACATATATATCATCAATCCTCACAGTTATATTCAGAGAATCATACGATACCGGAGAAGTACCAAACATATGGAAAACTGCATTCGTCTGTCCAATCTACAAGAAAGGAAAGAAATTTGAAGCGATAAATTACCGTCCAGTGTCACTAACATGCATAGCCTGCAAACTGATGGAGCACATTGTAACTAGTGGCATCATGTGTCATGCTGATCAGCATAGTATCCTACACCCTCTCCAACATGGATTCCGTAAAGGTCTATCCTGCGACACACAGCTAGTCGAATTTGTGGATGACATAACCAGAAATCTGGATAAGAACAAGCAGACGGACTGTTTAATTATGGACTTCAGTAAAGCTTTTGACAAAGTTTGCCATAGCCTATTACTCCACAAATTAGATCACTATGGAATAAGAGGCAAAACAAACATATGGATTCAAAACTTCCTCCAAAATAGAAGTCAGTCAGTTGTAGTCGAGGGTGATACTTCAAGTTCAATACCATTGGAGTCAGGTGTCCCTCAGGGATCAGTATTGGGACCAAGTTTATTTCTTTACTACATTAATGACATGCCTGAGAAAGTGAGGTCAAAGACCAGGCTATTCGCAGATGATACAATTGTATATCTAACGATAACATCAGACATTGATGCAACCTATCTACAACAGGACCTTGACCAACTCGCAGCATGGGAGGAGACTTGGAAAATGAACTTCCATCCTGAAAAATGTTCTCACTATATCTAGGAAAAAGCATCCCATTATGAAGAATTACATCCTTCACGGTCATCGACTTGAACATGTAACAACAGCAAAATATTTAGGTGTGTCAATCACATCAGATATGAAATGGAACCATCATATATCCACTATCTGCAAGAAAGCCAACAATACCATTAGCTTTCTAAAACGTAACCTGAACATAAGAAGTGCAGACATCAAAGAGAAAGCCTACAAGTCACTCGTAAGACCTACCCTAGAATATGCTTGTACTACTTGAGATCCGTACTTGAAAGAGGATATATGTAAGATCGAGATGGTCCAAAGCAGGGCAGCCAGATATGTGACCAACCGATATCACAACACCTCGTCGGTCACAGATATGCTGGACACCCTGCATTGGCAAACGCTGGAGAAGCGTAGAAAAAGAGCTAGGTTACTCCTTATGTATAAGATCCAACATGGGCTAGTCAAAATTGAAATATCAGATAAGCTAGTGCCACCGACAAGACTCAGCCGCAACATGGGAGTGCATTCTTTCCAAGTAACACCCAAGTTCGGATGGAATCCTTCTATCCCAGGACCATCAGGGATTGGAATGCGATGCCCACTGACATAGCAACAGCTAAGAGCCTTGAAGTCTTCAGGGCCTGCTTACTTGATTAAAATAATCAAGTTGTTTTTATTTGCACTTTTGGAACTGTAAAGCACTAAAATTTTATTCTCTTTAAATTTTATTTCTGTTTAATTGGTATGCGCACCGAAGTGGCAGGATCATCGGTGATTGATGGTGGCCGCAGACTGGTAGAAGTAGAAGTAAGTTCATTACTAAGTTCTGTAGGGAATGGGCTCGCCAGGTATAAAATTTACTAACCATGTTTCATTCCCTGCCCAGTCACTAACATTTGAGAGTTTTACTATAAATATTAGACATTGCTTTTGCATCTGTAATCGCCTCAATTCCACGAAAAGAAAGATTTCTCTAAAGACAACTCACACTAGCAGAACGTACCAGGAAATTGAAGTGCGAGTTACTCATGACATAGATGTGACGCAATGTTAATGCGAACAAAAAATATTCGGTCTTAATTGTTTTGATTGTTCTTTAAATTTTTCACTCACATGGAAAGAGTTTAGATGACATTAAGCAAACTTCCAATGCATCTGACAAATTATTATCTCCATCAATCTTAAACACTTTTAGAAATTTCATTTGATGACATATCTGTCAAAATTTACTTTCCTCTACTTTTTTTTTTTTTTAATATCTTTTAACCAGCTGGGCACCCTTCTCAGAATCAATATTTGAGGGCGAGTAGTATCTAGAGATAGAGATAGATCTGCAGGATTGAGAAAAAGGAAATTGAAATTACTGTCGAGCATTATTGTATTAAAATTGGTCCAATCCTTTTTTGGTTAATAACATGGTATTTCCATATGTTGTATCTGCAACAAAAACACCAATTTTGAGAATTGTATCTACTCCTAAAACAGGGAATTTCGTCAGATTTGTACAATATTCTGTACATTTCTTATTTTCCGATCAGTAGCCATGAACACTGTGAATTCAGCAAAATGGTTTTTGACCATTTCTTGTGATATTTGCTAAATCCATAAGCTCATTTTTTTTTTTTTTGTTCTCAGAGTTTCTTGTGAAATTATTTTTTTTTGCTGCCCGTCTCTCGGTATAAATGCACGTCTTGATGCATATCCAAGGCAACATTTTAAACAAATGCAAATGGGCATATTGCAGGGGGGGGGGGGTAAGAACACTTTGTGGACTGTTTGATGGTTCCGCTTGTTGAGGTAAGATTTGTTAAAAATACTACATGAAATGAAAACATGGTCTGTATTAGAGGCTTTGGCTGTCTGCCTCGCTGTTGGCATCCCTATGATGTCTCAGAAGATGCACCACTGGATAGCACAGGTAAGACAATCCCTCCTTCCCTTCTCATTATGTCCTTTCCTGGGCATGCTCCTAGGTCTTTTTACTTGGATTTTGCTTTGCACTTTGTAGAAATTGTTCTACGAGTATAATTTCGAGGGAGTTCGCTGTGTGTTGTTTAATGCACGTCTCCACGTCCCGCAGTGGGATTCGAACCCGCTACGCAAGGATCAACTCCTTACTTCGCAACTCGAGCTTAAACATATAAATATCTGTGTTAATATTTACAGATAGTTTTGTTGACTTAATACTTACATTGCCATCTGAATGGACAAAAATTTCTGATTCTGTCTTCCCTGGCCAGTACATCTTGAAAAGGATCTCGGGGATACCCCTTCCCCAAATCAGAACCATAGAAAAAAAAAAGATTCTTACATTACATATATGAAATTAAAGAGTGTGCAAATATTTGATTAGTCATTTATAATCCACGTTGTAAAAAAAAAATGGTGTCACGTTTACGTCGTAAAATGATTTTAAATATGAGTATTTCCCAGTTTTTTGCCAACCCTGATTTATGGAGAGGGTTTCCTCGGCTATATATTAACATCTTTGTTATGATATCACATGAATGTTGATCACGTGACGGTCATTGATAATTTTATGAATTGTTTCATATGAGTCGCTTCGGTGCAGCTGATTAACACAATAATTATTAACATATTATATAAAAAAAACTCATCGTATCTTTGTGTACCCGAAATGTGCTTGGGAAAAGTCTTAGTATTACTTGGATAAAAAATATTTCGTCAGATATTCAACTTACCTACAAATTTGTGGTAATTTTCCACACAATATCGTAATTTGCATTTAAACAAAGCCAAAACACATTTTCCCCAAGCAAGATTCAGTTAGAGAACAACCTCTTCTTACATATTTCCGCAAAAATTCTCAGCTTAATCCTCATTAATCACCTGCGCCAGACTCTTATACACTCAAAATAAATTCTACCTCCAACCACGGGTATAAAACAGAGTACATTTCAAAAGTATATCTTTCAAAAGCATTTTGAACATGCTGAATTTCAATCATGGGTAGATAAGCGGTGTATTCTAAAAATATTCGGACAGATAAGACTTAATTACCTTGAAGGACCCGTGAATTTTGCAATAGCTATCTAGCATTTTTCATGCAGTTTGAATTGAAGTGCAACGTCCATGACACTCTCCCCGTCATAACACCTCAAGTTGGCAGTGACTTGACGTCATTTTCCATTAAGTAATCATTTATTGACGTTTTTAGGTCACCTGAGTCACTCAGGTGACCTATTGTTATCTCTTTTCGTCCGTCGTCGTGCATCGTCCGTCGTTCGTCGGTCGTAAACTTTTGAACATTTTCAGCTTCTTCTCTGGAACCATTGAACCAATTTCAACCAATTTTGGCATATAGCATCTTTGGGTGAAGGGGAACTAAAGTTGTGAAATTCGTGGCCCTTGTCCCCCTGGGGCCTGAGGGGTGGGGCCAAAACCATCAAAATTAATGCAATTTTTAAAAATCTTCTTCTTTACTCCCGGGCATCAAGCAGTCAAACTGTTGGCATGATTGTAATAAGCATTGAGCCCTCTACCAAAATTGTGAAATTCATGGCCCCAGGGTCAGAGGTTCTGGTGCTAGGGCGGGGCTATATAGATCATATATTGAAAGTGCATTATTTCTTTGAAAATCTTCTTCTCTACTCCTGGGTATTATTGAAACAAACTGAATACATAGTTATGATGAGCAAGGGTGACTCTACGAAAATTGTGAAATTCATGGCCCCTGGGTCAGGGGCTCTGGTGTTAGGGCGGGGCTATATAGATCATATAGTGAAAGTGCATTATTTCTTTGAAAATCTGCTTCTCTACTCCTGGGTATTATTGAAACAAATTGAATACATAGTCATGATAAACAAGAGTAACTCTACCAAAATTGTGAAATTCATGGCCCCAGGGTCAGGGGTTCTGGTGCTAGGGCGGGGCTCTTTTGATTATATAATGAAAATGCATTAAGTACAGGTCCACATAGGAATCAGGCAATCGGTGATAAGTCGAATATTTCATATTCGGCCAATATTTTTTTTATATTATTACTTGATACAGTAGTAATTAAAATAAATCATGATTTTTCCAAAAAGGCACATCCAGGCTGTGATATGTTACTATAAATAGATTCGGGCATTTATGTGCCAAAATGTTAACCAAAAAAGAGGAAGTTGAGTACAGAAGTGACAAGTGTTGTTGTTTTTCATAAATTATCTAACCCTATTTTATTTTGAGAGGAGTCTGTATCCTTCTTGTATTAGTTGTCATGGAGTTGATATGTAGGTCGTATCCATAGTAACCATTGTAATTATATGTCAAGACATTTTGGATGTCACAAACATTGTGAATTTAAAACAATATTATTAAAAACAGCAAACACATTATGTAACTTATTACACATGGAAAAATAAAACAACTGCTCATTATTAGTTTTCCAGTTTAAAAAGTGTGGAAAAATCAATTAACAGTTTTTAATGAAAAGGAAAACTATTGAGAAATTTTGATAAATTGCTTGAAGTTTGACAAGATTTTTTCCTAAATCTAAGTGCATTGTGTGTAAAATTTAACTTTTATTGAATTTTTTCTTAATTACATTTATCACATTATTATGAATTTTTCTATTCAATGTACTAAGTTTACTCTGGAATTAATTTTATTTCTCTAAAATAGTTTTGGAGAGAATTAAGATCGGGATCGAAATTCTGTATATTAAGTACCCAACTTTGATGATTCCAGATTTTTTTCTGTTTTTATTTTAAAAAGCTGTTAAAACTAAGCAGGCGCATCCAGTTTTCTTGTATTACTTTTTTCATATAGTAAACATGATGACCAATCACTGTCTATTTGGATGATTCTTCTTATATAAGCATTTTTTTTTTCATTTAGTTTTTCAGCTTTTACTGTTTGTCAAATACTAACTTAGGCCTATATAATACATTATGCTACATGAAGACATTATTATTATGTATAAACAAGTCAGAGTATGTTGGTCTCTGCTAGCAATGTCCTAAAACTGTCAACTTTTATAGATAAAATTATAAATTAATTAAGTTCTTTGACTCCTTCTAAATCATACTACAAGTATATGAAAGGAATGTAAAGGATTTTGTTCAACTGCAGAAAATGATGCAGCTGCAACATTTGATTTCCTGTACCATTATATGAGCAGCAATATGATATTTTTAATTGCATATTTAACAAATATGTCATGTTGTTCAACATACTAAACTACCGTAAATGTTTTAATATGAAAATTTCCAAGTTTGTTCTTAAGAAATCAACAATGACCAATTTGCAAAAAAAGTTTAACATGTTTATTAAATGTTAACAATTTATAAATTACATTGTACATTATACAAAGATCAAAATTTGTAGAAGAAAAGTTGTTACAATATCAGTTCTTTATAATCATCATTCCATCCCATGATTTTTTTTTTTTAACAAAATGCTTTTTCAACTATGACACTACTTTTCAAGCAGATATGCACATTCAAAATTCTGAACTTGATCAATTTAATGTATAGACTTGTGGTGCTTCTACTTTTGGATGGTTTCAGTTGTTTTCTCATATAGTACTCGCCACTCTAAATTTCAACTGGTATGCTATTCCCTTTGTTTACAAAAGTTAATGAGCAATGTAGGACTGAAGTTCTACCTACACTACTGTCACCAGCTTTTATGATGGTTAAACACAACAAAAGGCACCAGATTCACTGCTCGATGTGATTTTAGAAAATTCTTTCATTCATAAAGATTGTTTCCTCGTTTTTCACTAAATTTTGAAGTTTGGACAGGAGAAGAAAACCTCGACTGTTCGAGAAGACCAAAGAACTCTTCTGCAGCTTGAACTTGTCTGAAAAATTATATGCAGTGGCATATTACCCAGTATTTTAAACTCTGAATAAGCATAAAATTTAATATTATGAAACAATTTAATTACTTAGCTCTAATAAAACATTTTAAAAGTATTAAGCAAGATATTTTTTTAATTGGTAGTTTAAAATAAAATAAATATCTATACACATTTTATAAAATGGGGTTTTCCTAATTCATAGGAAGGATTTCCAAGAAGAAAAAAAATTGCACCCAACTTTGAAATGATTTTGAAAAAGACCAAAAATTAAGGCACTTAAAGCTTAATGGAAAAAAGCTTGCTTATTATTTTTGGTTGACATCAAAAGGGTTTTCCTCACTGTTAGCTTAAAAAAACTACTTACTTGCACGTTGCATCACATGAAGTCCTTTTTTGTGAGAAGATAATTTCCATATTTCAGCAGGATTTCGGGAAATAAATCCATAAATGTTAGATATATGATTGTGTCTTGAAATAACCACAATCAAGTGTTACATAGGCTATGTTGTTGTTCTCAAATGGAGTGTTGCATGACTCGAATAAGTCCGCATTTCCTCGCCAACATGACTTTATTATTGAGAGTTTCAATAAAACTGCTGTTTGGCAACGATTGTTTAAAGTGCGTTGTGTAACGCGAAGATCAATTTTCTTTGAAGTTTGTTATAAACTCTTGTGCATCTTTGATAACGCAGTCAAACTGTAAAACTATAATAATCCTGCCCAAATCCGCATAGTTTCGAGCAACCTGAACCCGATGAAATTTGACACCCACTGTATCGCTAGATTTCAAGGAAAAAGATGTTTAGTTTGAAGTTAGACATTCCTTAATTTTCAGTAGATTAATTAAGCCAAAATAAAATGCCAAATTCGATGTTTAATCAATTTGATTCTGTTTTTCGGCATCAGCGTACTTAACAACGGAGCGCCCTCAAGCGACAAATTAAGTCATAAATCAAGAACGATAACTGAAATTCACTAATATTGGAAGTAATTATCGGGGTAGTAAAGGATAGACTCGCAATTTTCCAAACTTTTTAAATTTAAAATTATAATTTTTAAATAGCTGTTTCGTTGTTCATTATCACTTTCTCTCCTAACGTTTGCTGTTTTAATTTTTTAAGGTTTCAATATCCATACCATTGTATAGATTTGTACTACTCATGTTCATAATATTTTCTCAATATATTGCCTATTAAATTAGAACAAGCCTGATTATTTCCAAATCATTGAACATATGTAATATATATGTCCTGATGCATAACCATGTGAAGTTTCAAGTCAATTCTCAAACACTGACTTATCACGGAAATTTGATTTTGCCTGATTCTTACGTGGACCTGTACTTAATTCTTTGAAAATCTTCTTCTCTACTCCTGGGTATTATTTAAACAAATACATGGTCATGATAAGCAAGGATGCCTTTTCCAATTTGTGAATTTCATGACCCCTGGATCAGAGGTTCTGATGTTAGGGTGGGACTCTATTTATTATATAGCGAAAATGCATTAATGCTTTAAAAATCTTCTTTGCACCTGGGCATATCAGAGGCAAAAAGAGTAAAAGTTTTAATAAGGAAGGGTATTTTTACCAGATTTTTGAACATCAAGACCTTTTGGTTAAGTGTTCTAGTCCAGGCCAGGGCTCTATTAATTTGTATTCTACTGAGAGGAGTTATTCCCCTTTGTCATTTACTTGTGATAATTAATCACTGTAAATAATGTACTTCAAAGGTTAATAGAATAAGAGAATTATGCAAGAATTTTTATTGTATAATACAAAAAGTACTTTCATAGTTTTAATGATCAGGTAGACTTGTCTTATTAAGGTTTTCCATCCCTAATAGGAACTAATTCTCTATCCTTAAATATCAATCACGTATATAATACTCTGATATAATTCAAAGAACTTTACAGTAGAAAAGGATTTGCCAAGTGAAAGTTTCAAAAATGTAATTAACTAAGCAGTATTTAATTAATAGAAATTGCATTGAAGTCTATGGAGACAAGCGATTTTTTTAAAATTAAAATTCAGATAATAAGAATATCAATAAATACTGTGGTGGAAAGATGCATTAAATCATTAGAAATAGAATGACAATTGAAAACAATTTTTACCGTATATTTTTTATTACTTAAAAAAAGAGGGAGATAACTCTTCAACAAAGGTCAAGTCATAAATTAGGACACTTCCATTCTTACATGCTAATAGTAATAAATGGAGATTATGTCTAAATATACTTAGTATTCCACTCGTACACATCTGTTATGTATTCAAATTCATTGAATCTGAGGCTATTAGGGATGGAATACCAGTACCTTAAATGTTCATCAAAGACCAAGAGTCTTACTCAGGCCAATGTAAGAGATTTCCACAAGGAATTAAAAGAGTACAGAAGCACTGATAGTTTCTTAAGAGCGAGTCTACGAGAAAATCATGCAAAAATAAAAATGTTACACAAGTCACATTAAAAAAAGATTATTTTAACTACATCATTTTAAAGAAAATGGACCTTAACATCTGTTGTGAAAAAATTTTCAACAAATGAATGCTCCTATTTGAGATAGCCCTGAATCTATTTATAGCTCTCTGGTGGGCTGGGATTTCAAGGAAAATTAAGCACTTTTATAAGCCCTTTAAAATGTCAAATAAAACAATGATTTTGGGTATTTTTATTTTCTATGTAGAATTAATAAGTATTAGTTTTTGTATGAAGTTAAATTTTATTTACCAGATCTTATTCATTTGGGAAATTTAAAAGGTTTTATTAAAGAAAATCTACTTGACTATTTATTTGTCTATGGGAGACACAGTGCTGTGTTTGATACACGCAGCTAGGTTAAGGCTGTCCGAAGGCTTAATATGCATTAAATATATACTATTTTATATTGAGCTATGTTTTGATGTCAATTTGTTATCTATGTATATATAAACAGTTAGGTTGTAAAGAAAGTTGAATAAGGTATTACAAAAAAGCATTTTTGTGATGTCACATGACTGTGTTGATCACGTGACGGACACGTATAAATTTTCTTAAATGTTGCACAAAAATCGCATTGGCACAAGTGAAAAACAAAATTATTGTGAACGGCTTGTTACATAAACCAATTAAACGTATTCTTGGGTATATATAAAGTGCTGAGGGCAAGTCTGAATTTTATTTCATAAGAAAATATTTCACGAGAAATTCAACTTACCCACATACAAGGGGTCATTTTCCACTCTTAATCGCAATTTATACAAAATAGGATAAATTACATACAATCCCCCAGCAAAATTCAGTTAGAAGACATATTTCTCTAGTAGATTCACACAGAATATATTCAATTAATCCTTATTATTCACTTGTGCCAGTCTAATATATATAGGATTTATAAATTCTAACTCTGTTTACAGACATGTTAGGGGGGCATTTCACATTTTTTTTTAATTGTTTGAATACGTACATGTTAGACAAGAAAAAGTAATAACGATATTATACTGCAAATATTCACCATCATAACAGCCTTAAGGGGATGAAGGACACATGGTCACATGACTTTGTTAAACTACGTCATAGTCTCCATTTATATAAGTGCAAAACGTGTAATGCATCAGTTCTTGTATAAATTTTTGACATTTTTTTTTCTTTAATTACCATCTTATATTAAAAAAATAAAAAGTTTAACCTTCTTGTAAACATTAACAAATTATGAAAAAAGATTGATCCACTCCTCTGTTTCTTTAAACTGCGCGTCCAACAAGTCGGTGACGTCATACACGATCTGCTAGTACAGCAAGATCATACTCGGTGAATACAAGGGCGGTATTATTATGTAAAAAGAGGTCGTACATGTAATCAGTATATGATGAAGTATTTTGAGAAACGGGGAACACAAAAATTATTTTTGCATGGCTGATGACGGAAATCTTATGTAGGTATATCTTATTTCGCTTATTTAGCTTACGTGTGACGTCATAGTTGGTTTTTCCCGTACTCGAGAAATGTAAACATGACAAGTTTTTGACCTGCTTATGTCGTCTTAAACGATGTCCTGTGCAATATTGAGGTCAGCTTCACCATTCGAAATTTTTACAGTTAATCAATAATTTGAAGGACTTGCATTTCAACGTAAATTTAAAAATATTGAATGATAGGATTTTTTGTAAATTACGTTTTTTGTTGTTTAAGTTGTCTTAAAAAGTTCGTAATTTTCCCTATCCAGATGCAGTGTGATAGATGAAACTTGCCTTTTCGAATTTTAACCCCAATTCATACTCTGAAATATTTTAAAAGATACATGTTCACTTACATATTTTTTATATATGCTTTAAAAATTCAATTATGGACAGAGTAATGAGACCGGAAACATGGAGAATTAAAACACCACTTAGATACTGTAGGGCATAATATTTGTCAATCAATATCTCTAAAATAAGGTAAGAAACCTAATGATATAACTGCTTTAAGATATGTGGGACATACTTAATAAGAAATATACAAAATATAAGAAAAATTGAATGACAAGTATTTTTTCAGCTAAAGGTCCTTCTTCCCCTTAAAACAACAATCCAGACACATGAATTAAACATCAACGTAAAAAAAATTCTACATGTGATGTTAAAGGAATGTAAAAGTTATGACACTTTCCCCGTCATGTCAGCTCAAGTATGCAGTGACTTGACGTCATATGCCATTATGACGTCATATCTAGGTAGTTCAGAAAAGTTACTACGGCTGGTACACTGTGACATTCTTCGGACAGCCTTATCCTAGCCGCGCAACGGGTGAACTTTTGTTTACATTCATTTATCTGATTTAACGTGAATTGTTACACATTATCTTTCAAGGAATTTCTTGGATTTACGATAGGTCTCAAGAAATACACCTTTGAAACTCTTTAATTTTTTTTTTTCGGAATTATCGATCTTTTCGAACTCTTCAGTGCATGAAGGGAAAAAAGCCATTGTTTACATGGAGGGAAAATGGCAGCGATGTCGTCTGGGTGTGTGATTTTGGTTGTGAAGAAAAGGCGATATATTATTTGAAAGACTGTGTAAAACAAACCTTTCACCATCTCAGATACCTAAATTCGAATTCTAAGGGTATAGATCTGCCCGAAAGTTATCTAATACAGAGCAGGTGTTAATGTCATCACGTTAGCACAACTAGACAAGAAAATTTGCCAAAAACACAGAGAAACGTTTGGCCTGTACTGGAAACGGAGCAAGCGATCTTGTGTACATCCCTTTCATGGAAAATCTAAAACAAAACCAGACAGAGGCATCACACCAGTTATGAGTCGGGAACTTTGGTTGCGTCTACAGCTGTCAGTCCGGATAGGCGAAGGTAAATAAGAAATTTGTCCAAATCTACATTTTTTTTCAAATGTCACATGTACTGAATGTCTTTGAATTATTATTATTATTATTACATTTATGTTTTAAATTTTCCCAAGAACAAATATTGAATATATATACCTAAACTTGCTACTTATTTAGTTGAAAGTTTATTGCAACAAAACAACTCGACACCAGAAACACAAAATATGATGTATTTTACTGTAGAACATGTAGAATGAATACATAGATTAGTATTCCCCGAATTGTCACTAATTTTCCAAGTTTTAATGACCCAGACTCTAGGACAGAAAAGTGGGTATGAGAGCCCTGGTACAAATGTTTACCCTGCAATCACCGCTTGCATTGACCTAATAGCACCGATCGATAACTCTTGAGTGTGCTAAATATAACTCAGTCCCACAATGCATTACGCGCGTCGCCATACTTTCGGACAATAACATCATGGAGGTGTCTGAGGTGGACAATGTATTAGCAGTTAATATTAGCGAAAAACACGAACGCAGAGGTGCAACTAAGCATTGTGCTTATGGTCTATGTAAAAGTGACTCTAGATATATGGGTAGACTAGGTATGGAAGGCGTTTTCTTCATTCGCTTTCCACAATTTCATCGGGAACCGGAGAAATGTACTCGATGGGCCAGTGCATGTCGACGAGAGCATTTTACTGCTTTGTCAGTAAAGAAGGATACATATATATGTAGTTTGCATTTCAAGGGCGGTAGAGGCCCCACGGAAGAATATCCTGACCCAATTCCGGCAACAGCTACCAAACATGAGGTAAACACAGCTGATCTGACCTACATGTAAAAACTTTTTTAAAAGGCCGACATGTCAATGTTTATGGTATTATGTTCATTAGTCTAAAATATCACACTAAGATTATAGGTAGATACATGCGAATTTAACAAATATTGTGTACCCTGCACTACAATAACGTATATATCATATGCCAATAGGGTTGAAATATGTGCTATATTCTAATAACATATCACTGTTATAAGTAAAGTGTGGCATTTTATCATAATTTAAAAACAAATCGCTCTCAACAGAGTTGTTGACAATACAAGTAAGACGTTCATTCTCAATCATGGAAATGTGTGTGCGTGCATGTAATGTTTGCTTCATAGAACCTATATTGTCATGTAAAATTCCCAAAAATATCAAGAGTAAATAAGTAGTGGGTTCATATTGTCGAATATTTTTTATTTATTTGATATCATAGTACCACTATGCCAAATTATATACATATCTAGAAAATTTAAATTCTTATCGATATATTTGTTTTTAGCTTGAAAAATTTGTCAGAAGCAAAAAGAGGCCGTTAGTGCGAAAACATTTGACATGGTCACCAGAACCCAAACGCAAGAAGAGTGATTTGGTGAATATAGACATTGTTGAAACGAAAGCTGCTAGTGCACCGTCAGATGAGGATCATTGCACTACTAATCATGATACAGTCCAGGCAGCAGAGGCATTATTAATGTTGCAGAATTCTGAAAGTGAACAAGTGAGTTAAACTTTGAGGGTTTTTAGAAATTTTCTGTATTGTATCAACAGACATTTGCTATCTCTCATTCTCTAAGGTATATATTTTTTAGAGGTGTGTCTGGTCAAATGTGTACTGGCTCTTCCATCTAAATAATAAGTTGTATATAAATACTAAATTATTTTTACAGTGACAATACATTTTCTCCCACTTTGTTAAAAATTGAAATGTATTAAAACAACAAAATGCTTTCATTGTTGTTTCATTACTCAATATAATGGTAAGTTTGTTGCAATAGTTGTGAAAAAATATGCAGGTGATGCAGTTTTTCTACAATGCCTGCAACTGATTTGCTTACATGATTCAACAAAGAAATCATTTAGCATTCAATTAATCCTGATCAGGTAGGTTTAAGTTAAATGTAAGGTCTTCCATCTCAAGTTCTTTTTTCATGTAAAAGTTTTCAGTGGTTGACACTTACCAAGTACCTGTATGTTTAAAAGAAGTTGATCTTTGAAGGAGTAAGAGTCAAAACTTATTTTATTTTGCAGGTAAACATTGTTTCTGATGGGCAGAAAGGTCTAAATATCCAAGATCCATATTCCATGTTAAAGAATTCATGTGATGAAGAAACCCAGACATCATCTTGTTGCTTAACCTTGAATGAATCTTTAGCATTAAAATTAGAAAATTTTTATTTAAAAAGCAAGATTTCTGAACTTAAAAAAAAATGTATACAGTCAAAGACATTTTCCATTGCTGATGTGAAAGCTGATGACAAGAAAATGATATTTTACACTGGTTTAACTTATGGGCAATTTATGTGTTTGTGGAAATTTCTGGGACCAGCCACTAGAAATCTTTTTCGAATAAATAATATTATATGAGGAAATTTGAGCTTACACCATCTAAGTCGAGGGGACCAAAGAGAAAATTGTCACCAGAAGATGAACTTTTCCTTACACTGGTTAGACTTCGCCTCGGATTATTGCATACCGACTTAGCCTATCGTTTTGGTGTTTCAGTTAGTACTGTCAATGACATAACTTCAACATGGATACAGTTCTTATATTAACAGTTTAATAGACTACGAAGTGCTATGTTTCCATCTAGAAAAATAATTGGCAAGCACTTACCAAAGTCCTTCAGAAAGTATAGAAAAGTACGTGTAATATTAGATGCTACTGAGTTTGTTACACAAGTGCCTAGAAATTATGAGCAGCAGGGTAATCTTTACTCTTCTTATAAGAATCATTGTACTTGCAAAGTTCTGATAGGAATAACACCTTCAGGTGCAATATCGTTTGTATCTGATGTGTTTGAAGGGGCAATTTCTGATAAGGAAATTTTCAAAAAGAGCAAAATTATGGATAAAATCAATCCAGGTGATCTGGTCATGGTAGATCGTGGATTTAATGTTCGAGACATTTTGTTGCAGAAAGGTGCTGATATTGTAATCCCACCATTTTTGGGCAATAGAACCAATTTGTCACAAGAAGAAGAAGCGCAGACACGTGTTATCGCAAAATTACGAATTCATGTTGAGAGGGTAATAGAACGCATAAAAAAATATGAAATTTGTAAGAAAATTGTACCTTTGAACACACTGTCAACTTTCTCCCAAACAGTCTTTATTGTTGCATGTTTGGTAAACTTTCAGAAACCAATAGTCAAATAAATGTGATGAAAACTATTGTGATTTCAATGTAGATTTTGAAACTGAATAATCTTTGTCAGAAGAAATTAATGAATTTGATTTTTAACCATTTTCTGTGGCATTTTCAGGATTTTCTTGATATTGTTGGTTTAATCTTTAACTGATCAGAAAGATTACCAATACCTGTATGCACTTATTTACTTATCTGTGAATTTGCAAAATAAAACAGTACACAAGAATGAATGAAAACTTTGTTTTATTATGTACAAACGTAAACTAATACTTAAACTGTATAATTTCAAGTTCACGAGGTAGCCGCATGAGGAAAAATTCTGGAACAAGATATTCTCTATGAAAAGCCTCAAGTTGAGGACACATGTAAGACCACAAGTCATTACTGACAGATATTCTCTCCACTGACATACCCTTTGGAGACCAGACAACAAAGTCGCAAACGTCTAATTCACACAAAGCTAACTGCATTTGAATCTGATAATAGTATTTGTGATTTCTTTTGAGTCTCAAATTTCCTTGATTATCTTTAACACAACAAAAATTTCTACATTGCTTTGTTGACAGATTGTCTATGAAATTCAAGGGATTACAATTTCTAAGCACATATGGGCATTTGATCTCAACTAGACCCTTTGTTTCATTTAATTTATCAATGAATATTCCATCAGGACTACATCCAAGAGTAGGGTGTTTTGGGTTCAACCACAAACCCGTTTCCTGCACATTGTAGTTTGGATGTTGTTGTCTGTAATGTGCAAGAGCATCAGATTCATGTTCACTCCCATACAGTAGGGCTGCTGTTATAGGGGAAACTGACCACAGAAGTCTATTGACTAGACTCGTAATACCTGTTCTGACACATTTGATATCTTTCGCATTTGATGCTGTTACCCTGCACCATCTATTTACCTGCCAGTTCAGAGATAATGCCTGACCTACTGTGTTATCAACTACAAATGGGGAACATTTATCAGAACACATTTCTTTTAAATTATCAATAAATTGTCTACATTGAATCTTTAGAATATCTACACCATAATCATCTATGCTGAAATTTTCATAATGAAAATCTAATAAATTTGTCCATCCACATTCTTGTCCATTCATGACTAAATTTGATAGAAATTCATTTTTCTGTGCATTTGATACATCATTCTCCCTCAGTTCTTCAGGTCTTGGATCAGAGTTTAAGATATTTTTGACTGAGGTTTTTTGACGTTTAAGAGTTTTTTTCATGGACTTGTATTCCTTGTTGAAAATTGTCTCAGGATTCTTATTTTTTCTTCTACCTTTGTTCCACTGTAGTAGTTTGTCTGTGCAGGTAGGCAAGTCGGTCCCAAATTCAATAGTGTAGTCCTCCAATGTAAACAACAGAGCTGCAACATGAGAACATCTGCCCAAGCCAGAAGCAGAGCAAGTGCATGTTCCCTCTAATACTGATCCTGATGATTCGGATAATGTTATTGTACAGTTGTAGAAATGTTGTGAGTAGGAAGCCAACACTGTTGCTTTAACAAAATAGTGTCCTTTACAACTGACATCATGTATGTTTTTCACATGACCACTCCTAAAAAGATTCATACCCTTAGTAAATGGTTTGCTAGTATGTACATCATCTTGACAGTCATCATCAGAGCTGTTTGAGTCACACTCTACTGATGCTACTGATTCCACAAGGTAATAGTAGATATACCCATGATTAAAATGTTTTGGTATAGACACAGATGGAAATTTCTTCCAGCCTTGAATTGGAACATAGGGAACTTGGGATGCAGCGGGTGTTGGATTCTTTTTAAGTTTCAGCCATTTACCATCGTCAACTTTCAGATCAATTTTAACATTGTTGTTTACAGCATTCTGGCATCTGCATAATATTAGGAAAGTCATTTAATGGCCAAAAGGTCAAAGCGTACATGTTTTGTTTTTGTTTTTTGTAGATTTAATCATTTATTAATTTAATTGAAACGAAACATTACTGAGAAAAAAATGTTAATAATTTATTGTTTACGTTAATGTTTCAATCGTGATACTCGTGGTTTTCGCTGTTTGCATAAAACATTATCAAACATTGGGTACCTTTCTATCAAATCCGGTCGTTTTCCAGAAGTAGGAAACCCACGACATTTCAACCATCTTTTTAACTGAATATTTGTGTGTTCCTCTACCGACGCGTGAACAAACTTTGCCCCGGGAATGTCCTCTTCTAGTAACAAATCAGCCGCCATCGTAACTTTTTGTCCGAACCGACTACAGCGCCTCTAGCGAGAAACTAATATTAATTTATGCGCATAAATTATGACGTAAATTTCTATCGGTGCTATCAAGGTAATCTAGTAAAGTAAAACAATATTCGGTCAATGCCCTAATAAAGCCTTTTGCATGTATTCCCACATTTTAAAAGCATTGTGACGTCAAAAATATTGCAATGTTTATGCCATGTGGCGTTTTAGTTTCAACTGCAAAAAAGTGCCTAAATCGGTTTAATGAAGCTCGTTTTGGAGGTCAGATGTAAAAATACATTGCAGGATAAACAAAATATATGGTTACTGTCTTGATCGATAGATAAACAATATTTTGGCTCAGGTTGAAAACGTAATTTAAGTCGGGCTATTTTTAGTCAGTCGGTTGGGAGAGGGCAACCAAACAATTTTTTAAAGATGGCCTAACCATGTATGTATTTATTTGATTCATATTAATTATATGTGAAATGTTACTAAGGTCAGCCAAGTCTAGTAAGCCATGATGTTGAAGTACATGTACATGTAAGGTCTTGTGAATACATGTATCAGGTCAGGTTGATAAGATATTTTGTACCAAAAGCACATACTGAGCCAAGACCCCATTTTACAAAAGAATTTAAAACTGAGACCAAAATATGTTTAAAGACTAAGACCCAGATATGTTTTTTTGCAAATTATTGTGTACATTAAACTTTTCAAAAGTATAAGCAAGATGTTAGAAACACTTACATTTACTGATCATGATTTCTTTTGTAATAGCACCCATGTATATGTAAATCAGTCATGAAGCTAGGTCTTAATTAGCTAGAAACCATAGCAAAACTGACCAAGTATTCATAAAGAAAACAGAAAACCTTATTCATGAGGACACATATTAATAATTCTTTTTAAATGTCTTATTTTAAGCTGTATGCAGAACATGTGTTTCTAAACACAAAGCAGATCTCGGTCTTGGTGAACAAATTGTGGAAGAAATAAAAGGTAATTACTTTTATTAGTATATCATAAATATTTCCAGTTTATTGGCATTAGGGATGGATCCATGTTTTTTTTTCTGTTTTTGGTGGTTGGAGTTGGGGGGTTATGGATTGACCAAATTATGCATTCCAAACAAGACAAGTAATATGGGATGTGTCCCTCATTATATACAGGTCCATGTTTGCACCGCTCCTGATTTGTATTGTTTGAATGGACTTTTGAGCTTGAATACTGTTTGTTATCTCCATATATTTCCTTTTCACTTAGACAGAGTTGAGCAGCTGACCATGTCAACTAGTGCCTCATTACCTTCACCTAATCTGAGAGACTGCACTGAAGTCAATGGTATGTTGTTTGTGAATGGTTTCCTTAAACTTTCAGACTATTTATGCAAAATTTTTGATTAAAAAACATTTATATTTTTAGGTCACCTGAGTTTTTCAGGTGACATTTTGCTATCAATTTTTGTCTGTAGTCCTTCCTTTGTATTGCATTGGCAATTTTTATGCCCCACCATGAATATGGCCGGGGCATATAGTGTTTGTCATGTCCGTCTCTCGTCCTTCTGTCACACTTTGCGTTAAACTCTGTTCAAAGCTCAGTTTCAAAGATCAGTTTGATGAGAGCTATGCAACTGCATCAACATTTTTTGACCTTGACCTTTCCTTTGACCTTGACCTCACTTTTCTTAAATTAGTGTTTAGCTCAGTTTTAAAAATACCATTCAAGATAGTGTAATCAAACTTCATATGTTGATACATACTGATGTAAGCTATTCAACTGCATCAACATTTTTTGATCTTGACCTTTCTTTAGACCTTGACCTCACTTTTCTTAAATTAGTACTAAGTTTAGCTCAGTTTTAATGAAACCATTCAAGATATTTTTAACAAACTTCATATGCGGATACATACTGATGAGAGCTATTCAACTACATCAGTATTTTTCTACCTTGACCTTTCCTTTGACCTTGACCTCACTTTTCCTAAATAAGTTTTAGCCCAGTTTTAAAGATGCCATTCAAGATAGTGTTATCAAACTTCATATGCTGATACATAATGATGAGAGCTATTCAACTGCATCAACGTTTTTGACCTTGACCTTTCCTTTGACCTTGACCTCACTTTTCTTGTGTTTAGTGTTTAGCTCAGTTTTAAAGAAACCATTCATAATATTTTTATCAAACTTCATATGCTAATACATACTGATGTAACCTTTTCAACTGCAACAACAATTATTGACCTTGACCTTTCTTTTGACCTTGATCTCACTTTTCTTAAATTAGTGTCAAACTTCATATGCTGATACATACTGATGTAAGCTATTTAACTGTATCAATATTTTTTCACTTTGACCTTTCCTTTGACCTTGACCTTACTTTTCTCAATTTGTGTTAAAATGTTGCATTATTAATATACCCTCGGCGGGACATTCATGTCCTATGGACATATTTCTAATTTTCAAGTATTTTCAGCTTCTTTTGTGACAGACTGACAAACGATTGAGATTTAATGTCTCCTTGCTTTCACAAAAGTGGGAACAAAAATCTTTTTCTAGCAGGCATATTGTTTGTATGATAATAATGAATAGTTAGCACACTACAAAAATTATGAAATTCATGTATCCCAGGTCAAATGCAAGGCCCAGAGAGGGGCTAAATTTGTCATATATTGAAATTTATCAAATGGTAAACCTTGCATGGTTATGATGAGCAAGGATACCTCTTCCAAAATTATGAAATTCATAGCTCATATTTTTTTGCCCTTGAGTATTTAGCAAACGTATTTAGTACATGGTTATGATGAGAAAGAGTGATTAGTTTTCTGAAAGTGCTTAAGCACTACTGTTTTGTTTAGTCAGAATGGTGATTGTAACATGTGGGAGCAAGTACAGGCAAGAAAATAGATCTACTTTAGATTTGTTACTGAGCACCAGATTAATTATTTTATTGATTCCTGGTCATCCTAATTGTCTTCCATTTTGACAAGATAGTTTCATCTTTATGTTTATTCTCTTTTACTCTATACTTCTGTGGATCATTTGCAATTTTGTATTATATTCAGGTGACCGTTAAGGCCCGTGGGCTACTTGTTTTTGTAATCATTATTAATTATATATAAAATTTAAATACTTCATAAGATGAATGCTCTACATTTTCAGATGTTAACAACAATGTTAACCCTGCTGAAGAAACTGATGTAGTATCACGTGTCTCTCAGACAAATGAACTTGACCAAGGTCAGCATATACAAATAACCGGGTTTCCCTGTGGTAATTCTTTGCTCTCATTTATTTTACAATGGACATTGTAATGAAATTTCTCCTATACTGAAACCATTTTAAGTGACCTTATTAAAATAAATTTATTTGAAAAGCTCTAAAGCTCAAGCGAATTTTTCTGAGCTACTACTAAGAATAAAGCCCATAGTCCACAAGACACCTGATTTACCTTTGGCCATGTTCTGAAGGTGTTTGAATACTTGTATTTCCTTCTTTATCTTATTTTGACCCCCAGATTGTGACCACACCTTAGTCCCAAACAGTTTGTGATTAAACAAGAATCCATACATAATGGGATGCTTCAAAATGAATATGAATAAAGAGGCCTTGATGTTCTGGAAAAAAAAGTATTAAAGAATATTTACCTCCTTTATACATGCTTTAATATGCAAAATTTGATACCCAATTTAGCCCTGGTCCAACCAAAGAAACCATAAAAATTTGAGAGAAAAAAAAAAAATCCACACAATATTAGAGTGTTTGGATATCAATATATTTATAATTTACTGATTGATTATGTCTGTTTTCATATCTGTACAATGGTGCAAGAATGAAAAAAGTTTTTAGACATTCCTAGTAAGAATTGTTAACATCATTTCATATATGTCAAAGAAATTTATGCAAAACACTTACTGCAAAGTTTTACAAACTTGATCCCCAAATGTGCTTCTAGTATTTCTTTTTCTCGTATACTCATCACCCTTCATCAGTTGTATGTAAATAATTATATTTTTATTCTTTACAGATATCATGATGTCAGATAGTGAATCT
The DNA here is from genome assembly GCF_033153115.1 of Saccostrea echinata. NCBI lineage: Eukaryota > Metazoa > Mollusca > Bivalvia > Ostreida > Ostreidae > Saccostrea > Saccostrea echinata. Next base: position 6,534,477 of record NW_026889754.1, read on the forward strand.
CTGCATTTGTCTCAGTCCACTGCAGCATCAAATTGGTCAGATATGCAAAAGTCTTTAAGGTAGAAATACAATGATGCAATGCAAATGTTGACAAACGGCCACATGGAATGCCTACGCTCCCAAGTAAGCCAACCTCTGCAGGACTTGCAATACTCAACAAGAGCATATTATGTGCGTCATGCAAAAGCTGCTTTTGAATATATTGTGACATCATTGGTCCTGCCCAGAGTCAACAACTCCTAGATGAAGTGATCAACAGCTACAAAGGCTCAGCCATATTCCATCAAGATTCAATGACAGACACAGTAATTGAGGCATACAAGAAGGCTATAGATCATACAACTCGCACTCAGATTCTATCCCTAATTGCAAGTAAATATATCAAATCCATACTGTTGAGGATGATTGAGTGTTTGACAATCCACCATATAGATGTGGCAAGAAAACATGCAGCTACCTTCTGGCCTGGACATTATGTTGCACCACCTAAAATTGTAGGGATAAGAATTTCAAAAGGGAGAATCCAGCACTTCGTAGAATTCATATCAGCTCCTATGTACCTCCACACAGTGAGTTTTGGTTCCAAACACTTGAAACTCTCATCAGGATTGGAGGTCAAAGTACCTAAAGTAATTCGCACAATGATTGCATCAAGACTCATCAATGCATACATGGCATATTGTCAAGACAATGAAATTGCACCACCATCAAGGGCAACTCTATACAAGATAGTGAAAGTTTGTGCAGCTTCACAGTTGAAGTCATTACATGGTATTGACAACCTTGCGAGTGAAGGGGAATTGGGAATTTCCACCATTGAAAAAGCATTAGAAAAGTTATCTGAAGTGGGACTTCATGACGGAAAAGTGAAAGACTTAAGAATCAATTACAAGCTGTAAAACTGCATCTGAAGAACCAATTCAAAACACACCTCAGCACAAAAAGCACATGCATTGAACACTGTATGCAATATGCTCTATCTGATTTGCCATGTGACCATCAACATTCAGAGACCTGCATATCTTGCCGACAAATAAAAAATGTCACCACTGACATTGCTCAATGCCTTGAAGATGTTCACTGTGATGCAAGTGTTAAAGAGGAAATTCAACATGATGTAGAGTTATCGTGTGAGAAAATTGTGAACTGGCGAGATCACTGCATACGAACTGTTAATCAGGATGCCTGTAAAAGTGATATTCTGAACAATCTTAAAGATGATCAAGGACTCATAATTATTGACTGGGCTATGAAATATTTGCCACAGACATTTAGAGAAACTCAGAGTGAATGGTATGGAAAACAAGGGATCAGTTGGCAGGTTTCATGTGTACTCTTACGAAGAAATGATGCAGAAGATGATGAATCAGTGGACATTCTTTCTTATGTGCACCTTCTTCAACATTGCACACAGGGTTGGTTCACAGTTTAAAAAATCCTGATCCACATTTTGCAGGTGCTTCATGAGAGTCACCCACATTTGAAAGAAGTTTATTTGCGCTCTGATAATGCAGGATGCTATCACTGTCTTCCCCTTCTGACATGCCTCTGGAAATTAAGGAACAACATGCATGTAACGATCAGAGAATATAATTTCAGTGAAGCCCAGTCAGGAAAAGATTTGTGCGACTCTCGCACAGGAAGTTGTAGAATGCACATCTTGAATTACATCAATGAAGGCAATGATGTTACAAATGTGTACGAGATGAAAGATGCACTTGAGAGTCATGGGGGAGTCCGGAATACATTAACTTCCATAATTGATGTGGACATGAACGCCCAGCCTATACTATCTGGTCAACTGAAGATTGCCATAAGTCAGTACAACAACTTCATCTTTAAAGACAATGGTATTTTGGCATTCAAGTCTGATGGTTTTGGAGAGCAATTTATTTCATCTGAAAAGCTTGAAGCAGTTACAAAAAATATGGTGGACATCCCAGAAGCCGGTTTGTTGTAATTTTCATTTGCGTCATATAGCACAATCTTGGTATTATTCTATTAATGAATTTAACACATATGTTTTTTTTTTCTTACTTTAGTTCATTTTTTTTATGCACACAGATTGTTGCAAACCCAAAGCCACCCTCTGAGAAGACAAGACAAAGAAAATCTACAAGTCGTTTACTGTCATGTTGTGATCCTGACTGTGTAAAAGAGTTCAGAAAGGAGAATCAACTGCTTAACCACCTAGCAGTTGGTAATCATGTTTATGACAATGAAAAGACCGACAACATACTGGACACTTCAAAGAGAATGTGGGCAGAAGTATGCACCAAAATCAGATCTACTCAGCCCAGTGTCAGTGTGGAAACATGTGATATTAACCCTGCTGATGAAGTCTCGTATGAGACACCGGCATACGCACTGAAGCAGCGGAAGAAAAATACAAGGTTTTCAAGTAAGGTGAAAAAGTATTTGCTTGAGATTTATGATGGAGGAGAGAAAACTGGCCGAAAAGCCAATCCATACACTGTAAGCAGACAGATGCGATCTGAAAAAGACTTTGATGGGGAGAGACTTTTTAGCCCAAGTGAATGGTTGACACACCAACAAATCAGAGGTGTTTTTGCAGGTTTTGTTTTAAAAAAACAAAGAATGCTAAGCTGTACTTCCCAAACAAAGCGCTTGAAGTTGGAGGAGGACAACGATGAGCAGGATGTCGAAATACTCGAAAATATCATAAGTAGTCTTCAGGCAGCGGAACAATTTGATAGTGTCCAAGCAATAGCCAATTAACTTGCGGAATAAATGGCTGTCACAGGAACTCATTGTTTGAGTTCAATGTTTTTTTAGATTTACTTGAATAATGTTTTTAATAAAAACATTATTCAAGTAAATCTAAAAAAAACATAAAATTTATAATAATACTCAGATGTGTATTCCCCATATGTAATTACATGTACTTCATTACATTCATTTTTGTTGGGATGAACTTCTAGGGTTTCCACAAAATATATCATTTTGTTGAGATGTTATTTCATTGATATACTGGGTTTTTTTTTCAAAAGAATGAAAAGGTAAAGGTCTGCCGTATTAATCGAAACTGGTATGTCAAGAGTTTTATACAGAAAACAGACTATAGGTGTGAAGGTTTTCTTTCACTGCGAACCTAATGACCTTTGACTAGTTCAAGAAAAACCACGTGATGTAAATTTAAATAACAATAACATTGGTAGGGGTGACAAAGAAGTAGTTGAGCTCAAACACGCCTACTATCATTTCAAAAATATGCAAAATTTACCAAAAACCTAACTTTATGCTAACCTTAAAAAAAAAAAGAATTGTTAAAATTATAGAAAAGTAGTTTCGGTTGGGAGGAAACCTATATACTCAATTCCTTTCCTGTTCGGGTTTTTTTTTTTCAGTTTGTTGTAGTTACCATGTTTGTTATATCTATTAACGGAATATGTCTGCAATGTAATTACAACAAATATTTATCCATACCATATTTTCATACTATACACTAGAATAAAATTGAAATTATGCACATAGATCCGCCCTGTGTTGAGTGATAAGGTAGAAAATTGATCGAAACTTACAAGTAAACACGATCCATGTTGCACGATTTCTACACCGGAAATCAAGACTTTAAAAATAATCCAAAATTGCGATGTATAAACTAGCAAATTCCGGAAAATATCAAACACAAACTTAAGGAAGCTCTAAACACCAACAATGAGGAAAATTTAAGACTTTAAAGAAATATATACTATAACTTGGTGCACTAACAATTTTTTAAAAATATTTTCATACAAGGATGCCACTTTTTTTTTAAGAAAAAATGACAAAAATAAGGAAATATGTATGAAAGTGAAAAAAAGTTTATTTATTAGATATTTAAATTACTTTGAAATCTCTTAAAGTCTTAGTCCAGGGTTACATCAATCAAAATATAAAAAAATAATAAACACACAGAATGACAATGACAAATTCAGAAATATTTAACATTTCATACAACAGATGATGAAAAATGAAATGATAATCACACATATCTTTTTTAAATATGAAATTTCTGAAATTTTCTAAAAATAAAAACAAAGGTTTGGCCATATGGTGTACAAAAATTCATATCTTACATGGTGGAGCCAGGTATATAAGAGAGAAAAAAAATGAAATAATATATTTACAATTATGAAAAACAAAGGGAAGTAACTCTTTACGACTGACTAGATAAATAATTGGACACTGAATTGATTATTTTCTTACATTTTGAAACTCTTGCTTTTCCATTTACAATTTCTTGAAACAAGTTTTTTACTCCATCTTCACCATTTCTTGAGTGTGCTAATTTAATATATTTCATATTTAAACCTGATTCTGCAATTTTATTTGCCATGAATTCTGTAATAACTTTTCCCAGAACTAAGACTTGAAGAGATTTCAAATTGTCATTCTTTACTAGAGAAAATGTTTGATGCTGTAAAACATAATTGTAAACTGCACTTTGCCTCAACAGAGTGTTGAAAGGAATGTTATGAAAATTCACTAAATTTTGTAGGTCCATAGCATCCGTTAGGGCACAATGAGAAACTCCTGTCGATTGGATACCTGCTTCTCTCAAAAGAAACTCCTGAGAAAAGCTGCCAGTTTGTGTCTTTACATTAGAATTTTTAAAAACCTCCAAAGTGTCTATAAAACCGGCAATTCATGTATTCATCACAATATTTTGTGCTGTAATGCTTTGCATAAATAATGGAAAGTCAAACCGGAATCCATTGTGGCTTACACGAATATTAGAATTTGTGTCCGATAACCACTCTGAAAACTTTCGGAGTGCTGATTTCAAGTCTGTTGTTGTAAGTTCTTGATCTCTGTAGTATAGGTCATTGTTTTTCATATGTAGACCAGTCAAACAAGTTGCTTTTGCAGATATTGTACCACTGGGTTTTATGTACTTCTGAAAGATGTCATGTCCTCTTGCAGCTCCTATTTCCAATATTTCTGATGATGAACCTAGAAAACATATCTAAAACAATGTACCTTGAAAAAAAAGATATATATATATAATGTCTCATGGAAATATGTATAACTTTTGTACATTGTGTAAAAATTTACCTAAACCTGTTGTTTCTATGTCAAAGTAAACAAGTGTGCAATCGGTATTTGTGACTGGTATTTTCTCTGGTTCAACAGAGGCACTTGGAATGGAATTGATGTCCTGATCCTCATCCATTTCCTCTAGTCCAACTGATGCTTCATACGTTTTTCCTTCACGCACTTCTTTACTACCCTGATCTTGACTTGAGGATTTCCTAATTTCACATCTCCTTTTCTTGCACTCTGCACTACTCTGTCTAATCTTCTGTAACTTTCTCTTTCTGTCCATCTTTTCAACCGCCATTTCAGTATAGGCTCCAGGTGACATATTCAATTGGTCATTGACCTGTAAATATACATGTAAAAAAAATATTACTCATATTATTTCATTTACATAAAATGAGAAGATATGATTATTTTATATTACATAATTTTTTGCATTATACATATATACCTACTTGTGGTATATAAGACTTTCCAATGTTTTTCTGTGCAACAGCTGCAGCAATTCTGAAACTTGTATTTTCTGATCCTGACAGGAAGAGGTTTTTTGGATGTTTTGAGGCAACAATGTGATTAAAACTTTCGCACGCTTGTGTGGATCCCAGATCAGATAGTTTTTGAGCTTGTTGAGCATAAGTCTGAATAATTGCTTCCAAATCCTTTTTCAACTCTAGGCATGTTAGATACCTGCTGTATGGAAGATTCCGTGGAATGTAATTTGCAGGATTCCGCTGAAATTTACACCATGAAGGGCATGCCAGATGGTCTCCATACATATGAGGAATAATACACAATAAAGATTTTTTCAACTCTTCAGGTTTTTTCTGGTGCTGGGCAAGAACATAAGAAAAACATTTCTTTAAATGTGTTATGGTTTTTCCTCTAAGTTGTTGATACTTTTTTACTCTTTGCAAATCATATAGTTTATTTGAAAATGTTTTCTTTAGGTTTCTGTCACTGAATTTTGTAATAGTTTGATCACATTCTTTCCTTGCACGTGAAATGATGGTACTATCATAATCCATTACAAATTCATGAGGATGAATATTCTCTTTTTCCAAGTCTTTCAACATGCCCACAATCATGTCAGGCTCCATAGCTTTGGCTGAGCCATCCCAATTCTTTCTGTAAAGTAAAATATAAAAATAAGCATGCGGAAACACGAATTCTGTGAGCCAATGCTCACTAGTAATACCCCTGCTTTGATGTGAATATACACTATGTGAATATACACAAGTTTAGTTACAGACAGACATACAGATAAACAAGAAGTTGACATCAGATCCAAACAGAAATGAATCATACCATATTGCATGCCTAAACAAAGAGTGTGTAAACTTTCATGCATTTGCAAAGAGTAGTTACTGAGAAAACTGCGACAAAAATTTGTTATGTATGGTACAGACAGATGTACAGATAAACAGGAAATTGACATCAGATTCGTACAAAAATGAATCCCAACATATGGCATGGCTAAACAAAGAATGTGCTAAAATTTCAAGCATCTGCAATGAGTAGTTGCTGAAAAAACTGCAAGGAAAATTGTTATGGACAGACAGACACACACACACAGAGCTAGACACACAAGGGTAAAACAGCATACCCCCCTCTCCTTCGGAGCAGGGGTATAAAAAGAAATATTACATTGATTTGCAATAACCTTCACCATTTACTGACACTGATTTTTTTAACTATGTATTTCTTTTTTTACACATTATACATTTCATACTTATCAACATTTTACCTGCAATCATGGTCAATGGGCTGAATGCCTTTTCTTTTTGCATTTTCACATAGTCTGCATTTTCTGCATCTATAATCATATCGCACTATCTTCCCAGATTTATCACCTATTAGTACACTGTGACCTGTGGTTTATAAAAAGAAATAGAGATATATTCATAAGTCAGTTCGTAAATAAGTTTTCTTTCACAAAAAGAAATTTTTAAAAAATATGTTTCTTCTTCAATGCATACCTCAATAGCTGTTATATTTACTCCCACTAGATCTAGTTTGCCATCCAGCATCAGCTGCAACTCTTATTTCAACTTTTCTAAAAATATATGATAAAAAGAATTACACATTCACAGAAGAATTTGAAAGAAAATATGGATAGAGATTGTGAAGCTTGGTATATATTTTTCATAAAACTAATTTTTTTTAAATTACCCGTCATTCATTTTTAATTCTTCGTCAAGAGCATCATTTGCAACTTTTTGGGCAACAGATTCGATGGCCTTTCCTGCTTCTCTGTCTCTTTTCTCTACTGTTCCAGCTGCTACACCAGGGATATTCAATGAAGCAAATAACATTTGTAAAACAGAAAACCCTATTCCACTGTTGGCAATACCTACAAGACATGAATGGTGAAAAAAAAATACATGTATTATTCATTATCAACTATGTTGCCTTAAATGTTCATATTGCAAAGTTTTCTGAAATTACCTGCACTAAGCTTTGTGTTCACATCCCAAATGTTTTTTTTCATGTCGTTTTCCTGTGGGAATGTTTGAAATGTAACTGCATATGGTACACTACAAAATTAATGAAATATTTCATATGAAACATGATGAACACTAACAAACTGAAGTGTTGTTATTATTAGCATTAATTTTTATTTTGATGAAGATGAATTTGACATTTACCTTTATGTACAAAATAAGGCCATAATGCCTCTCTTGAATACAATCCCAAAGATGTAATACAGCCCCACATTTCTTGCATCCTTTCTGTAGATGTGCTGCTAGCACACCCAATTCTACCACTCGACGACTCTTTGAATGATACATGTATTTGATTGGAACTAATATTAATATTCAAATAAATAACAATATGTAAATAACATTATATAATAATTAATCAAAATAGAAACGGAAGGTGATGAAAACTAAAGAACATTTTTGCATTCCACACGTTTCATGCCCATTTTATTACCAGTGTTAATAGAAAAGACAAAAAACATGTGGCTTGCAGAAAGCCTAAAAAATAAAGAAAAGATAGGGTAGGCATTATTTAGGAAAGGTTTATAATATTATCAAACACTTCACATGTTTAATTAACTTACAATGCTACATATCATATGAACAAATAAAGAAATACCTCATTCCAATCAAGCAGATTCTTTGTAATATCTGGATGTAAAGTGTCTTCCTCATTAACTTCGTCTACAGACAGATCATCGCCACTGTAATATCTATCGTACATAATCGTACATATCTCTCTCTTCCTCGTCCTCCTCGTCAACGCTGATACTCATAATATGTTAGCATGAATAGGAACTGATGGTCTTACATAACCATGATCCATCCTTAACAAAATTTCAATAAATATAATAATAATAAAACATTCTACTTCTAAGGACGCAATGATATTGTTTTACAACTTTCCGAAAGCCTTATAGCAACGATTATCGTTAAGTTTACCTTGAATCCTCTAATGTTTTTCTTTCTGTTGCCTCAGTTGAAGGAACTAAAGTTGTAGCAGACATAAATTTTGGCCGAAATCTTCCGCTTTTATACCGTCTTCTCAAAATAGACGAAGTGTTGTCAGACTTGTCTGCCATGATTTCGTCGCCTTCACAAATTTACACTATTTCTACCTTTTTCACCCTAAAGAGCGGTAAGGGGGGTAATTTATTTTCATATTTTTAGAATATTATCGGAATTTTTTTTTCCCGAATAAATTCAAAGGGCGGATCACTCCATGTACCAAAAATTACCGACCTACCGGAAAACTCTTTAACGTGCAGTGTTTAGAGCTTCCTTAAATAAATATATACATGCAGCATGAATATAACCCTATGAAAAACTACTGAAATAAATATTTTAGGCATTACAAATTTGCCATGAAAGTAAAAAAAAAATGTACACAATTGTTAACTGTGAGTTAACCGTGAGTTACTATTAATATATATTTAACCTGTGACTGTTCATGATTTTGATTTTAGCGTCAGACGGGGACTGGCATATTTCTTGCTGCACTTAACCCAACCTCGTTGATATGTGTGAAACGTCTGGGTCCGATTTTACTACCACACCACCGCGAGACGACCACCAGTGCGTTATTTATATCATTATCAGCGAGTGCTTTGAGTAACATTCTCCCGGCTCCGTGCTCGCCGTCATCTTCAGATCCCTCATGCGCTGTTCCATCACTAGTGTAAAATCGGAACGCATATATATTGTGACTTGCACTGGCAGTGTTTTCTGTACGCACAACTTCCACAAGCGATTGCCTCACCTGTTTATAGGAATCTACTGGCGTTGAGTGGGCAGCAAACAGGTTTCCATTGTCTTCTGTGGTCTTCCCCGTACTGATCGCGATCTTTACCTCTTCTCCACTGATGATCTCATCGGCCATAGGTCGGCTACCAATTTTATCTCTATACACAGATTTGCTTTGTGTGAAAATGAGCTTTTGACCCTTCAACACGGTCTCTATGTTACGGTCCGCGTATTGTTTCTGTACATCATATTGGTGTTTCCTTTTTTCTCTGATTTCTTCCGGTTGATGTTGGGACACTCTTATTGGTGACTGCTTATCCTTAAGAATTTTAATGTGCCTCATTACGATATCTTTGTGTGATTTGTTCGCAAATTGAACACAAATTGGCCTAGGATATTTTCGTTGTTTATCGTACTCACCCATTCTGAACAATTTATAGATCTGTAGGTTATCCACAGTCTCTGCTGGTATCTCCATCTCTGCAGTGAACACGTTGCTAATGATCTTGGCAAGGTTTTCTGGATTTTTAATCTCGGGCGCCTTTTCATCTACTCCACTCACTATGATATTATCTTCCATTGCTCTAGTTTTAAGCTCTAGAATCTGCTCACTTTGAGTCTTTACACAATACTCCAGTCGAACTATGTAATCCTTCATTCGGCTAAGTTTTCTCTCCATCTTCTTCTGTTTTTCATGCAGCTCAGTGGTTATATATATCGTATCGTTCGCTTGTTTTTGTACACTTTCTAATCTCTCCTGAATGCCATGTTTTCCTCTGATATCCTTTGTGACTTCATCAAGATGGCGACCTTGCCCATCTATCCTTAGTAACAGGTTGGCCAGAGTGTTTTGAATATTATTTAGATCAAGATTCTTTTTAAAGAAGTTTAAATCGCTTTATACGTTGGCGTATAAACAGCCTTTGGGTCTTTTGGATCTTCTATATAAATCACATGTAGTAAAAAGAGAAACAGTTTTTCAATCTTGTTCATATAAACTTGCCACATTGTTTAATAGATTCTCTATAATGATTAATATCATTAAGACCCCCCCCCCCCCCGGTCCATAAATTATAACTAGAAACTCCTTTGATTAAGGGTGCAAATAAGAAAATAATCAAGTGAGTGATTAGGAAAGAAGTTTTAGACAGTTTCTATTTGGCATATACTCTAACCCTTGCGTCTTTCAAGAACTGTCAAATAATTTACTGGTCGCCCGTTTTGGGTTTTGGACGTTAGTATTCGGGAACTTCCGTGATTAGAGAATTAAACGAGCGAAATTTGAAAGAAAATAATTATTTAAAAATATAAAATGGACGAAAAGTTGTTACCAGAGGATTTTTATCATTATATAAGAATTATCTGGAGAAAAGAGGGTTCTCAATTCAGCTGGTAAGCATTGCATATAACTTTTAAAAGGAAAAATTCGTGTCGGGGGCACGGAAAGGGGCGAAGGTAGTTGCAAGCCTTGTTTCTTTTTAGTATACAGTAGGAATATAACATTCTTAAAACGTGCATAATATAAAATTTCTGTGGCAGCCTAGTGTATATCAAGCAGAAAGATTTACAAAAAACTAAAAATTACCACTGTGCGCTTAAAAGAAATGTTACGAATATAGTTCGAATTTCCTCGACAATACATTACATAGAAAAGATACATTATCCATGACCCAAGCGCCTATGGATTGAGCAAGGATCCTGTCATGAGGTCTTCCCTTGAGGAGTCTTCTGTATTTGAAATATTCGTCAACGATGGGGTCACCAGGTAGAAGACTGTGTATTTTCCTGGTCATGGACTCTGCATCTGAAGGAATTTATATGGTAATAAGAATTGTTTACACATATATATAATACATGGTTACTGTCTTGAAAATTAAGCAATATTTGGACAAGGGTAAGAAAACGGGATAGGGTTTTGTAGTAGTGTAATGAAAAAAAGAGCAAGAGCCACTTCAAGCCTGTATTGGCCCTGTAAATTTCTCAAAAATCGAAACTGCATACTTTTAGTCGACAAGGCAATACATACCACTTGAACTCTTGGTGACTGTATATATCTACTGAAAAAGACGTATTTTTCTTTCTAGTCAATGCATTATGACGTCATGAAATGCATCATTATTCACCAATCCTGAATATTTCTTCAAAAAAGGCCAAAAGATGATGTTATTTTTCCATATTTCGTATACAGCACAATAGGGCTGTGTATTGAGCAAAAAAAATTCGATACGATACGATATTTTATAATGCGATATCTGATATATTGGATTCTTTAATAAGTCTTTCAAATTAAGTCTTATAATTCATTTAATGCATGAATTAAAAAAAAAAGAATTGTTTTATAACCCATTTCGAAGTTCTTGTCTCACTGTCATAACAAATTACACTTCAAATTCAAACTTTTAGCTCTTTCACCCCTATATATATTTCTATGTAAAATACCACTGAACACTGAATATCTGGAAAAAGTTGTGAAATAATAATAAAAAATATTTAAATATCAATATCTTTTTCCTTTTTAGAGTATGATATATAAAACTATATATATTTATACAGGGAAAATACTATATTTTAATGTTTTGGGGGTTTTCACTTTGAAAAGTAATTTTTTACCTGTATTTCACAGGTGAGAAACAGGTAAATTTGTAATTTTCTTTAATTTTGAATAATAATTATTATTTTATTCACTTCTTTAATAATCATGTGTAAAACAGAGTACAGAAATCAATTTTAACAACAGGGGCAGAAAGTTTGTATGTAAACAGGTGTAAATTACAAGTTAGTGACCACAGGTAAACCTGGTACACCTCAATGTAGCTATACTCAAGCTACATAAGATTGTCATGAATGTTTAAATTCCACTCCTAAAAAAATCTACAAAATGACCTGATTTTGTCATTAACTTACCATTTTAATTATTTTAAGAAGGCAGATGCATATATTTAAGACTAGAATGAATTTAGATGCATTACAATTTAATTGATTTACCTGTATTTCCCAGGTGAAAACCAAATACCTTTATTTGATTGAATTTTATTGTCCGTAGTTTCATGAAAGAAAATATTGGACTCAAAAATGAAATAAACAAAAGTCAATTATAATGATCTGATTTGAAAACAAATGAAATGTCAGTCTTGTCAGAATACCTGCTTACAACTAATTACAGGTGAGTATACAGTCAAACAATTGATAATCATGGTAATGTACCTTTTGTACAATTTGATATTGTACACTAGCTGCTAAATCTTATTCAGTATAAAATATAGCTGCAAAAGAGACATAAACATAGATGATACAAGTTTTTATTCATAATACATCAACACAACAAGGTATTCAATTTCATTCATAACATATAACAAAATAAATAAATAAATAAAAATAAATAAATAAATATAAATAAATAAATTTAGCTAAAACTGGGTAATTTTTCAATTCAATAAACTTGTCAATCAATCCAAGTCCATTCAACATACATTTAATAACACACTTTTGAATGATACTCTTTGAAACACATGTTTTTAGTGTTGCAGCAAAGATATTTTTCACATTTTTCACATTTAATTGTGGTTTTACACCTTTTGAATGGATTTTCAGCATAGGAGACACCTGGATTTCTTTCCTTGAATTTCACATGCCTTTCATTGCACACAACACACACATGATCTTTCCCTTCTCCAACAGCAGGTAAGTGATTTAGACCATCCAGTCTAAGAAGTTGATTCGATGTTGCAGATCGTGACCTTCCAGCCCTTTTGCGAATCCGTCGTTGGCCAATAAGTTCATGTGCAAGATCCAATTTGAACTTTATAAAGTCACGCTTCCTTTTCCCAGGGCGATCATGTTCAATGATGCTTCCCTCAAGGACATAAGCATTGTATATTGAAAGTTCAAGGAGTTTCCTTTCAATTTTCCTATACCAACGCATAGTTTTTTTTGATTTGTTCAACTTTGTCACTTGATCATTGCGATCCACCGCGCCCATGTATTTAGAATATGCTGCACCTGATGGTATGTCTGGGAACTCGGTTGTACTTCCATCTTTATTGTGCCGCTTCACGGTCAAGTTTTCCTTTTCTGGTATATGACACGTAGACAAGAAGTACACCATTTTCTTATCCTTCCAACACGTAGCAATCATGTCATCACACTGTCTCCAATCGTAATAGCCTCTAGGAAGTTTTCGAGCTTCTGATTTTGATTTTACAAGATCCTGTGGAAACCCACGACGATTCGGTCTGACAGTTCCACACAGACAGGTACCAATTGTTGTCAGGTAGTGCGCTAATGTAGGACTAGTGTAAAAATTGTCAGTAAAGACGCAGTGTCCTTTGTTTTCTAACCCTCGAAGCAATTCAATCACAACATGGGCACTGAGACTAAATGTACGATTAATTTCAGTTCCGTACTTTCCAACATACACATCAAAATTCCAACAGTACGCACTAGTGGCATCTGCAAGCATCCAGAATTTAATTCCAAATTTACATGGTTTATCTTTCATGTACTGTTTAAAAGACAACCTTCCTTTAAAGGGTACCATAGATTCATCAACACTAATTTCTTCATGGGGAATGTATTCAGAATTGAAAGAATTGCGTATTTTATCGAGCATGTATCTTACTTTGGATAGCTTGTCGTTTCGGTGTTCCAAACCATCTACTTCATTTATAGAAAAATTCAAATACCTTCTGATTTGCATAAACCGGTCTCTGCTAATGACATCTGATATTCTAGTTCCCAACATAAAGTACTTTTCATCCTCCTTCCAATAGAGGTCATCTCTGTCCAGCTTGATAATATCCATCATGATCAACACTCGATAAAACACTTTGATTTCATCTATAGTCACATCATGCCACACACCTTTGTTGTTATTAGCATCTTCTCTTCTCTTTTTATTGGCATTTCTGTTCGTACTGTCCACAATATGATTAAAAATTTCGTCCGAATAGAAAATTTGAAAGTAATTGAGCACAGATGCTGAACTATCTAACACACGAACAGGTCCTGGCTTCTCTGAGTACGGAAGTCGACATCTTACCGAAAATTCGTCAGTCCAAACAAAATTTCCCGGTGCTGTGTAGCCATTGTACAGCTCATTTTCCTCTTCATCTGAAGAATTACGATCTTCAATCATTCGTTCTATCTGATCTCTTTCACTTTCGTTTAAATTTACCAAATCAAATGCCCCCAAGTCATCGAAATATTCAGCATCAGACCACTCGTCCGAATCGCTCTCAATGTCCGACATTTTGAAATCGACTTCATAGAAAAAAAAATGTAAAAACGCCGCAATTTACATCATCCACAATTATCAAATATCAATCTGGCATCCATTTTTTTTGTTTACATAGCTACTTTCAATTTATAAGCCGCATATTCGTATTTTGCTTTCAGTTATATGAAATATTTGGCGGTAAAATTCAAAATGTCTAAATACCCGCTACAGCGGGCTGTCGGGGTGAAAGGAGTTTTACTGACTGACCGCTGAAGCGGGCTATCGGGGTGAAAGGGTTAAAGATTGTGAAAACAACATGATAAATAAAGTTGTGTATTTTGTAATATTTATCTAAGATGTGCTATCTCCTTAATGATTATATCATCATAAGATAATCTGCCTGTCTGATATGTATTGGAAGCTATTTTTTTAATACGATACATTCTAATATATCGATACGTATGGATTAATTGATATATTGATACAGCCCTACACCACAGCCTCTGATCCAAAATGTGCACATATATAATGAAAGAACTGCTTATGAAGGTTATAAATCTTTTGATTTTTGGATGGAGGGATGTGCTCCTATTTTAATTCTTTGCTGAAGCTTCCCAAATACACGTTTTCTGCAAAATTTAAGGAAATTGCAACTTCACACAACCTGTTTTCTAATACCTGGACTCTCTAGAGGAAAACTATACAAACTGAAAGCACTAAGTCTCTACTTTTTATTGATGTTGAAAATGGGACATACGGTGTTAGTCAATAAATAGAGGATATTCAATGTTTTGTAGATGAATATGGAATTTATTTCATGAGTGGGACAGGATTTTTTTATATTTTCACAAGTGCGAATTTTCTGTTTATTACATTTTCTTTGATTTTCCCTTTGCCTCTGTCTTTTCTTAACACAGTGTCATAGGCTTGACGTCATAGTTGAGCAGTTGAGATGTCATAGCTTAGCAGTTGTGTGATTGAAAACATTATAAAGCATGGATTTTAGCAACATATTTGGGAAGAAATTTACAGTTTTAGCTCTATCAAGATGCTTAGTTACTATCTCTATCTTATGACAGGCCAGAAATTAATTTTTTACTTATTTTAATATCCTTTCACACTGTGAAAGAATATCATTTTGGTATCCTTTCACACTGTGAGAGAATATCACTTTTATTCAATAAATAAATCACAGTATTTCACTGTTGAAAATGTAATAAATAAGTATATGTACAGGGCCATTTTATGTATAAAGTGAACCTAGCTCTTTGGTACTGAAAGAGGTTGGAAACCCCCCCCCCCCACTTTCAAGTTGAAATTTTTTTATCTGGCTGCCCCTTTCAAAAATGATGCTACATCCCTGCTTACCTGTCTGTTTTGTCCTGTTTTGTATGTTACCTGTCAACTTGGTAAACTCTATAAATAGAGAATAAATATTGGAAATTTGTTTTTACAAAAATCATTCTCGCACTCTTATTTTTTGAATTGGATGTTTTTGTTCATGCATACCTGGTTTCTCATGTTTCTTGCAGGGGCCAGCTGTATTTTATGATAACTTTTCTTCTAAATGAAAAAAGGTAACACTTCATTAAATGTCATTTCAATCATGTGCATTGTAAATTCTGATAAACAATGTTAAACCAAATAAGTTTCTGTTTATACATAGTCTTGTAATACTTGTATTTACCTGTTTCATTAGCAAACAATTTCCTTTTGGTTTTTTACATGGTAGTGTAGCTACAAATTAAGGATGGATTTAACTATAACTAACTTAACCTTAACTATAACTATTTTTTGAAGCAATAAGTTTAGCATTATCTTTTATATTATATAAAAATATTGGTAAAAGTAGGCTTGTAAAATGTAAAATTCATATTTATCTTCTAGATACAGATGTACTTTTTTCCAAAATGTTGTGTTATACCTGCTGCTGATGATTTTTTTTTTTGGATTCCGAAATGGCTATCCATCATGGCACATACACCCTCTTTGTCAAATGAGAGTGCACCATCTGCAACTCGGACTCCACTGTTCAAGTCCATGCCTTGTGAGTCTTTGTCACCTTCAACTGAAACTGCAAGGGGGTTTACCTTTTCAGCTCATAATTTAGTAATTGACAGTATGATTTAAAAGTGGGATAGAAAAATATCTTGTTTCCAATTTTCCTCTAATACAGCTCTTATTATTTCTTTTCTTCTTTTTTTTTTTTTTTTTTTTTTTTTACAAAATATTGTCTGTTACACCTGCTGATGATGAATTTCTTTGGATTTCAGAATGCATCTTCATCACATCACATACACCCACGCGTCTCTGGCTCCACTGATTAAGTCCATGCCTTCTGAGTTATCATCAGCTTCCTCTGAAATTGCATCTGGTTAACATTTTTAGCTCACCTGATCCATATGCTTTAAAAGTTATTTTAGTTCATCAGAGCTGAAAGCTTAAGTGAGTTATTCGGATCACATTTTGTCCATTTTTTGTCTGTCTGTCTGTCCGACTGTAAACTTTTCATTTTTTTCACATTTTCTATTTCTTCTCCGGAACCACTGGGATACTTTCAACCAAACTTGCCAGGTATTTTTGGGCTTCAATGTACGATCAAAGTTTTACATAGGAATATATAAGAAAATTATTTAGAAATATTCTCAAGAACAAAAAAGCCATGTTTGGTCATATTTTTATGATAGCATCATAGAGTAGAGTAAAATCAAGTTTGTTCATATCATGACCCCTCCTGGTGGGGGGGGGGGCACAACCTGATCAAAGTTATACAACGGAATATAAGGGATATATCAATGAAAAAAAAAATTTTCAGGAAAAGAAAAGCTATGATTAGTCATATAAATTAAAAAGCATCCTCGGATGGTGTAAATTTAACTTCGAGAAGCACTGGACCAGAAAAAAGGGCTTAAGTGACTAAATATATATATTTGTTCAAATGATGGCCCCAAGCGGTCAGATAAAGAGGGGAATCAAAGTTTTACATATGGACATATAGGGGGAAAACATTAAACTCACAAAAACAGTAAAGCCATGCTCAGTTATAATAATATGTAAATGACACTTTGTAGTACAGATTCTATTGATATAAATAAAAAGTGGATTTTTTTTAATAACAGCAGGACCAAATTGACTGAGGTGAGCATTGTGGCTCATGGGCTTCCTGTTATTTAAAATAATTTGTATTCAGTTTATTGTGGGGTACTGTGTGATAATATCATTTTCTTTCACATTGCTTTTAAAGAAAGGTAACTTTCAGAAATTTCATTTTTTTCCCATAAATGCATTGAGCAGTGTAATGTCTCCGAATCAACTATGTATGAGTTAACTTTTTGTTTTGTTTGTTAGAAGAGTTACTTCCCGTAGTTTTGGCAAGCGCCATATTTGTACATGTGCAAAAGTGTTACTAGATTTTGTGACTTTGTAGCCCTATAGCGTAAGTACACTTTCATAAGTTATAAACATAAGATCTTAATATTCATGTGTTAGGACGCAAACCTTTATTGTCAAATATTTCAGTAATTTAAAGCATTATCTACGCATGGTTAACATGACCTGGTTTTTTGTGTAAGGCTAAGCACGTGGTTTGTGTTCAAATCATTTTCTGAGATTTATACAATCTAGTCACTATGTTATACTTGTATATGTGAATTTGTAAGGATAATTTGTTGATTTCTTGCTGAGTTATTATTACATGCCAGTTTTATTGCTTATAAGTTGATTGCTGTTAAAAGAAAAAAGTATGGAAACCCGGTTTGGTTATAAATGTAGCATAATAGAGTCAATGTTTTAAGTCGATCATTTTGTATGTAATTTCTTATAACCTTTTTTGTAATTTACAGTCTTTTACTACGTTGATGCTGAATAAAAACAATGAGTCAGTACAGTAAAAGAGCTAGGACTACGTAGGCAGTCATGGAGAACCAGGGCGGTTCAACCACACCACACAAATCTCCTCTAACAGATCAGCGTTCTCAGAGATCTACTAGACAGTTGACAGCGGCAGGGAGGCAAATGTATGAACAGCATGTGAATAAATTCTGTGACAAACTACGAAAGCTTAGAAAGAAACTAGAAAATGAAATGAAATACTCGTACAATGAACTTACAACTGGAAAGACAGAAATCCTGGTAATTTTGAAAGAAAGTTTACTGAAACTTACTCAGGACTACCATAACATTAGTGAAGAGTTTCTGAATTTTCTTGTAAGAACAAATACTGAGGACAGCAGAAGAGAAAAAGCTGCACAAGAGGTAGTTATATCCTCCTTGGAACAGAAAGTAGAAAGTATCCTCCAGGAAATTGACACAATCATGGAACAACAGGATACAGATACAAAGTATTCACCAGATTCAAAATCCAAACTCTCTCATGACCTGAAAGACAATGCGTCTCTTAAAGGCACAGCAAGATCTGTGAGTGGAAGGTCAAGATCAAGCAGGTCATCAGTATCTAGAAGTACGACTTCCAGAAGTACAACTTCCATGTTATTGGAACAGAGGGTAAAAGCAGAGGCAGCCAAAGCAAGACTGCAATTTGTACAGAAAGCTTCAGAATTAAAGAAAGAGCAAGCAAGGCTTGATGAACAGGAGAAAAAGTCTAAGGCAGAGACCCTCAGGAAAAAAGCAGAGTTAGAGACAGAGTTAGAGTGTCTTGACGCACAAAAGGAATTAGCAACAGCCCAAGCAGAGTTACGAGCAATGGAGGAAGACAATGGAGACACAGACAATTTAACTAGAACATCTATTTCTAATATTGACTCCTCAGAACGAACAAGAAAATTCATTGAAGAAGTTAACCTGTTAAGGAATTTGGAGTCAGTTCCAGCAACAGAAAATGTAGAATACACCCAACCGAAAGTTTCAGCAGCAAACAATACTGCTACTCACTCTCCAATTTGTGAACCATCATTTTCATTGAATCCTGAGGCTCGACCCTTTGAATCACAGAAAGACAACCTAGTCAATCTAGCAAGCTTTATGTTGAAAAAGGATCTGATGCTTACAAGACTTGTTAATTTTGATGACAAGCCAGAGAACTTTGTAGCATGGAAGGCAAGTTTCAAATCTGTGGTTCAGGATGCATTAGTTACACCTCTCGAAGAATTAGACTTATTGATCAGATGGCTCGGCCCTGAGTCCAAGGAACATGCTAAAAGCATCAGAGCAGCAACAGTAGGGAATCCCTCTCAAGGATGCCAGACCTTATGGGCTAGATTAGAGGAAAGATACGGTTCACCTGAATTAGTTGAAACAGCATTAAAGTCCAAACTTGCAAGCTTCCAGCGACTCAGTGCAAGTGAACCTAGACGACTGTATGAACTCTCAGATATCTTAAGTGAAATATTTGCCTTAAAAGAAAACCCAAGGTACAGCCAACTTTTCAGTTACTTTGACACATCAGTGGGAGTGCTTCCGATAGTACAAAAGTTAACACCCAGTTTGCAAAACAAATGGACTTCAAAAGCTTCAAAGTATAAGCTGACTCATGGGGTCCCATACCCTCCATTTAGTGTCTTCTGTGACTTTGTAAAGGAAGTTTCAACCATGATGAATGATCCTGGCCTACAAGTAGCTCCAACTTTCGCCAAAGAAAACCGAGACCCGAAAATCCCAAGATTCAACCAGCATAACTTCAAACCAGTAAAATCTGTGACTGTTAAGAAGACTGATTTTAAAGAGTCAACAAGAGACCATAAGGTGCACAGAAGAGATGCTCTATTCACGATGCTGAGCACACATTAAACCAGTGTAGGGCATTCAGGAAAAAATCCATTCGTGATCGTAAACAATACCTGCGAGAGCATAACTTGTGCTATAGATGTTGTGAATCGGACACACACACATTCAAAGCCTGTCACGCAGAAGTGAAATGTGAGGATTGTGGAAGTGTGCAGCACCCCACTGCTCTTCATCCACCTGAGAGCTCTCAGGGCCAGAGACAGCATGGCGGGGAGGAAGGTAATATTCTCACAAAATGTACAGCTGTGTGTGGAGAACAGTTTTCTGGACGTTCATGTGCAAAGGCCGTCTTGGTGGATGAGTATCCGAAGGGAAATCCTTCAAAACGTCTGCGCCTTTATGCTCTTGTTGACGACCAGAGTAATACAACACTTGGAAGATCTGAGCTGTTCGACTATATGGATGTTCCCAATAGTCAAATTCATTCATTTACGCTTACCTCATGTGCTGGACGCTTTCACTCAAGCGGTCGCAGAGCCTCTGATTTGATGATAGCTGCAGTCGATGGATCCATTGTAATGGAACTTCCTACTATTACAGAGTGCAATGAGATTCCAGATGAGCGACACGAGATACCGACTCCAGAAGTCATCAAACACCACCCGCATCTTAGGGATCTATCATTACCTCCACTCGACACAGATGCCAAAATACTTTTACTGATTGGTAGAGACTTGATACAAGCACATCATATACATGATCAGCGAGTAGGACCTAAGGACTCGCCCTTTGCACAGAAGTTGAGTCTTGGTTGGGTAGTGATAGGAGATGTGTGCCTTGGCAGATTACACAAGCCACAAGGTGTCACTGTCTACAAAACTACAGTGATTGAAGATGGCCGCCAGTCCATTTTCGAACCATGTCAAAACAGTTTCCGCCTGACAGAGGGCATTGTGCCACACCAGGATGTGGTTAGGAAAGACATTTTCCAAATATCAGCTGACGATGACCAAGTTGGCCTCTCTGTAGAAGATCGTCAATTCCTGCAGATCATGGAGGAAGGTTTTGAGAAAGATTCCAGTGGTAAGTGGAAAGCTCCATTACCGTTTAGAAAACCAAGGCCAGTCTTGGAAAACAACCGACTTCAAGCTTTGAAGAGGGCCCACATGTTGGATGCTAGTCTTGAGAGGAACTCAGTGAAAAAAGAACATCTTGTGACTTTCATGAGAGGACTCATAGACAGTGGTGCAATGGAGGTGGCTCCGCCTTTGCCGGCAGGGAAAGAATGCTTTTACTTACCTCTCTTTGGAGTTTATCACCCGCAGAAGCCTGACAAAATACGCGGTGTATTTGATTCGTCCGTTAAATACAAGGGCCTATCCCTCAATGGAGTACTGCTATCAGGACCAAACCTGACCAATGAACTACTGGGAGTCCTTATGCGCTTCCGTATGAACAGAGTGGCCTTTATGGCAGATATAGAACAGATGTTTTATTCATTCCTGGTCCGAGAGGACCATAGAGATTTTCTACGTTTCTTCTGGCACAGAAACAATGAACCGTGTGAAGATTTAATCGAATACCGAATGCGGGTGCATGTGTTTGGGAATACACCCTCGCCGGCGGTAGCAACATATGGCTTACGCAAGACAGTTGAAAAAGCGGAAGTTGAGGTACAGAATTATGTTACCCGAAATTTTTATGTTGATGACGGGCTCATGTCTGTGGGATCAAGTGACGAAGCCATAAATCTGCTTCGAAAAACGCAACAAGTGCTGAAGGACGAAGCCAAGATCAGACTTCACAAGATAGCATCGAACAGCGTTGAAGTAATGGAGGCTTTTCCCGCGGAAGATTTAGAAAAGAATCTGAAGTCGCTCGACATTGCGGCTGATGAGTTACCGATCCAACAGAGCCTTGGCTTAGCATGGGACATCAATTCAGATAGTTTGAATTTCAGTGCACGCATCCCAGAAAAACCGTTTACAAAAAGAGGTCTTCTGTCCATAATTAACAGTTTATTTGATCCTCTTGGGTTTATCGCACCTATAGTCATACATGGTAGGATACTTTACAGGGAGATATGTGAGGACAATGATGACTGGGACGAACCTCTACCCAATGATCGTGAAGAAGAATGGACTACATGGAAGCAATCTCTACATGCCTTGGAGAATCTGCGCATTCCGAGGATGTATACTCCAGTGTCCTTGAGTTCTGCTTCCTCAAGCAAAGTTCATGTTTACTCAGACGCCTCCGAAAAGGCAATTTCTGCGGTTGTGTACTTACAGACAATTGATGATTTAGGTGAAGTCAATATTGGATATGTCATTGGGAAGTCGAGAATAGCACCTAAACAAGGAAATACTATTCCACGCCTTGAGCTTTGTGCTGCTCTTCTAGCCACGGAACTAGCTCAGACAGTATTCCAACAGCTTGACTTAAATCAAGATTCTGCAAAATACTATACAGACAGCAGGGTCGTTCTAGGATACCTACATAACCGATCTCGTCGATTCTACAATTATGTCAGCAACCGGATCAACATGATACACAGGCGATCTAAACCAGAGCAGTGGACCTTTGTTTCCACACAGGACAATCCAGCTGACATTGGAACTAGGTGTTACACATCTGTTGAGGACATGTCTCAAAGCGATTGGCTCAGAGGACCGATACAACTGAGGTCTGTAGAGAAGGTAGAGGACAAAAGCTTTCCCTTAGTCAATCCAGATGCAGATACAGAAATACGACCCATAGTTTGTGTCAAGAAAACAGAGGTGAAGGAACATTTAGTGGATAGATTTGAGTTCTCCTCTTGGACAAGATTGGTGAATGCAGTCTCATATCTAAAGAGATTTTGCAGAAGAAAAGCTGAGTTTTCTTTGCGCAGTATTGAAGATACTCAGGAAGCAGAACGTTTCATTATCAGGGAGACTCAGAAATTCTGGTATGGAGATGATATGAAGTGTTTACAGGAGAAGAAACCACTTTCCTTGAAAAGCAATATCATTGCTCTTCATCCTTTTGTAGATGATAAAGGAATTTTACGTGTTGGTTGACGTCTAAACAAAGCACCCTTCACTATAGATGAAAGAAATCCTGTCATTCTTCCAGGAAAATCCCACATTGCCAGACTTCTCATTACTCATCTGCACGAGAAAGTGTATCATCAGGGTAGACTCATCACGGAAGGTACAGTGAGATCCAATGGCTTTTGGATTATCGGATGTAAGCGCCTTGTTAATTCCATCTTGTACAAGTGTGTAGTGTGCAGGAAACTTAGAGGGAAGTTAGAATTTCAACAGATGGCGGACTTACCACCTGACCGAGTTACATCTGGACCTCCATTCAGTTCAGTAGGGGTCGATGTATTTGGGCCGTGGTCAGTAGTGGCACGACGAACTAGAGGGGGCCTTTCCCACAGCAAAAGATGGGCTGTGCTTTTTACTTGTATGAAAACAAGAGCAATACACATCGAGATCATTGAGGAGATGAGCAGCTCATCATTTATTAATGCCTTACGCCGATTCATCTCTATTCGTGGACCTTTGAAGGAAATCCGTTCCGATAGAGGAACCAACTTCTTAGGAGCCCTTGATGACATAAAGGCTGAAGCTGTCTACACTGAAAAGGGACCTATTCACAATTATCTTCTTGAGAATAGGATAACTTGGACTTTCAACCCCCCACATGCGTCACACCAGGGCGGAACCTGGGAAAGGATGATTGGAGTGTCACGAAAAATACTGAACTCAATGTTACTAAATGCGAACACAAAAATACTCACTCATGAAGTCTTGTGCACATTTATGTGCGAAGTTTGTGCCATTGTAAATTCAAGACCCATTTGCTCAATATCATCTGATCCAGAAAATCCACAGATTATCAGCCCTTCGATGTTACTTACTCAGAAGGAATTTCCTGATATTCATCCTGTTAGCTCATCTGACATGAAGGAAATATACAGGAAACAGTGGAAACATGTGCAGTGCTTGTCGGATATCTTCTGGAAGCATTGGAGGAATGGTTACCTCCAGCAACTCCAAGTGCGACGTAAGTGGCAGACTGAACGTCCTGATGTAAAGGTTGGTGATGTTGTTCTTTTGCGCGACAAAGAAGCCCACCGTGGACAGTGGCCACTTGGACTGATTGTGAATGTCTTTAAAAGTGAGTGTGACCACAGAGTAAGAACAGTTGAGGTGCGCATTATCAAGGATGGTAAGCAAACAACATATATCCGCCCTATTACAGAACTTGTTATCTTGATTGACTAAGACAAACATTTGAAAACGTTGCTTGAAAATGTCTTTGTAAATTGTAATATCTTTCAGACATTAGGCGGGGAGTGTAATGTCTCCGAATCAACTATGTATGAGTTAACTTTTTGTTTTGTTTGTTAGAAGAGTTACTTCCCGTAGTTTTGGCAAGCGCCATATTTGTACATGTGCAAAAGTGTTACTAGATTTTGTGACTTTGTAGCCCTATAGCGTAAGTACACTTTCATAAGTTATAAACATAAGATCTTAATATTCATGTGTTAGGACGCAAACCTTTATTGTCAAATATTTCAGTAATTTAAAGCATTATCTACGCATGGTTAACATGACCTGGTTTTTTGTGTAAGACTAAGCACGTGGTTTGTGTTCAAATCATTTTCTGAGATTTATACAATCTAGTCACTATGTTATACTTGTATATGTGAATTTGTAAGGATAATTTGTTGATTTCTTGCTGAGTTATTATTACATGCCAGTTTTATTGCTTATAAGTTGATTGCTGTTAAAAGAAAAAAGTATGGAAACCCGGTTTGGTTATAAATGTAGCATAATAGAGTCAATGTTTTAAGTCGATCATTTTGTATGTAATTTCTTATAACCTTTTTTGTAATTTACAGTCTTTTACTACGTTGATGCTGAATAAAAACAGTGAGTCAGTACAAGCAGGGTTAAATGTCATTTTATAACTTCAGTACATGTATAATGTTTTCAGATTACTTGTACATGAAAAGTGATGAATTAAGAGGACATTTTGTATAATGGCATTAGTTGAATTCTGTTCATAAACCATTACATGATAATTAAATCTTTGTAGGGCTTTACCTGGAGAATGTTGAACTTTAGAAACTGTGGATTCAGCTTCCATTCCTGTCCTAGTTTGTCTCCCTCCATTGCTGTCTGAGTTGGCATCACCTTCATATGCCAGAACAGAATCTGCACCTTCAAAAGCCAGAACAGAATCTGTAGATACACCATATGAGACTCAAGAGAAGGTTTTATTACAGGAAAAATAATTCGTAGCTTTAGTTTACAGTCAATACCTGATTGTTCTCTGTTCACATGGGTCTGGCTCTTACGCTTGTGGGAGTTACCTGCCTTGTTTTGTGTTTCTGAAGTTTAAGAGTGTAACTGTTAATATTTAACTTTTGGCTTTATTCTGTTGAAAACTGGTGATTTATTTAAAGGTTTTTGCTTTCACATATGTTTTTGGTGATAGATTGATTTCAAATCTTTGGCTATCTGATTGGCATTTTCATGGGGTAAACTTTATTGACTATTGTAGTTTTAACATGTTTTGGAAGGTCAGAAAGGCTTCAAAAGTACTCATACCTCTGTGTGATCCTGTTTTAAAACCGCCTGCATTCTGTTTCTCTAAAAGAGCTGAAACAAATGAACAAGGAATTTCTTAATATAAATTGCTGAATACGTTATGGAGCATTTACTTCTTTCTAGTGATCAGTGTACATGTAATTATGTTGTCTCCATTTCCAGTAGAATCTAAATTTCCAAATTTTTTGAAATGATACAACTACTGATTTGATTTAAAATAATAAGTATTATTCTGCTTATGAAGTAGTGGTTTCAATTTGTAATTACCATCATTCTTTATAACTCTTGCTTGTTCTCCATCAAACACCTTGATTTTTGTCATAGGCAGTTGGATTTTCTGTAAATCGAAGTCAGAAATGCATGTTCTCCAGGCCCTGGAAGCTCTTTCTTGTTGATCTCCTAATGTTTTTGACCTGAAGTGCATAATGGAAGGAAGTGGCTTTTCAGAATGTGATGGCCCATCATGGAACACAATGCAATCATTTTTCACTGACCACCAGTAGTTTTGCCCTTGTTGTATATAGTCAGCAATCTGCTCACAGTGAGTCTGGAACAGGTATGGTCGTGTTTTCAAGAGATCTAAAGGAAAAGTGGAATCATTTGAAGGTGGAAGTAGCTTAGCTTGATGGCTAATAATAGATTCCTGTTGTTTGTAACTGTCCTTTTTGCCACTTTGTTGTTGAGCATTGTATCTTAGTACAGCATTATCAATGACTTTCCACATTGTCTATTCGATGTTCGTAAAGATATTGAACGCAAGTCTCCAAAAGAGCGTTCTTCTTTTTCTGGTATGAGAGACCGAAGACAAAAGAGCTTGTATGTCGGTGGTGTGTGTACTGTCAAGCTGTGGAAGTGACAGCCAAAAAATTTCTTGCTGTCATTTTTTTGGGATGACCAATGATGGTCTTACAAAGATAGCTAAAGATGAAACACTGATTTTGTAGTCGCAAGATTTTCTTTGGACTTCTTTCACTTTCATGGCTGTAGCAGATCGAAATTATTTCCACAAGTGAGGTACACAAATCAACCAAATCTTTTGAGATCTTGTTTTCTGAGT
The DNA here is from genome assembly GCF_033153115.1 of Saccostrea echinata. NCBI lineage: Eukaryota > Metazoa > Mollusca > Bivalvia > Ostreida > Ostreidae > Saccostrea > Saccostrea echinata. The sequence goes on from NW_026889754.1 coordinate 6,561,306, forward strand.
GTTGTATAGAGACAAACTTTGCCAATTTTACTGCGTACAATCGAGCGTCTGAACCTTTTATCTGATTCTTATCGCCAATCGTTGACTCTGAAATTCCATTTGTGCCCTTTTGTCTGGAATGTGTGAAGGTAGCTCTGTGATAAGGTTTTGAACTACACTCGTGATGTCATGGAGTGGCTCACAGGCTGGAATTTCATACATTGACAGCACATCTGATTCAAAAGAGCAGGGGGTCTTTGTGTACCATGTAACATCCTGGCAAGTTCTTCCTGTATTTCCAATTTTGACAGATGGAAGGTGTCGATACCTCGTGCTTCTAATTCGTCTATGAGGTCATCTCTCTTTAAATTTGTTAAAGGGGAAATATTTTCATTTGAAAACTGTTTCCAAAGAATCCCTTGTTTAAACAACTTAACTCTTTCAATCAAGGATAGTGAATGGTATCTTATGGCGCATTCCAGGTTCTGATACTCTGATTCCACATAGACAGCTGTAATGACCCCCTCTCTGTTGTCCAGCTTCAAATTGACGGGCAGGGCCATCACCACTGAAGACCCACACCTTGTCAAAAATTTCAACTCCTTGCAGTACTGTTGGTTTACTTATGTTCCTAAGGTCTTCTGTTCTAATATCTGTGTATGTAATTTGATCCCTGTCACTAGATTTAGATTGACCAAGTATGTACAAGTAAGGTTTTTCCACTGCACCCTGCACATCAATAGGTTGTCTCTCTGGAAATCTTTCTTTGCATTCTTCATTGGATAGGTATACAGCTGGGTCGTACTGGGATGAAACCATAAAACTTACATAGCTGTGGTTTAGAATGTCGCTATGGTCATGCCAAAGCTTAAGATTTCGTGTCTTCTCCACTAACATGAGGTCTTGCAAGGCGTCTTCAATATTCTCAGACATAGACCTATCATAGGATATGAGCCTTTGTTGAATTTCCTCATCTGTTAGTTTTCCGTAACTCTCATGGCTGGTACATCTTAACAAATCTGTTTGGTCCTGATTCATTTGGTTTCTTATATTTTCTAATGGGATTTTCCTACCATATACTTTCTTTGTTGTTTCTTCAAGTTTACCAGATGTTGTTATTCTGTTACGTGTGTAGATCTTGTTGGCAATCTTTTCTCCTATGTATAGATCTTTTGTTTTGAGCTTTCTTTGGATTGCCTGGTGGAGGGATTTAGTTGGTCGGGGTGTGGGTGTTGAGATACTTTTGTATAATTTCATTCTTGCCCTCCTTACTCTTTGTACGTAATCTCTCCCACTGAGCCGTTTTTCAAAAGTGAAATTCCTAGATCTTATTCCTATGCTTTTTGCAAACTCCAACAAAAACTGGCCTCCATTGGAAGGTTTAATACCCCTTTTATTTCTTACATTGAATTTTAAAGCAAGCTTTCTCCAACTCACCTTTGATCCTGATGGAAGGGCTTCAATGTATTTTTGGAATTCAACTTGATCAAAACTGTAATTCTGAATTTTTCCAACATGTTTTTTCGGTTTTTTCTTCCCAGATGATACATCTTTAAAATGGGTCTCGCTTCTCTCCCTTGCCATCTCAGGTGTCTCAAAATAGGTAGCTAACCTATCTCTGTCTCTTTGATTATTTCTGTTTCATTCGATAATAAATTTGAAACAATGTGACTACTTTTTTGGTTTTCTTTAATTTTTTACTGAAATTTTGTAGCACTTGATTTTTTTTCTGTTAGGTTGTAGCATGAAGATGCTGCATTTTTCAAACTTGTTGAAAAAATGTTTTCAAAAATAGGTTCTAATATGTTAAGCATTTGTTGAGAAGCATTTGTTGCTCTGCTGGGAGTCATAGTGTTAATTTCTTCAACTAGCTCTTCTGTCTTGGACATAATGTTTTCTGTTACTTTGCTTACAGATCTATGCAGTAATGAAACTGGCGGGCTTGTTACCTCACATTGTACACAATCTTGAATGGAATGTAAAATTTTTTCTCTTTCTTTCAGTGCACACCATGACTTTAATGAATACTGGTGTAGAAATTGCTTTTTTTCTCCATTTGAATTTGCATTTCTCCAGTACTTGATGTTTGTAATGTAGTTTTGCAATCTTGAGATATTCTTTTAAAACACATTATATGGCAAATACATTTTTGGATGTCTGTGCATGACACTTTGATAGAATTCATAGCGTTTTGGATACGATACCAGATTGCTAAAATTTTTCAGTGAAGATGATACTGTAGATGCTTCTGACTGTCTGATTTTTGTTTTCCCACCATTGAATTGACTGAGAATCTTTGGAACACCTTGCTATTATCACTTTAGCAAAGTTGCAGTAGTTCATTTGGTAACGAAAGTTAATTATTTTCATTATTTATACCTTACCAAATTTCAAGGTTGAACAAAACACGCCATGATGCATTCTCTAACAAAAAAGATTTTTTGTGTAAAATTTTAAAAAATACTTGTCGTTTATCTCTTAATTTTTTTTTTTGCATTTTCAGACACATTATTTCATTTTAAGACCAAATTTTGCTTTTAAATTTTTTAAAATAAAATATTCATGAATTTTTTATTTTTTATTAAAAGCTTTATTATTCTTTTTAAAATAAACTTTTTGATGAAAAAATCATTGAAATGGATTTATATCATGCATGCTAAACTTTGATGTGAGGCACATTTGTTGAATCAGAGTTTGTTTCTGTTTGGATTTGGTTCAGAGGCTTTTCTTGATATTTCAGTTTATATAAACTTTTATGTTCTTTATTGGATAATTATTTCTTTGAATTGTTTTGTAAATTCTGTTTTGTTGTTGTTCCATTAATAAATTTTATATGTAACGAAAGATTAAAGTAAGTATTTCAAGAAGGGGGGGGATGAGAAGACTTCTTAGCTTTGTCCATCTGCATTTACTTTACCAAAACTTCAATTAACCAGGTTCCTGTGACAAAAGATGTAAAATATGAAGAATAAAAAAGATTGATGAAAATTTTATTGCTTTTATTCTTAATTGTTCAAGAGTGTAATAACTCCAGTGAGAAAGATACATGTATAAAATCCGTTGTAGGCTTGTTTACAAGTCCGCTAGCACCAACTGGATATAGTTCAGGGGTCTCTGTGTAGCTGAAAGAGAATATATGTGCTTGAATTAAAAAGTTTAATGATTTATTTCTTTTAAAGAAAAGGAAAAAAAATAAAACAAAGACGGAAAAAGTGGAAGAAGGAGGTTTTCTTTTCGTTTAAGGAATTGAGTTATCGCCCTTGTCTGTTTACTATCTCCCATTAATCACGATCATCGATGCGTTTTATTTTAGACCGTTGGGGGTAGAAACGATGCATGCAATTTAAAACGCTCTATTGCAAGGGCATAACTAGCACGGAATCTTGTGAAATTTCACAGATGTGTTGATGAAGGGATGTACTACTTGGAAACTGCTGCGAACCTCGTGAAATATTCTTCTTTGGATGTATAATTTTATGAAGATGTGGATGATGACCACCAAATAACATGTAGGCATCTGTTTCCCAGTGTTTTAAGGGGTTATATACTGGAAATATTTTAGGTTCGCAGCACTTTTCGACGTAAGTATAAGCTGTTCTATCGTTTTATTATAAAAAAATAATTGATTGAAAAAGGGTAAGCCCTTGCAATACTTGATTTTATTAATGACCTAATTAGCAGGTTATATTTACTTATATCACGTGATTGATGGGTCACATGATAAACATTTATGTATCCCTTGGAAGAGGAACCTTCAGAGTCGAGAAAAAAGGAGAGATATATGAAGTGAAGTATTTCTAAGAGTATAAACAATACGAAGTATTTAGTAGGCTTTTTTGTTTTATTTTTCTGCGTTATACGTCATTGGTAACCTTAACTGTGTTGCGCAGATGTTCTAAAGGTTGTTAAAGAATTGACTGATCAGAATGTCTTGACAGTAAACTGCCAGCGGAGACTGGATTGCAAAACTTTAAATCCAGATCGAGATCTTTATTCCTCAGCATACAAGGGACTTTGTACCATGATCCATCGACAAAAACCATCTGTTCCATTCAGGCGCTTGAGGACCCACACATATGAATACTGGTAGTGGTACTAGACATGAAAATCATGCCAGACTACATTGAAATCCTTGCTATATTGAGTATTACCTATCACTTATGTTGTAGGTGATTCATGTGGATAAGACTACATGGTGTTATTTTATATATTGCATTTTGATTAGAAAATATGTTCAATTCTGTATGAACTTATTAGGGGGTCAGAGGTCATAGCCTGACCGAATCACACAGCGAGATGATATCTTGTCTACATATTTCAGTCACGCTGACACTGGTTTCGGAACTTCTAAGCCGTTAAAGCGATGAAAAAGATAAAATTATTGTAACACATATGTTTATTTTCGTTCAACAAATGATCATTAGTTCTTTCTTCGGTGTGAAGAATGTTTTTAATTAGCCTAAAATCACGCTTACCTTTTTAACCCGAAATTCCTTTGAAGGTATGTAAGCTGATACCACCGCTTTTGACTTTATATATTAAGAACTCACACAATAATAGTAAGATTATTCTCAGTAGCGATCATGTTTTTTTTTCAATATGAAAAGATATTTCCTGAACTGGACTGCTGAACATCAAGTATTCATATGTTAGAGCGAGGAGATCTCTCAAGACCAAACAGCTTCTAGGTCATTGAGCGTCACAACATAGCAATACGGCGGGCCGTTCGTGTAATAAATGCAGTTCTTTTCAGAATATTCGTCTCAGATGTAAATAAAAGTAATAAACAACAATGTTAAAAAGTTCACTGGGAAATGAACTTGGTTGGTACGTGATCAAATCTTCTGAGAAGCCCTTTGGGCTTCACAGGATTTGATCACGTGACCAACCAAGTTCATTTCCCAGAGAACTTTCTAACATTGTTGTTTATTTCTTAAATCATGTTTGTGATATGACCCTTGACTGAATAGACTTAAATATTTCTCAGAAAGATACAATTGTTACATTATGAAAGTACGCAGTATAGTTAAGGCTACACATGAAGATAATATGGTAATGAGGTCATAATGAGGTTTGACGTCATGACAGTTGCTCCGCCTTGATAGATCCATATAAGGAAATAGAGCTCATAAAAGCTATTTAATGATGAGTGCGAGAATTTGTAATGAATGTCTGTATTTTCAGGTTTAAATACATAAACATTGGTGATTTTCTCTTATATAGTAATAACACGTCTTCGAAATAATTCTCTTTTTATTGTGTCGTTTGGCTGCATTCGGCTTCAGTCAAGCGCTTGCACTCGGTGACACGGAATGTTGTTTACATCTAAAAACGTGGCGACAGCAGCTGAGATATGCACTGGATAAATGCAACAATCAGACAATCTTTAAAGAGAATAGGGATAAAATAAGAGACCTGGGCCTTGTTTATCTATTTGATGAGAAGATGATGACATTATTTCGGGAAAACATGGAAAACTGAGACGATCCGCACTACCTCCCTAGGACCCTTTGTGTTCATTAAGGTGTGTATGTGCACATGTATTAACATGTAGACATACCATTCTTTACATCGATGTAAAATAACCGTGAACATGTACAATAAGATGTATTGTTACAGTCCGTCACAAACTGCAATGCAGTGCCTTGTGTGTAACCCCCCCCCCCCCACACACACATAAACAAAACACACACATTATGAAAGTTGCACACTTTTAAACATGCAATGATGTTGTCCTTTGGCATACATGTACAAACATGTAACATAATATAAGCACAGCACGTCATGATATCAAATAGTATAATTTAGATGCAGTCACACAATATATTTGTGAAGTCAAACTGCACAGTGTACAATGTATGTGCACTGTACATACAAGAGTATAAGACCCTATAAATTTTAATTTATACCTCTTGCAATCAAAAATATGTGAATTTTAAGATTTCAGTTTTTACCAGTGCTTCATATTTTAAATTCATCATAGAACTTTTACTATCTGTATCACTAGGCTGTAAATTTGTGGAATTTCTACATTAATGAAGATAAAATGTTTGAATTTTCATTTGTCTGACTACATGTACATTAAGTCAGTCTTATATGTATATACATGTATTTATGTACTGTTTATATGTATAATTCTTTTGTCATTGAAGCTGTCACAGAACTGGTTAAAACTGGAATTTACATCAGCTAGAACTATCAAAATAGATAGTCATCATTTCGTAAGTTCTATGGTCGATACAATGACCTTGTCAGCAAATACAATTTATCATTGAGTCAAATGCTGACTGACGTTTTTCATACTAATTGTTAGGCCATTATTACACAATGAATTGTCGACGGATTTTTCCGTTATTTCCCGATCATGACAAGGAGCACACGGCGGGTGTGACCGGTCGGTAGGGGATGCTCACTCCTCCATGGCACCTGATCCCACCTCTGATGTTTGGAGGTCCGTGTTTGCTCTGCTCCTATTTTGTATTGTATAATGGACTTTTGAGCTTGAATACTGTTCGTTATCTCCATATATTTCATGCATCAATTTCTCCACCGGGTATGATCACACTAAAGCATTTCACATTAATTTTATAGTATGCCAGTGTTAAATATTATTTTTTAATGTTGAAAAGGTGAAAGAATTAAATGTTATCTCTATACTATTGATTTTTTTTTTTACTTAAATAAAGTATAGCTACCAATTCTACTTTTGCAAATGTTGTAGGTTTCAATTTCACAGAAAAGTTTTGTATCAAAAGTTTGTTTCCATTTATTTTATGAATTTCAGAAAATATAGTATAGCATGGTTTGTTTTGTACAATGCAGTGTCATTTCATTCTACAATAGTAATCATTATGTTTCTCACTCATTACATATATATTGTGTTGTAGCTATTCCCAAACAATTTGAACAATTTATTCAGGCAGCAAGTGTCTCCACCAATAAAATAAAAAGGTATGCTCCAAGTATATTCCTAGCAAGATTATTGAAATGTTTTGATAATAAAAACAGTAGAGTCATGTATATGCTTTCCATGTTACTCAATGCATTGTTTTGAGTATCACTTTTTTAAAACACCAATGAACCTTCCATAATGGTATTTCATTTTGTTTTCAGAATTGATTTCATCCAGAAGAACTGTTTGAACTGTGGACTGTTTGATTCTTACTGACATTTTCAGGCTTGCTACTGTGAAAACGGCTTTACAGGAGACAATTCGTTACATTTTCCTCTATAATTAATTTGAATAAGATAATTTTATGATTATATTTACGACATGAAACAGCAACGAACACAGACTTCTTGCAGTCAACAAGTGCGCCGCCATTACGATTTCGTAAGAGAAAGAGACGGTCATGCAAAACTTGTAATTTTCCAGAAAAAACAATTGTAGGGTCGGGAATTTGGCTGAAAATAAAAATTGGGTAGTTCGGGTAACCGGAAACACACCTTTTTTTTGGCCTCGCATTCAACTGAAGTATTTCTCCCATCTCTTATAAAAAATTTTACCAGCTGAAGGAAGACTTTGATACTTTACAATATTAGTTTTACATTTTATACAAACTTTCTTATATATCTACAATTTATACTAAGAAATATTTTTTAAAAATTACCAGTTTAAGTCTTCTGTGCGGAAGATAAATAAATTTCTGTTATCTTTACGCCTCAATACTTCATATTTTATGTTCATGGATATAGAAATTCCTTATTTATTCACCTATTAAATTTTTATCTTTCTAAATATAAATTCACTTGATAGGTTCATTGTACAAAAGAATCTTCATTATATAACCACAATTTTTAATGTGTAATACAAAGAGTATTTTTACCTTTTTAATAGTCCAGAAGATTAGTGCATAACAATCGATTAGAAATAACACAAAAAATCCCAGTAATCAGAGTCACCTTTTTTCTATTTTTAGTGACAATATGCCCATCATGGTAGGAAACAACATATTCAACATAAGTGACACCCTTATGCCAAGAATTTTTCCAAATCTGAAATTCTGTCCTGGAAAAACACTGATGGCCATTACTTCATCTAATCAAATCACAGACTTGTAAGTACATGAAGTTATTCTCAATTCTGTGAAATGCAAAACACATACATATATTAAATGGTTCAGCTTTTCGTCACTATCAACAAGAATTTTCTAATACATCTGAAAGTTATTTCAGGGTGCAGGTAAACAATGATCATGAATAAGATGAATACTACATACCTACCGTTTCAGAAGTAAAACCACTCCAGAAGACTGTTTTTTATATTTGGGTTATGGTACCTAAGTCATTGACCTTTCCAATAACCTTCGACTGTATTATTTATTGTAATTGTATAAAACTCGGTCTTAGAGAAACTAGTCATGATATATCCATCAAACCTCTTACACTTGTTAATAACAAAATAAAAAAATAATAATCGCTGAGCTTTTGCCAAAACTGTAAAATTCTACTTCACTTTTTCCTAATATTTTGATAATGCATTGCTTCTAAAAATCTGTACTCATGGACATTTACAATGCAAAATCCTTTTTAAAAAAAAACATAAAATTTTTAACCTCCCTGTAACATTGTTCAGGTGTCAAAATTAAGTTCATTTTTACACCTTTACTTAAATTACAAAATCATGGCTTAGATCCTGTTTTCAAGCATTTAAAGGATCGATTAAAAAGTTTATATTGTTTTTGATTCCAACTAGACATGAATTGTTCCAATATACTGAAATGGAAAATGTACACTTTTTATTAGAATTTCATTGAATACTTGTGCTATTTAGCTATTTACAACCTTGCTTGACTTACTGCATTGTGGCAATATGTTTCACATGTACTTGCAATTTTTTTTTTAAATCTCTCCAATTTGATTTTAGTCTACAATTGTAGAACACCCAATTGTATGGCCGTTTTTGTGACATCATACATTAGTACCCGTATTACTTGTATGTTAATGACTAATCATTGTAACCATCATCAATCTTTTTTTAATAAAGAAACATTCGTTGAGTGTATAATATCTGCATTTTTTTTTCATTTTTATACACATGTAAATACATGTTTACTCTCAGTTTCCTAACTGTTAACCATCACATAAATCATTTGCATATATGTATAAGTTTAATGTCCCATTGTACTTTTAATACTCTTAAACATTTTGCATGTCTCTATGATGCATGATTCACATCTTTACACTAATTCTATGATATGTTTATTTATCCAGTTGGAATAATCTCCCCTTAAATCTTAGCCCCCCTTGTTTGTAAAGATACAAAGGCAAGCAGCAACAGGGACCCCCCCCCCCCGAGATTTTCGACTTTTGACACTTCCCCCCTTTGCTTCCGATGCCTATGATGTTGAAAACAACACACAGATAACCTTGGTATTTACATCCTTTCACAAAGTTATTTCCACATCCAAATATTTTCTAATAGTGCATAAAGGGTTTTTTAATCACGAGAGCTATCATTGCGTCAAATTAATTCAATGAATCATGTTGAGTATATTGAGTGACATGTAAATTATTATAGAAACCCAGCATCATGCACATTTTACCATTGCATGCATCAATAGTGTACCTTTATCTTGATTAAACACTTGAAAACTGATGACACTTTCTTTTAACAAAGGCAGAGATAGTTTAAAATTAAAAAAAATAACATTTTCCGATATACAGTACCGACCGCACACAACCTAACACCAGAGCGAACCCGAAGCGCACCCCGGGTTCGCTTCCTGGGTTCGCTCGGGGTCCGCTTTCAGAAAATTTGGGACCGCTCTGGGTGCGCTTCGGGTTCGCTCTCCGGGTTCGCTTTACGCACTCATGCGTGAAGCGGACCCCGCTTTAATCTTGCCGCCAGTAAGCCCCGCCCCTTGTATATTCCAAATACAGTAGTGAAATCGATCATTACTGTTTTTATGGCAATCGAAACATGTACATGTAAGTGACAATATGGAGAACGTTGATATTAATTTTCAAGAATTTCACCGTACATTCGACGTAGAATTATCACTTTTATTTTTCTTAACTTATAAGCTAAGTATATCTCGAAAGAGAAATTGTCAAATTTATTTTCGATGTATCGGATGGAGTGAAATTGATAAGAGTATCTTAATAAAAAAAGTTTTCAAATTCATTTTTTTACATTATTCGTGCGTTTTAAAATAAGTTGGAACTTCCAATTGTAATTGCAATTGCTAAATCGTAATTTAAATGTTTGAAAGACAAACAACTGAATTATGATCTTATCTATGAAATACCTGAGACATACTGTACACGTTTTTTGTTTGTTTGTATGCTGTTTAACGTCCCCCTCGAGAATTTTTCACTCATATGGAGACGCCGGTGGAGAGCTGCAAATTTTGTCCTATACTCGGCACTTACGGCCATTGAGCAGTGAGGGATCTTTTTCGTGCCAGCACCTACTGCGACACGGGACCTCGGTTTATACGGTCTCATCCGAAGGACCGGTCTCCACGTCCCACAGTGGGATTCGAACCCGCGACGTAAGGATCAACTCCTTACTCCGCGAGTCTAGAGCAGACGCTCTAACCACTGCGCCACGCGGGCGACTACTGTACACGTAAAATGCTAAGCTTTCATATTTAGCAGTTTACATTTAAGCTAGGTTGTCGTCTATTACATGTACATGTAGGTCGTGATAATCACTAAAAATTCTCATACAGTGTAACTTGAGTTTCGTTTTACAGATCGTTTATAATTTACTTCCATGCTATAAATCATTGTTTTATAAGGCGAGTTCAACGGAGGACTTATAAAAAAAAGAACAACAATCAAAAAACCAAAACAAACAAAAACTAATAGCTGGTCCACTGATAAGGACATATTATTTTTTAAAGTTGTTTTGAAATACATGTAAATGATCATTTGAATAGTTTGTGTTCCTTACTGGTTCATGACCCCACCCCCCCCCCCCCCCCACCCCACTACATACATGTACATACTGGAGCGGCATGATAACAAACAAAATTCTAAATGTTTAAAAATAAATAAAAACAAGAAAGAAAAGAAACAAAACAAGAATTCAATAACTGTAAACTCGCATGATTAAGTAGATGAAATTAAGATAATAACGCCCGATTTTTTTTTATATATTGTTTTATTTCGATGAGCCCCCCACTCCTCTCCGTACTCGAATTGTTTTCTATGGGCCGGTTGTAGCGATTTTAATTTCAAATAATATACAGTGTTCTCTCTCTCTCTCTCGTAAAGCTATTTTACTGATTTTCAGCATTCAGGTGGCAGCAAATTACATGAACATGTACTCTTCATGCAACGTACCAAAGAACTATGACGTTTCCAAATTCAAAAATCAAAAAAAAAAAGAATAATTGAATTTCTTATTGATGACATGCCCAGACGAGGTACATGTAACTTAAGGCATCGAATGTAGGGGGAGTATATACTCAGGTATACCGTGACCATGGAGACAGTATACATCCAGCTAGCAAGCGTCAATTAAAAAAACTCACCGCAATTGCTCTTAGCACCCGCAATATCTTCGAAACATGTGGATGATTACCGACACGTGATGACCTTAGCTTCACTTTGAAACTATAATTATTAAAGTGTTAAAATTAAATAGTTATGACAATGACAAAGTTCAAATACAGGTACCTATGTAGTGAAAAGATATATGTACGTTTTTGTATTAAGGTATCTTTGCAAGTTCAATTTACTAATGTTAGAATTATGTGTACTTTTTATGCACAAGTACAAAACGTACCCGTCTAGTATTTTTTTATATCCATATGAAGTATATCGAAAATTACATGTAGTGCATTTAAGAGGTTCGTGAACATGTAAACCTGTATAATTATATATATCGACGCGAAGGAAAGTGATAAGCATTTTTTTTTTGTCTTGCAAGTAGTTACAAAAATTCAAAAACATACAATGTAAGGTCTACATGTAGGATAATTAGAATTGACAAAATAATCTTTCCCTATATACATGTATTTAAATCAAGGTATTTATTAAATTTTGGTAAAAAAGTAATTAAAAAAATATCATAGTAGTTAAAAAAATGAGATTTTTTCTCTCCAATTTACGTATTGACATAATGCCCATTTATACTGTACAATGTACATTTAATTTTTTCATGATCAATTATTAAGATCGATAACTTCGATGGTGATCTGGATAAATTAAAACGTGCATGTAAATTGAAATAATAAATAAAAAATAATCAAATTAAAGCACGTACATGTTCTTATACTGTATCTTGGGATAATAAAATTCTATAACTTATCGGAGACCAGTTTTTTAAATTCCTTTTTTAAATAACAATTGTTATAATCATTATAATCTTCTTTTTTTCTATTATAAATTAAAGTACTTATTGTCTGATAAAATTACGCAATGTATATTTATATATTAATGGATTTTAAAAATATAAAGAATTAAATATGTAACTATACATGTAACATGCTACCTGGTTAATAAAAATATATAATGTATTGAAAGATTTTAGAAATAAAAAAATAATGAAAATAGATGTGTAAATATTGCATGCTGTCTGGAGAATTAAAATATATAAATGTAAAATCATGTTTAAAAATCATATTAAAAATATTTTTACACTGTACATTCACACGCCTTGCTTGTACAATGTTTAGATTACAAACTGACATGTTGACTGGTCGATGCGCTGATGGTCAACGCATTTTATCACTGACCTGTTCGGCATGTTGATTGGTCGACGCGCTGATGAGTTAATCGCTAATCCTGATTGACAGCTCTGTTACGCAACACCGAACGCGCGTTCGCTTTCTGGGACCGCTACTGAATTTGGGGTTCGCTTTCAGCGTTCGCTCTGGGTTCGCTACTGGTGCGCTCCGGGTTCGCTCGGGGTCAGCACTAGCGGACCCCAAGCGAACCCGGGGTGTTAGGTTGTGTCTTGTCGGTTCTGTATTTCTATTAAAAACTTTAATTGCTCTTTGTGTCCCACACAATTCCACGCAATCATGATTTAAACAAACTTAAATCTACTCTACCTGACAATGCTTCCTTGTAAAAATGGCTGATCATGGCTTCGCTGTCCTTGAGAATTTTTTTTTCTATATGTAAATGTTTGTTGTTTAATGTCCCTCTCCAGAATATTTCACTTCACTGGAGATGCCACAACTTGTCGGTGGAAAGCTGCAAATTCTTTACCCATACTCAGCACTTACGGCCATTGAGCAGTGAGGGATCTTTTTCGTGCCATCACCTACTGGGACACGGGACCTTGGTTGATACGGTCTCATCCAAAGGAGCAGTCTCCAGGTCTCGCAGTGGGATTCGTTACCCATGTTAAACTTCATCCAATGGTCCAACCCTACAAAAGGGTCAAAATTTGAACGAATTTAAATCTAGTCAGGTAGCTTTCACATGAGATTCAACTTGTTAAAGATTTTGAAACGATCACATCTAATTTTTACTAATTTCTAAATTATCTTCCCTTAGATGATAATATGGCTCTTTATTTTAAAAAAACTTAAATATCCTTTACTCAATAATACTCTTTGCCAAGTTTAGTTGAAATTGGTTAAGTGGTTTTGGATAAGAAGTTGAAAATGTGAAAAGTTTGACAATGACACCAAAGATGACAACCAAAAAGACAACAGACAAATTTTGATCAAAAAAGCTTACTTGAGCCATTGGTTCAGGGGAGCTAAAAATAGCTTGTCTTAAAAAAGACATTTAAATTTGAAATATTTGGTCCCAAAAAACTAAATAAATATTTTTCAGACTCAAGAGACTCATAAAATTAGAACTGAACAGCCAGGAACACAGAAACCGCTAACATTGTTGACATACCTTGTTTGTCTTTTTCAGAAATCTCAGTATGACTTCTGTATAGTTCTCGAGGAGGTAGAAACTAGGCAATACGTTAAGCAAACAAGGTCAGAGTTCTGAACTCCTGTTTTCAACATGAAGTCAGGAAGGGCGCTGACAGTCTCAACAGAGGGCAACTTCCCCAGGCAGAGGGGGGAAATATTCCAAGTTCCTTCGGATGCCATTTTTGCAAGGAACTTCAACCACCAGCTGAAGAAAGGAAATATAGTGAGTACCTGTACACTAGTCTGTTTCTCTTTTCACTGAGCCTCCTCTTTTTAAATGTTCTTACTGACAGACCCTACAAAACACACATCCAGTTATAAAACTTTATTATAAATCATTACCAGTAAGCAGTACCAAAGAAAATATAGAAAATCTGTTGTAAGCAGTTGCTTTATAACAGACGTGTTGGAATAGCGTGTGGAACCCTAATCAGGATTAAGTAGAATCAATTTTCAGAAAACGTGGTACTAATTTTTAAAACTGTATCAATTTAAACAAGAGGCACATTGGCCAAAACGCTCACCTCAGTAACTTTGGCCATCCTGTTTTTCACCAGATTTCCCCCTTGGAATACCTATTAAGCCCCCCCCCCCCCCCCACGGATCTACACTACCCAAGGCCCACTGGTTCTTCATATGAAGATTTTTCGAGATTTTTTCTCTCTACATTTCAATGTATAACTTTGATCCCTCATTGTGGCCCCACCCTACCCCCAGGGTTCATGATTTGAACAAATTTGAATCTACACTACCTGTAGATATTTCCATATTAATATAACCAATGATGGTTTTGCTGTTCTGAAGAATGTTTTTGAAGATTGTTCCTATATATTTTTCTTTGTAAAACTTTGCTATTCCATTGTAAACAAGATTTTTAAAAATTTTCCCATTTATGTAAAACTTTGATTACCTATTGTGGCCCCGCCCAACCCCGGGGGTCATGATTTGAACAAACTTGAATCTTCATTACCTGAGGATTCTCTCATATAAATATGAACAATTATGACATTGTTGTTCTTGACAAGAAGATTTTTAAAGATTTTTCCTATGTATTCCTATGTAAAACTTTGATCGTCCATTGTTGCCTCACCCTACCCCTGAGGTTCATAATTTAAATAAATTTTAATCTACACTACCTTAGGATGATTCCACATGAGATTCATCTTTCCTGGCCCAGTGGTTCTTGAAAAGATTTTTAAAATATGCCATTAATTGTTTACTAATTTGTAATTATCTCCCCTTGCAAGAGGATGAGGCCCTTCATTTGAACAAACTTGAATCCCCTTCACAGTAGGATACTTTGTGGCATGTTTGGTATAAATTGGCCCAGTGGTTCTTGAGAAGAAGTCGAAAAAATAAAAAGTTTACAGACAGACAGACGGACACCGGACGAAATGTGATCAGGCTCCGGGGCCATAAAACTTACACAAGCTTATTTTTGATCTCAGTCTCACTTTTCCTCTATATAGTTCTTTTGTAAAAGTGAGACCGAGATCAAAAGTGAGCTCATCTAAGTTTTATGGCCCCGGAGCCAGAAAAGCTCACTTGAGCCTTCGGCTCAGGTGAGCTTAAAATATTTATTCTCCTTTTCATACATATTTAGAAGAAGCTATAAATACACAATAAAATTCTTTTTGTATCAATATGTTAGCTATAAGCTTATAAAGAGTACTCTCTTAATTTTCTTGAGTATTAAATAATCCAAGAGTAAAAGAAAGCTCAGATTCATATGTATGATCATTTTTTTGATAAAACTGTATTATATTTTGCTCACCAAAAAAATAAGGAACCTACCTGCCACAATTAGGCTGAGGAAATTTTTGTTTGGCCTTATTTAGGATGGCTCTCTGTATTATATTAAATATACTTGTTTTATTGCAGTTTAAACACCTTCCAGAAAACGATAAAATGGTCCGGAAAAAGAAATGGGAGGCAGAGATACGAGAATTTACGAACCCTCATTTGATATCCCCATCCGAGACTGTTGAAGGAGGACGGACAACGAGTCTCCATTACTGGTGTAGTAAGAGAAGTAAGTAAGGCACTTATCTATAGTTTCATATGAAACACACAGCAAGGGTCGGAGATGTACCAGCAATCCGAGCAGACTCAACAGTCTGAGCAGACTCAAGAGCAGACTCAGCAGACTCAACAGTCTGAACAGACTCAAGAGCAGACTCAGCAGTCTGAGCAGACTAAA
Organism: Saccostrea echinata; assembly: GCF_033153115.1. NCBI lineage: Eukaryota > Metazoa > Mollusca > Bivalvia > Ostreida > Ostreidae > Saccostrea > Saccostrea echinata. The sequence goes on from NW_026889754.1 coordinate 6,577,320, forward strand.
GAGTAAACTCAACAGTCTGAGCAGACTAAACAGTCTGAGAAGATGGGACTGCCACATCCTGAATCTGAACAAGAACTACCTCAGGAGAAAATGAGACTGCCACTTCCTGAGTCTGTATAGGAACTACCTCAGGAGAAGATGGCACTGCCACTTCCCGAGTCTGTACAGGAACTGCCGCAGAAGAAAATGACAATGCCACTTCCGGAGTCTGTACAGGAACTACATCAGGAGAAGACAACACTGCCACTTCCTGAGTCTGTACAGGAACTACCGCAGGAGAAAATGACACTACCACTTCCGGAGTCTGTACAAGACCTACCTCAGGAGAAGACGACACTGCCACTTCCGGAGTCTGTACAGGAACTATCTCAGGAGAAGACGACACCGCCACTTCCTGAGTTTGTACAGGAACATAAGGAAAAGACTATACTTCCACTTACTGAGTCTGTTCAGGAACTTCCCCAGGAGAAGCTCGGAAGATGGCTAAGCAATCTCCTCAGTCTGTGATAGCTGATCCTCAGCCAGACCTTGTAGTCAGGGGAAGTGACGTCCCCTTAGCCTGTTCCACATGTGTAGCTCTTTCTTGACAGAACTTGAACTAGATAGTTACAAGTATTCAAAACAGTGGATCTTAAGCGGGTCAACACACTCGTAGCGCTCCATTCCTTAGGGGCCCTTTGGTGCGTCTGTGTTACTTTTAAGGAATGGAGCGCTCCTCTACAGTACCCTTATATATTCGACAAACATGTTTTCTTCATTGTACCATTACTTAAGACAATATATAATAATATTCTAACATTCAGGAAGGAACGATCTGCTATTCAGGAGGGAAGACACCGTGGAAATATGGAACTCTGTACATCTGCCCTCCCACTTCCTACACAATCTCGGTAGATTTTTTCCCAATCTTGAGCTGGATACAAACGTCAAAGGGGAAACGAACCAGCCCTTTAATAGAAGGGCGTCATGGAGAAAAAGAACTCTGTACATCTGCACTACCATCCCTTTCTCTACCCTTGTGTTTATAAAGTAAAACCAGCCTATCTTTAACTGAAGGAAGACCTCCCAGGATGAATGTCCTACAAATCAGGAAGGAGAACATCAGGGAAAAGAAGAAGTCTGTGTATCTACCCCTCCATCTCCTGTATTATCTTTGGTAGAATTTCTCCCGGAGGTTCAGCCAATCCTGATCTTGACACAGACCTCTGCTAAGGAATGTTCCAGCATCATAGAAAAGAGGAAGTTAAGCCATTAACTGAATGCGAGAGTTTGCAGCACGTTCTGTGTGAAAGCATTCAAGAAGCAAGAGGAATCCGAGTGAAATTGTCGAATCGACGCTGTATAAAGCCCAAAGAGGAAAAGATTGCGAGTAATACCACTAACGGAGGATCTCAAAACGCTACATAATCTTCAACATGCAATGAACATTCGCTCAAGCACAGTACATTTGAAGTTTATCCTTTACTTATATTTCAGTGAGGATTAAAGATTGAGGGCTTAGTACAGAAGTTGCTGGTAATTCTTCATCAGGCAATGTAAAACAAATGATAAAACTGATAAAAAATAAAATAAGGCTTTGATGATCATTAATATGTTTTTTAATAGATATTTTATCATTGCGAGAAAAAGTTCTGACAACAGTATGAAATTTGACCTACAGCACTGCCTTAAAAGTATTCGCGGGAAAACAAAATGGCGGACGTTGTAAACAAACGCCGTCTTAAACTTAACTGAAATAAATAATAAACATCGGAAAAAGTGGCAACATTGGGCAATTTCAGTGTTTTATAATAAGTTTACTGTTGAATAAAGGGTTATATTAAAGGCTTATTCCCTACATGTACTCACATCGGTCTCCCGCGTGACGCAGTGGTTAGAGCGTCTGCTCTAGAGTCGAGAAGTAAAGAGTTGATCCTTACGTCGCGGGTTCGAATCCCACTTTGGGACGTGGAGATCGGTCCTTCGAATGAGACCGTTTAAACCGAGGTCCCGTGTCGCAGTAGGTGCTGGCACGAAAAAGATCCCTCACTGCTCTATTGCCCTGAGTGCCGAGTATAGGACAAAATTTGCAGCCCTCCATCGGCAAGTGGTGGCGTCTCCATATGAATGAAAATTTCTCTAGAGGGACGTTAAACAACAAACAAATAAACAAAAACCTATTCACATCTTTTTAAACCATATTTTATTAAATATAAAATCACTGAAAAATTTAATATGCTTACCATATGGGAATTTTTGTCTTAATTTTGGGGGAAAATGAGTCCATTTTCAATTGGGACAGGGTCCTTTTACAGGACCTGGATGCAAGGGTTATTTAGCCCTACATGGTTTTCCAGAATTTCTTGGTACCTTACAGCATTAATATTTCCATCAGCTTTGCATAAAGTCCCAATGCCATACCAGATAACACAACCCCATATCATTATTGACACTCGCTTCTGAGCTGGAGGACACATGCACTCCGGAAGGTAAGCCTCATTAGAAGAGCGCCACACATAAACACGATTATTCTGTCCTATCATAATCTGTGATTTATCACTAAATATTACCTGCTTCCATTCATTATGCACTGTCTATTTTCTCTTCCCCAGACACCATGGAAGTCGCTTTCTTTTGTTTACTTCCCTTACAACCAGTTTCTTTCTCGCAATTCACCTGAAATTCTTGTTCCTGTATAAAATTCTTTGTACAGTCTTATGATGGACATTTCTGCACCTCCTGTATAACTATTAATATAGGTAGAAATATCCCACAATGGTCTCTCGCGGTTCCTTCTTACCAGTCGCTTGTCTACTCTTTGCCTGTTTCGTACCTTTTGGTAGTCTGCCGGTTCGAAGCAAAATTTAAACGTTTCCCGTGGTAATAAACTTTTTCCATATGGAACGAATTGACGACTCCGATAAATTTAACAACTTCTCAGTTTCTGTGCCCCGCGTTTTAAATCAGCAACCAGGCCTCGGGGCCATAAAACTCAGACGAGCTCACTTTTGATCTCAGTCTCACTTTTACCAAAGGAATTAATAGTGGAAAATTGAGACCAAGATCAAAAGTGAGCTCGTCTACGTTTTATGGCCCCCAGGCCAGTTGTTTAACATCATTACATATTTCTTTCGACTTGCATGCCATGTTGGAAAACACCAATGGATAAATTTATCAGACATTGATACGTCATCAGGTTAGGACATTGGTCATGTGATCAGTATACGGGAGATAACTCTAAATTAGTCAACAATCGATGAAATTTAACATAAAAAATCTTCTTTTTTTTATTTGATACTTAAATGAGAAATCCGCCATTTTGTTTTTTAGGCGAATACTTTTGAGGCAGTTCTGTATACTTGTAAATAACTCCGGAAAAAAAATACTCAGAAAAGGCAATTTGATACAAAATTGAACAAGTAATCCATACATTTTAAATTTTCACTAATGTTTCATATTTTAAAGTATTAGAATTTATCAGATGTACGGAAGTCTTATTCTGTGTAATGATATATTGCAATTTAAAATTGAAAATTTTATTCTATTTCTCAGGACTTTTTACATGAACGATTCTTTTACTTTTGTTGACAATCGCCCTCGACAAAGAAGGTAAGGCGTAGATAATTATATACTATCGGTTACACTAAAAAGGATAGAAATCAAGAAACACATTGAAACATGATGCAGTGTACGTTTCTTTGCATTGCCCTTTAACTTTTCGGTTAATTTTTTAACTAAATAAATAAATCCAAAGTGACTATCGAGAGTCACATCATTAAGTCAAATTTCACAAGTCAAACTCTTCATTAAGACACAACGATTTTTCAAGTAGAGTGTCATGCCTGAAGATACCTGACGGTTAAACTTCAAGTGCCTTTCTTAAACATGGCCGTAAGAATTGGGGGGGCCGTGCCCCCCCCCCCCCAATAATTTTGCCGATATATAGAATACTATAGAAAACATAGCTACTACATGCTTGTGCCCCCTCACTAATAACGTCTGATGACCCTTTTTTTTTCTTCTTTTTTTTTTTTGCTTGTCAAGGAATTTTGGCAATTGAAAGTGCCCCCCAACTGAAAATGTATTGTTGTGCCCCCTCAAAGTGAAATTGCTTCCTACGGGCCTTTAAATAGAAAATGTTCCTCTTACCTCACTGCATAGAGAAATGATGCGAATAAGATTTTGGAGGACATATTTTTGTTAACCGAGTCCAAGTTCAGAATTAATATACTTAGCACGCACAGGAATATTTCATGGAACGAGTGAATGTTCAGTTTATATATGCATAAAAATTTATCGTACAGTAAAATTTCGATTACATATAGTTAGCAATCAGTCTAGGTGGTTAATAGTGCTTCCTAACTGAAAATGTGTGGCTGTTCCGTGCCCCCTCCCTCCCAGAAATTGCTACCTATCTCTCTGTCGTAATGTGTGTATTCATCATTCTGATGCTCTCATTCTTTGTGTTAGTAAAGCAAAGCCGTAGGAAACGGAGGGTCGTGCCCCAATGATTTTGCCGATATAAAGAATACTATAGAAACATAGCTACTGTATGCATTAACCCCCTCAATAAAAACGTCTGATGACTTATTTTGCTTGTCAGGCAACTTTTGTTAATGATCTTCATAAGAGGATTCATTTCAGACTTCCCTTTGTGAAAGAATGAGATTTTCTGTTCCAATTGTTTCAAAGCTGCTTCTCTTCGGCTGCATCTGGAACATTTACACCCTCCTCCTTTAAATTATTTAGATAATCAAGGTTATCAAAACTAAATAATATATAAGATTGCTAATGATAAATTAATGCTTTAAAATTTTCTACTCATAACTGAAATATGCCTCGAAACATAAATTTGAGCAAAAATGACACATGTGCAACAAATGGATACAACTTATTAACTTTTATTCTTTAAAGGTGCTTAGATACAGATTTGAAGTTAATATTTTCTCAATTTTTCTGTATAATATCACGACTTACATATTGCAATAGTATTTCACACGAAAATATAATTAAAAACTTATTTTATCTGGAAATTATTGGAACTACGAATTCTTGGACGCGTTTGATTAACACGTCCTTGCACTTTCACAAATTTTACCTTTATCCTTAATATTTAAGAAAAGAAGCGATTTTGTTGTGTATTAATGAAAAACATTACATCTATAATCCAGAAAATTCAGAGTAGAAATGTGCAAAAGCAAACCCCCTCACATCGTCAGTCCGTGCTCAGTGTTGTATACAGAGTTTAACAAATTGAATACATCCGTGAAACGTAAACTGTTTTTGTAAACAGGGCACGAGCTCTGTTATTGTTAATGTTTACGATTCACCGAGTGTGTTCAATTGTTAAAGTCTGCACACACCACTGAGCACGGACTGACAATACTGTGAGTGGGTTTTCCTTTCGAACATTTCTACTCTGAATTTTCTGGATTATAGTTTTAATATTTTTCATTAATACACAACAAAATTGCCACTTTTCTTCAGTATTAAGAATAAAATTAAAATTTGTGAAAGTGCAAGGATGTGTCAGTCAAACGCGTCCTGAAAGAACTATATGCGGTATATGCACATTTTTGCCCCCACAAAAGTCATATTTTGAAAATTTCTTGAAATGTGCTGAATTGTGTATATTGTGTGAGAAATCTAAATTAACAAAAAATATTAGAGTTTCGAAGTAGATTATTGGCAACTTTTGTTTCTATGACGTCACAAACTATTCGGATTTTGTGTTATTTTTCAGAAAAAGGAAAAAATGGACAAAATTTATTCAATTTTTAATATAGAATTTATAGAGCGCAGGCCTGCTCAAGAACAATAATTACATATTTCATTGATATTATCATTCTACACATTATATCAAAATATTGAGTTGGAGCAGACCTGCGCTCGATGACTTTTACTCAAATTATCGACGTAATATACACTTTTTCTGTATAAATCATTGAAATTTAGAATTTACGTCATCTTTCTGACGTCATATCTAACATATGGCGTCATGGCTTATGAAAATATTCAGTGCTTTGAAGTCTGCAGATATTCCCCTGTTTCAGAACATAATTATATATTTCTCCGTCAAAGTTTGATTTTGGGGGCAAATATTGGTTATTACCGAATATAGTCCTTTGAAGTTTCAATAACTTCGAGATGAAATAAGATTTTTATTATATTTTAGCATTAAATGCTATAGAAACTTATAAGTCATGAAATTATACAGAAAATTTAAGAATATATTAACTTCAAATCTGTGTCCAAGCACTTTTAAACATAACTTAAATCAAAATTCGTTTTAGAGCGTTTTGTTGTAATTTCAGAATTTAGCAGATTACAATATCTACCAGAGAAATCTTTTAATTTCATATAGATATTGCTGTAATTTACACGCAGCAGTTAAGGCTACAATAAAGAGGCGGGGCCTAATAGTAGTAGAAGTATGCTGATTGTAAAACACATTAAGCCACACCACATTTGCTATATAATTCTATTAATTATGTAGATGAGCTAAAGGCTCAAACTACGTAGCTCCACCAAGGCTTTTAGATCATTTACATATTTATTATAAATAAGCAGATCTTGAACCTTCTTAGTTTACTTACCAGACACACTTAAGCTCCACCCAGTTCTTTATACAGTTTATACAAAATATGTAAATGAGTTAAAAGGCACAGAATAATAAAGGCTTTGAGAAATCTGCTCAACTCTTTTTGCTATATACTCTTATAGAAGGCTCAAGATCTGACTTATTTATAATATGTAAATAAGCTAAAAGGCTTGTTCTTTATAACCAACAAAAAGCTTAAGAAGAAGTACTTCCCAATATGTATATGAACCAGAAGTTTTATCAGGATCTTTACCATAAAATCAACTGAAGGCTTAGAAAGTTCCTCTCATATGTTAATGCTCCAGAAAGCACAACTGGTTTCTACTATATTAGGAAATACATAAATCAGTCAAAAGCCTCAAATGCTTACAATATACAGGACAAGTATTCATTCTATAAATTCATGGAGTACTGACGCTTTCAAAGTAATAAATGCAAAATTATTTGTTATAGCTCAATGATTCCACAAATTACAAAGATGTAGCAGACTCCTTCTAAGTATTTAATTAACAGAAGGCCTCACTTTAAATCTCATCTACATGCAAAAAAAGTTAAAAGGTAAATGTTCTTAATCATTTATTGAACATCAACAGTATAAAAACAAAACAAAACAAATCAATCATTAAAATTACAGTGTACATAAAGGATTGAAATATTGAGGAAAATTATTGGTGAAGTTTAAAACAAATCAACAATAATTAAAGCATTTACAAAAAATGAATAATGAGTTTTATACTTTTTCATTTTTAGCTTTAAACATATCAAGAACAAAAAAATAAAAATAAAAAACAACAACAACAAAAACTAAAACAGAATCATTAACAATCAAAATATACATCAATGGAATATTGATTGCACCCTTTAAAAAATATAAACCATCAAAATCCCTGAAATATACAAAACAATTTTTATGCATATTGTTTGGGTTATATCTTTTGTAATGTAAAAATGTAAAAGATGTAAAAAACAAAAAACAATATTCACATCAAAGACATGCAAATATAAAAATATATACATCATCAAAAAGCCATCCTTGTCAAGTAAAAAAGATGTCACTGTAAAAATTACTTTAAACAAAAAGCCATCTTGGACAAAAAAAAACCCATTGTGAAATGATTTTAAACATTGCCAGACATAGCAGCACAGTTTATCTACAAATGGTAAAATATTTTCAATGAGGTTTATATAATTTTGTCAGAGGTAGAAATATTTGTCATTTAACTTCATAATAACACAAACTAAAAGCATCAATATTATGTTTGTAAATACAATATAAACAGGCTATTAAAAAACTTATACAGAGTATCAGTGTACAAGTAAGTGCGACTCTAAATTTTAAAAATTGTAAAATATTTTCAGTGAGGTTATATCATTTTGTCTTTCAATGAGGTTTATATCATTTTGTCAGAGGTAGAAATATGTGTTATTTAACTGCATAATAACACAAACTAAAAGTGTCAATATTATGTTTGTAAATACAATATAAACAGACTATTAAAAAACTTATACAGAGTATCAGTGTACAAGTAAGTGCGACTCTAAATTTGTAATTGAGACATTAACTCTATTTCACTTTCATCTTCCTCAAACCAAATAAGCGATTTCGCAATCTAAATGTAGTTAAATCTTCAATATTGTCTGCATTTAAGCTGTGTTGCCTTCTTTTATACTGACATAACCAATATATGATGCAAATTACAATGAAAATCAAAGAAGCTATTATACCAGCCGAAAGAGAAAAACAATAGATAAGAAGAGTGATTAAATGATTGTGTAATTTTAAAGCTATATCTTTTAAACTTCTGTATCAAAGTTACTGAATTTTGATAATGGATTTTCACTTCAAATTAGAGGTGTTATATAATTATCTGTACAACACAGACAGACAATTTAGAATAGTTGCAAGAATGAAGACTATAAATTTGTTTATCATGCTAATTATAGTAAATCCAGTTTCCATATTTCTCGGGCTTTTTCCTAAGTCTTTGCGGCAACACTTTCCTGTTAGGTTCTTGTGCTAAGTTAATTTCTGTTCTTTCTACATTTACTTTCTTGTTTTCTTTTAATAAATGAAATAAATTTTTGACAAAATATTTTACATAATTATAAATTTGTTTCATAATGTCATATATTTCTACTATTTTTCTGTGAATGCTCATCACTTGATTGCATAGATATGTAAGTAATCCTGTTAAACCTAAAAAAAAAAGATAAATTTTTTCAAGAATAATCCTCCAATAACAAATACTTCATGTAAGTTTACAAATCAGCATTTTCATGTTGAATGTCATTTTCAATGTCAGCCTGATGGTCTCTCAGCAGTCGTTTATTTACAAAGCGTCGTTTAATTAAACACAACACGGTACACAAGCAACTGGTTAATGACAGGCTTGAGAGGCAAATAGAAATAACTGAAAGTCAAGAAATAAAGTAAACTAAGAAAATATGAACAAGTAACTAGAAATTTTGATTTTGAAGAAAATAGACAGGAATGCATTTAAATTACTGTATAAATTTGTTAGGTAAAACATTAAAATTTAAACTCAGAAATGTTACTATTTAATTCATGAATATTTACTTATGAGAATGGTAAGTGTGGTTCCACTACTGCCAGTATCCTAAAAAAATGTAAGGGGAAAAAAACTTCCATTGAAACAAAAAGACAGGATGAAATGTCACTGTTTTATGACAAGTTCTGCTATCAGTTGTAGTAAAATTTACCTCATAAGTTCCTCTCTCTCAGTAGGTTGTATGCCGTTACTCACTGTGTCAGTTGTCTCCGTGGGGAAAGATGAAGGCTAAAAATGCAAATATGCTTAGTATGACAACCCACTAACTACAAAATGCAGATCAATCAAACACCACTTAAAGGGGGGGGGGGGTAGTAAAATTTACCTCATTAAGTTCCTCTCTCACAGTAGGTTGCATGCCGTTACTCACTGTGTCAGTTGTCTCCGTGGGGAAAGATGAAGGCTAAAAATGCAAATATGCTTAGTATGACAACCCACTAACTACAAAATGCAGATCAATCAAACACCACTTAAGGGGGGGGGGGGGCAATTTTCATGGCTTCATATGTCAGGATGGTTTTTTCATGCTCATTACTGATGCTAGAATATTTTATTAAACATACTTGAGATACATGTTAGCATATAATTCATATGGGGGGGATTAAAACCAAGACAAATACTACACAATCTTTCACTGATGCATATTACTTTCATCAAGCTACAATATACAAGAAAAATATTTGAAAATATACTACCAAAGATTTATCTATGGTACTGGTACTGGGAGATGCCATGGTATGTCGAGTCTTGGAAGTGGATGTTGCTTCAGTTTTAATTTTCTGTAACAGATAATGAATAGCTTGAAAGATTCTTGAATCAATATATATTAATGTCATAAACACAGTAAATCAATTTCAATTAAACAGGAAAAAATGTTAAAAAATATACCTCAGAATTAACTAATGTATCAAAGGGTGTTTTCACCACTGTTTCCATGGAGACCTCAGTTGTTATTTCCTGTAAGAAGTATTAAATTGTCTGATAGCGAGCTCTATAGACTAACAAATTCCTTGTGATGATGGTGGGAAAAAAACATATAGGTGACCAAGTTATAGTTCTTGCAATGAGTTCAAATAAACAACAATAATCATGTTATCTCTTAAAATGTATGCGAGGGCCTTTCCTTAAAAATTTATACTTCTTGGACTCTGTTTTGGAAATGCAACTAACATATAAAGAATCATGTGAAAACACAGTCTAGACTGAGTATGTGCGAGCAGATTACATATATAATTGTCACACTAAACAACATAGTAATTCGTAGGAGGTAACAGGTAGAGCTTGAGATATATATCAACACCATAAATACATATAATTCATTCATATTAACAGGAAATGCTTGCGAATATACTCCCGATTTAACTACTGTCTCAATGTTTTTTTTTTTAATTTTTTTTTTTATATCATGGCATAGCACTCCAGGTACACATACAGTACACATTAAACAACATAGTAATTGGTGGGAGGGGGGATACTTACACATGCAACACTATTTAAGTAGACTGTAATTTTGCTTTGCGACAAATAAAATTTGTTGTCACATGTCAGAGGCGTTTCATCAACGTATAAAACTCTAATTGAAGTACAACGCAGGTCCATGACGCCACTCTCCTCAAAATGAGTAAAACGAATAACGTGAACATCATCTGCCATACACCCCTTGTACAGACCCTCTCCCATCCAGTTGCAAATCGCATTGGTACAAACATCATAGAAATAGTGTCCCTGGACACCATCAAACCAAACAAATAACAATAAGCTGAATAACAACTGCCTCATGCTCATCTTTTACCGCTTCGAATTCATAATGGCGTTCTTGCAGAATGCAATTTTGGTAATACCGATCCCGACACAATTAGCATTAAAAAAAATCTGTATTATATATATATATATATATATAAATCACTTACCCTTTTATTGATACTTTTATTTCTGGAATCGGGGCACAATATTTCTTTCCAATAAAAGGTTCAAGCTCTTCATCCCAGTTCTCTCCCTCTATTTTCACTTCATACTTAGGTAGAGAAGTGTTTCCTTTTTTGCAATCATTTTGTTGCAACTTTTCAGAATCTAACTTATCTGCACAGCTTGTGCAAATATTTTTCCCCTCACTTCGTAAATTTGTGAGTATAATCATACTCACATGCTGTGAATTTTTTCGAAATATTTCTATTTTTCCCACACTTTAGAAGGTGGTAGGAGAACCTCTTTGTCTGTATAACATGCGATTTATCATACGGACAAATTTGAAATTCCTCACACTCCTGATAGTCAGCCATATTTTCATATAGTTTGTAAAATGAAAGTTCGTCATACTTTATATCACTGATTGCTGACACATTTAAAAATTTATTATCTTCATTTATCCTAATTAGGGATTTCTGTCCGCCCGTCTTTCAGTGCACTGATATAATAATAATTAAGAAATATATGGAGAACCATAATTTATCACTAAATAAAGATATTAAAATATCGGTAACTTCGCTAGACAAAAGATGTTTTCTTCTTATTTGATGGATTACTTTATGTTGGGATGATTTCGAGTCATGAAGCTTAGATATAAAGGAGGAAAAGCGAGTATGGTTTTGTATATATGTATAATAATTTTACATATATAAGAAAATCGTGATAAAAAACCAATAAATAAAGATTTTGAAAGTTCATTTACGTCAATAGACAAAAGATGTTCTCTCTTTTTTTTGTTGTTGATGGATTACTTGTGGGGTGGGAGGAGGAAAAGCGAGTATAGTTTTGTAAATATGTATAATAATTTTACATATATAAGGAAATCGTGATAAAAAACCAATAAATAAAGAATTTGAAAGTTCATTTACGTCAATAGACAAAAGATGTTCTCTCTTTTGTTGTTGTTGATGGATTACTTGTGGGGTGGGAAGTCTGATCTATAGTCATGATTTTTTTTAAATGTACGTATGGTTTTGAATAAATGTATAATAATTTAACATATGCATAGGAAAATCGTGATTAAAAAAACAATAAATATAGATTTTGAAAATTCATTAACGCCAATAGACAAAAGATGTTCTCTCTTTCTCTCTCTTTTGATTGATTGATTGATTACTTGTGGGGTGGAAAATCTGATCTATAGTCATGATTTTTTAATACAATAAATGCCGTAATTGAATGGTGGACTATATAAATGAGAAAAAAGAAACGACGAATCACATATCTTTCATAAGATATTAAAAAGATCACCAGTCTGATATGACTTCTGAAATCCGCTTCGATAGTGAGATCAGTGGTGATGGTGAAACACCAATGTTCAATATTAGAGGAAACGATAATTATAGAAGGGGACACTATGGAATGCAATTCTCATATTTCCGTAGAAGAGTTTACATACATCTCCAAGGTATGCTTTTATTGTCGTTTTGCATATTTTTGCACCTTTATAATTTCGATAAATTAAAGATTCTAGAATGCAGTAAAACTAAAGACTAAAAAATGCATTTTGCTAGACAATAACAGAGGGAAACAGGTTTCCCTACCAGAGGACGTACTGATGGCTATTCTTAATATGTCGGAAGAGCTGAAAGCCGCTATTGACCTTACGAGGAATTTATCGGCACCTCCAAGTCCACCTTTGGTTAGTATCATCCTTAGTTGACGCAAAGTTAAAAGGGGGGGGGGTTTAATATAAACATTAATAACGTTAATTTAAGTTAATATTCATATTATTGTATTATATTTAGTTAAAAGGAAATGAAACTTAGATACATATTCTTTACAAGTACCGTATATAATTGTGCTTTGCAGAAAATTACAATGCTTTTCATTAATTTAATAGAATCGTTTACCTCCACTGAAGAGGGCCAAAGCTGCCGCGCGGAGAGTCATTTTAAAGGATAATGATACAGACGAGGACGAAATTCTTACCATATGAATGGTTACGATCAGAAAAGATGTCTCCTAAAAAATTTCAAAACTCCTCATGACCCTTAGGACAGTTGTTCTGCTACGGTGGTGGAAAAATAACCATATTGTATATTGAATTAACCAAGATTGTATATGGACACTTAAATATTTTTGAATTTAATGAAATATCTTCTTTTTTTCTTTGTAAAACTTTATAGAAAATCCACAATTTATTTAATTTTAAGAAGAAATTATTTAAACAAATTTTACAGAGCCTTTTGGAGTGTTAAAATATTAAAAGATTATTTTTTTAGAAAGATATTTATTTGGAAATTAAATCATGTATGAGTACAAGTGTATTTCTTTTCATTCAATTACTTTGAGCACTAAATGAATACATACAAAATATTTATTGTTGGAACATTATTGCGATTTTTTAATGTCCATAGGAGTAACCTTCAACACCATATGGTGCCAACCAGTATCGTTTATCATCAAATGGAGACAAAGAAATTTTATTGATGGCTTTTAGATACAAGTCATGGTTTTCACTTCGTATAGAGTTCATAGTATGTCTTTCCAGTTCGCGCTTGTATAGACAGTCCACATAATTCTGATAAACAAGGTTTCTGGAGACCACGGATTTAGAGATCCCTTTGGCCTTTTTCACTTCGCTTTCTTTACCATCGTTGATAGTAAATGAATACATCTTTGGTCTTAAACCCACAAATCCTATGATAGGAACTCCTGTTGAATATAAAATGCAAAACATATTTTTATATTGCTGAAACAAATTCATATTGCAATTGAGAGATAAAGAAAAAACTCACCCCCAGTTTCATTTTTCATTTTTCCAACCACCTTTTTGTTTTTCTCATTGAATAAGAAGTGCTCTCTTGAAGTATCGAAAGCGTCAATGTGTTGGTTTATTTCTTTGTACAGATCATCGACTTCGAACCTGCAGAATAAATGTCATTGAAGTGAATTTTCACTTCAACATTTTGGTATTCAGATAAAATTAAATAATAAAGCTTGATTTACCTGTAAAACAGTGAATCGGTATCAGTCATCAGCAATTTGGCATTCTCTCGGTATTGTTTCTTAATGAATCCGTAATGGAACTGATACATGAATAATTTGGAGAGGTCTAATATTGTCATACCAATATAAATGGGTTTATTTAGTAACAATTTTACTTTCTTGTTTTTCACTCCGACAAGATGTGAATTAAAGATGGTGAACATCTCGAAACTAGGTTTGCTGACGAGTTTCTGTAGTCTTTTTTTCGTATGCTCTAAATTGAAATTCATTCTATTTCAAATATTCTCCATGGTTTTTCTGAAATATTAAAAGACATACAGTGATATGTTTTTTAATATAAATAATCTAATAATTTATGTCACAACTCTAATGAAGTCAACTTACCCAAACACTATGTTGTTGTAGGCTTTGTGAAGAGAAACATCAAAGTCATTCTGAGCCTCCCGTCTCTTTCTGGTGTTGTAATCGATGTAGGGTTTCAGCCATGCAGATTGCGTAAAGCTTATGACTCGATGTATTTCTCTGAGCACCAATCTGTTATTAATATAGAATTGTAGATTCCTTTAATGAACGAGATACTTTGTCTTTGTTCTAAGTGTAGGCACTAACTTCTTCGATATCTCTCCAGTAGCTTTCTTTGCATGAAGTTTCTCAAATAGCTTACGGCAGTATGGCGATAGATCGTTTATTTTAATAGATAATGACTCTGGCGCTAATGGGAGATCATTATGAAGATCATGCAAATGATTTGGATAATCAAGTGTCACCTCTAGAATGTACCCTGTGTTTGCATCTTTCTTTATGTTCATAATATCAAGTTTTGATTGATTGATTGTATGTTGTTTAACGTCCCTCTCGAGAATTTTTCACTCATATGGAGACGCCACCATTTGCCGGTGGAGAGCTGCAAATTTTGTCCTATACTCGGCACTTACGGCCATTGAGCAGTGAGGGATCTTTTTCGTGCCAGCACCTACTGCGACACGGGACCTCGGTTTATACGGTCTCATCCGAAGGACCGGTCTCCACGTCCCACAGTGGGATTCGAACCCGCGACGTAAGGATCAACTCCTTACTACGCGACTCTAGAGCAGACGCTCTAACCACTGCGCCACGCGGGCGTATCAAGTTTTGAAATCTCTTCCCTACATAACCATCTGAAATCTCCAACAGGTAATGGTTCAACCATTGCACCACCATACAAATTATTCATATCGAAATAGCCAAGATATACATTTGCCTGATCAGGATCGTAGCTTTTCTCAATATATGGATTGTTAGCCTCTGCATGACGCATGGTCATCATTGACACACCTCCACGCACACCTTTCTCTATCATTTGATATTGTTCTAAGTCAGTTATCAATTCCAGTTGAACATTAGTCATTTTTAGGCATGCACTCCAGCACATACCGGCTAGTGTATAATACTGCGCTGGATCTAACTCGAAACTCTTCAAAGACACGCTTCTGAATCGTTCAAATACGTCTGCTAAGAGCAACACATCACATACCAAATATAAATCATGGTACTCTCCCATTGTTTTTATATTCATATCTTTCCATACTTGCTGAGCATGTTCATAGTCTTTATCTGAAATGTGACAATTGTTTATTGTTTTGAAGAATTCGGATTTTGGAGGTAACTGATCAGTCAAAAATTTCGATGAATCGGTGATAAATGAATAAGGGTAAACGCCTTTTCGCAGTAAAAGTTTTCTTTGATAAGAGGATTTAAAATGATTGTTAAACTGTTGGAAATTATGCTCACCACACGATTTGAGATTCATCACTAATGTGTCCAATGAGGTTGAAATAAATTGGAAAGAATCGATAAATCTTAGGTGTGAGACTGTAAATGACACGTAAAGTTCATTCGTGTTAGCGATGACATTCAAACGTTCGCTTTTAAATTTACCCAGCTTCTGCATTATTAGATGACCATCAAATCCTCGTAAATTATGCAGAACGACTGGTATAAATTCAACTTGTTTGAACTGTAAATTTCAATTTTTATGTGCAATACCAAAAATTTCACCAGTGATATGGTCATGGTTTCTTACTTTGTCATATCTATTTTGAAATTCTAGTCCACAAAGATGACAATGTGTAGCTTCATCAAAGAGGACTTCCGTCTCTTGAGTAATTTTCATGGGCTCTACTTGATGTAATTTATCCATAATTGCTCTCTCTTCTTTGAGTAATTCGGATAAAAATGTTTCAACATTTTCTCCGCGATAGATGACAGGGGATTTAGAATACCTTTTGTCTGTTGATACAATTTGAAATGCAAATCCACAAGGATCAAATTCAGATAGACTGATAGTGTGTGAGGAACTTGGATCTAGATCACATGTTTGAATTGGTCGAACATAAGTTTCAAAATCAGCATAAATAATGAAAGGCACCTTAAGTTGCTTAGGAATTTCGCTGAATTCCAAAACATCAATTTCACCTGGTATTGGCATTTCTATTTTTTGCTCCCCAAGAGACATACAAAAGTCAGTGTGCTTATCTAAATTCCTTTTATCCAGAAAACCATGCAAACAATATGGGCAATAATAATGCGCATGACGACCTCTACCCCCTTCTGTCCTGTAGAGAAATCGGTTTAAATTTTTTATTAAACAGTAGTGAAATGTTTCCTTGTTCTTTAAATAAAGCAAATCAATATGTGATTTTCTTTTGGATTTTGTTATTCGCATTGGGAAGATTTCCTTTATCTTCATATCCAAAGACGTTTATGGATACATCGTTTTGATTTTCAAACTTCGTTATTTGCGTTAAACGGACTGGATATTGAATACCTCCCATGTTTACTTAAGTGCGGAAGATAATGATTCAGTCTAGAAGGATTGTGCTTTACGGGGTAAAGTTTTGCTAAAACAGAATACAGGAAACACTTCTGATCCTTATTTTTTATGTTCACTAAGGATCTGCTCTTCCTTAACTCCTCAGGCTCTTTAATGTAATTTCCACCTTTCAGGGGGGAATATACGACATAACACAATTCTAAATAAATTATTTTCGATAATATCCAGTCGGAGCCTTTCATTATAAATTCCTCTTTCGAAGTAAACATTTTTTGGTAAGCCTCGTGGAGATTATGCATATTAAAGTCCTCTGTGGACAAATGGTGGTATGTGGTGCTGCGAAAATGTGGCATGGCTTTTTCAATCTGACCTTCCTTTTCTCGGATAAATTCTACTCTTGTGACAAGATACCATTTTAACCCTTTCCTGTCTGGTGAATGAGAGACTATAAATTCTCTTATTTTCGCCTCAATGTTTGAATAAAACACAAGCAAATCGAATTTCTCTTTGTATGTTGGCTATATTTTGATTGACGTTACATATCCATTGCTTGCTTGTGTAATTTCATGCTCGTTATCACCACTTTCGTTTTCTAATGTTTCCTCAAAAGTTGTAGTTTTTTTTTTCTTGATTCAATTGATGGAGATGATGGCTGTTGCACCGTCTTGGACGATGAGGGGTGAGAATTACCTCCTATTTGAAGGTTGGCCATCGACTCATGAAAGCGTCTATAGTGAGTTTTAAAATTATCCTTTCTGTTGAAATGGTGATCACAAATGAGGCAAACGATTTTCTCCCGTTTTGACCTTATGTGTCTGGTTAAGTCTGACTTCCGTTTATAACTTTTCTTGCAATCCTCACATTGATATTTTTTATCATTCCCATCCATCATCCATTCAACTATATTTTAACCATTGTTTTCTAAATGTGTTTTTCTTCTTCGAAGATAGCTTCTCCTTTCGCTTGATGATGTCTGCAGCCTTCTTATATATATCCACTTTGGCTGAGTCATCATCAGAAATATTGGTTTTTATGTTTTTCTCCTTTACGCTCTGATTATTATGCAAATCCTTATAATCAGTGTCAGTCTGTACCTTCTCTTCTAAATCAGAAAAAAATCTTTTAACAGGACTCTGATCTGTCGTGTTCTCATGTTCGTTCTTTATTTTGGTTTTAGTGTTTTTTAGTTCGCTGACTTTTCTTTGCATTTCTGTATCAACATTCATTTCCGGAATATTTCCTTTGCTCTGATTAGAATGTAAATCTAAATATTCAATGTCAGAATTCACCTTCTTTTTATTTTCTGTTTTCACATTAATGTCATGCAGTTCACCGACCTTTCTCTGCTTTTCATTATCCATATTTGAAATATTTGGCTCACTCCGATTATTCAAATTCCTCTCGTGATTTTCCAATAACTTCTGATATTTTTCTTTCGGAACTAACACAATCTCCTTTGCCATTATAAGACAAATATCTGATCACTGGTAATAATAATATTGGTACAAGTTTTTGAATTCTCACTAAAATTTCCTTTTTAACACGTTTAGCTATTTTCCTGTCGATCAGTTTCCTTAACAATGCTTTTTTTCTTCTCAGTTTTATTTCTTCCTTTTTAGCAAGAGGATATACACCATTCAAAATGTTGTAAACGATTTCTACCAGGATGTTTAATTGATGGTTGTCAATGGTTCGAAGTATCTGAACCCTTTGCGTCTTGTGAGTAAAAGCCAGCAATTTAAGAAAATCCAAATGTCTCTTAATAGATGAGGTCATAACTTTACATTGGTAAATAAAGTATTGTATCCTCTTCTGGAAAAATGTTGGAAGAAAGGCGGTTTCTCTCAGCTGTACCCGGATAGAGTGTCACACACAAATAAGAATATGGAATATCAGTCGCTTTTTTATAAGCATCCATGAAATATTTTGATTGGTTAGGGAACATCTGTCTGCCCAAAGTCTTCACTTGCTGCTCATCTCTTGGATTTTTAAAAAGTATTATGTAATGCGCATTTAAAGATACTGTTCGCATGTACTTTCCAGGCGGAAATATATTTTGAAGCAAAAATATAACAGTTATACCCATGTGGTGAGAATAAGTTGTAAATAAGTTCATTAATTCAGCGTTATTTGCAGCCTGTCCCATGACATCATCCAATACCAATAAAATGTTCCCATATTCGTTAGAAAAATTTTCTAAAGTCTTTTAATCTAGTATTCCTTGCAAAAAGGTAATAGATGTTATTTCTCTCTCTATTTGTTCAAACAATGACTGCCAAATACCAAAAGCGTAAAGTATATGTTTTATGTCCGATTCGAATAAATTGAGATGTTTAAGCAGAGAAAATACAAAAGTAGTTTTTCCGGCATGTGATTGTCCCGTCACAGTTATGTTACTGTTGGATTTAAATTTAGTAAGATTCTCAATTTCCAAATCCATCATCATTCCAAGGAGTCAAGTAGTGAAATGAAAAACAAATGTTGGAATAAGTCATATATCTTTATTCAAATATATTTACTCAGTATGTCATACATGGTTTGTTAAACATAGTGAAAATGTGTGCTTTATAAAGTTTAATACATATAAATCATTCAATTCACAAAAAGGTGAAAACATGTCTAAAAAATCTTGGAACGATATGTTTCGCACTTTAAAAAAAAGATTAAATATAGAATAATACCCACATACTAATGAATCATTACACTGCACAGATAACTGATTAAAGTATACATTGTTGGCTATTTTATGAAAGTCAATAAGTTTTTTGTCACCTGCTACTCCTAGACTGTCAAAAATCTCCACACGATTTCCATCATTGTAAACTGCAAGCCAGTGTTCTCCTTCGTGACCAGACGGTTTAGTGTTAACTATGAATCTTTTATTGACTCCAAGTTTTGAAATCTGATTTGCTGGGAAAACACCAATTATATTATCCCTCATCAAGGGATCACACTCAATCATGCATTTTAGTTGTACGTTACTGAGAGCAGTATTTTTTTTTTTTACGAGGTTATTATATCTCTGGCCTGGTTAATCTCAAAAAGAGCAGAGTATTGCCCCCAAACGATAGCAGTAACTGTCTCTGGCAGGGCGGAACCAAACTGTACTTCTAAGCGTACATTACCCTGCTTAAGTAATGTTAAATATTCCCCTTGTTCGAAAGTGGGTTCTAGATCGAAGCAGAATATGACATTTCCTCCTTCAGAAAACTGTTTCCTTGTGATTGAGTTCCCTCCATCAAAGAACCATTTTCCTGCATTGTCGAATAGATTTACGTAAGCTGAAACAATACTGTGTCCTTTTGTACCATCAAAATTAAGTTTTATAGGTGTATTCCCTACAGGATTACCATCACTGTACAGAGCTATCTGGGTAATGTTAAAATGTTGAAAATTATAGGGGTTCTTTGTAAAATCTCCAGCCACTGCTTGTGAAAGCGCAAAAGCGACATACATTCGGTCAGGTCTTGTTCCCGAAAACATATTTTCAAAAGATACGTTCAGTAGACCCTTCGCCAGATTATACATTTTTACTGTGCTTTTTTGTATGGATATTTGGCAGTTGTAGTTTCCAACATTTTGGCATGACTGAGTATCACGGCGGGATTAATTTTACATTTGCATACGCGCAACACTACTTCTTCTATTTGTATATTGTAGTTTTTCCCTGTGGCAGTGGTCAAGAGAAGACAAAATTCAGGTCGTGTACGATAGAATTTAAGGGAAATACCAACTTGATTGAGAATATATCGATCCATCTGGAACAGTTCATGCATAATGGGTCCTTCAAGGTCTATGCTCAAGCTTCCCTTAATAAGTGCAGCTCTCTTCAGCAATCCAGAATTTCTTCCACTCTTTGCATTTACGTCATCAAATTCTCCCGCGTGATCACTTTCCCATAACTGTGAAGTCAACTGGGATGATTTTACATCTGTACCATAGTAAATTAAAGTATTTAACATGCTTAGGTACGGATAATGTGCCCCAGAGCTGTTGATGGGCTTATTCTGCATAGATACATCTACTTGACTGAAAAGAGATGGTAGCAGTAAGTTCTCTGGACCAATGATATCATCCACTCCAAGGGCGGTTTCACCATTCATGACTTTAAGTTTAACATAAATTCTGCTTCTTTTGAGGTCTATGTAGTCCATTCCGTTTTGTGCAGAAAGCTGATATTCAATAGGTGAACTGCCAGAAATTTGAGATATTGGACGTACATCCTGAAAATAGATGTTTTCCACAGCAGTTTGAGTTGGTGGCAAATCAAATAGAGAAAGCTGGCTAGGCATAGCTTCTCTAAAAGCTTCCTGTGATAAAATTGACATGATTCAATACAGTCCAAATACGTCTGACTGTAGCTTTACAACTTTACTTCGTTTCGCTGTGGTTCCTCCCTTTGAAGTGGTTAATTTCTTACTGGGACGTTTCGTGCTCTGTTTGTCCTTTTTTAATATATTTTCTTTATTTCACCTTTTGCTTGCTCAACTATCTGTTCTGCTGGTGACGTCATGTTTATTTTGGGATTTTTATGGCTGTCATCCATGTCCTTGACGTATGTGTCGATAGATAACATAAACGGAGATGTTTTATTACGCAGACCTCCACCTCGTTGATATCCTTTCATTGTGTGATCAGTATAAGGATTCACATTTCCTTTATTAATCTGCATATAGAATCTTGTCCACTTTTTGGTATCAGGAACATAAAGTTTTTTATTAAAATCCATGATTAAAACGGATAGCGAATTAAATGAAGTTCATCCACACGTCAGAATCGATGAATGTGGCTGGTAAACCACTATCGTCCTTTAAATACAAATGTAGGTATGTCAAGTCAGTGATCTTAATAGGAATATAGTAGATGGGATAGAATTTGTCATTCCAACCATAAGAGGGGTCAGGTTGAATAATGCGCAATAAAGGCTGCTCCCGACCATTGACATTTGAAAAATTACAGATGTTAGAAAAAGACGAAAAGTGGTTTTAAATTAAATGTCGTAATAGGTTTAGATGTTGCCTTGTCAATGACTGATTTTTTCGGTGATGACAATGTATAAAATTCAGATATGCCAATTTTCCAATATCCATGTAAATCCAGAGCTTTGTCAAGGTGAACCTTAAAATCATACGGTTTATTTTCAGGGTAATAATTCACAGTGTCACTTGACTTGACAAATATGTATTTTTCCATTATTTTGCTTTTGTATCAATAATATTTGATTCTTTAACCCACTAATTAAACTTTTCAGGCCAAGACTCAAATTTCACTAAGAATTCCGTCTCTCCTTTCCTTTTCCTCTTCTTAATTATTTTCTCCACTAGCCACAAAGAATCCTCGTTTTTATCGACTTTTTGTAAATCGTTTTCATAAAAGTCTCCTTCAATTAATTCCTCATTAAAATCCTTTACTTTGTACATTGGTATCCCTTGTAAATGAAATCGTTTTGCTATTTTAAACACTTCACCTGTATACTGTTGATTATATCCTCGTCGAAAGACATGCTTTAAATAAGAAAGCCTGACTAAGTCATTTACTTTAAATCTATATTTCAATGTTCGATGATGTTTCTTCGTTCTATGTGGTTTTCCTATCGTTGTTTTCTTTAGGTAGAGGACGGCCCAGACATCTGCCTCATTATTTTTTGTTACTTCATTTGGTGCTAAACCACCCAAACTTCTATGTGGAGTGGAATTATAATTGTTCACAATATCTGATAAAACATCTAAATATCTATAAGTTCTGTTTCTTTGAAAGTAGCGATATAGTCTGCCACTAATTGTTCTAATGACTCTTTCTGCAATTGATGCTTTAGAATTTTGATTAGCAAAAAATAACCTTACTTCATTTTTTTTGTAAATAATTCTGTAAAAGTTTATTACGGAATTCAGAACCACGATCAGACCTGAGTGTTTTACATTTTACTCCCGATTCAAAAACTTGTTGAATTCCATTTAAAACCTCTCTGGCTGTTTTTTGTTTAAGTGCTACAATTCGCAAATATTTAGAGAAAGAGTCTATTAATATTAAAAGGAATCTCACACCATCGTTCTCTTTTGACAAATTCTGGACGTCCATAAGGTCCATGCTCCACTGAACATTGAGGCCACTGACACGAATATTTGGCGTTCTTTTAGGTCGACGAACTTGTCGTTGTAATGTATACGCATCCTGTTGTCTTAGCCATTTTGTTATAAAGTATTTGCTAAATTTGTATGTTGTCTTTGCTTTTAATGCCTGGTAAAGTTTTCCTGGTGTTGTATATGCTGCCGGATTGCTAATATTGTAATAATACTTCTCCAAAAAATCCCTTTTCTCTTATTCACTCATTTTTAATTATTCCCGAGATTTAGCTTGCTGTTCCATACTTGAGAATAACTTCTTCCTCCAAAAGTCAGTAAATCTATATGTTTTCATGATATTCCACAGTGACTTAACGTCTTCAAGTTCACATTCATATTCCCGCAACATATGTTGTAAAGTTTCTCGAATGTTCACTCCCATAAAAGCAATTTCAAAATTTACAATTAGTTTCATGTACGAAGAATCCATTTGGCATGAATGTTCCGTTTGAGAAGGGTGAGCTATCTCACAACCACTACAATTCTTAATAGATAATCTATAGACATCATCCCAAAGACTCTTAACACATAATGAGACCAATAATTCAAAATATTTATGATTAACTTCCATCGTTAAAAAAGCATTATAACTTTGATTAACATTGAATACTTTATATAGTATAAAGTATAAGTTCCTCTTTAAGGATGAATAAGTTCACAATTGAAAAACTAATTTTCTACCTTCATAAATTACAAAAAAAGTCGATGTTGTAATTTTATTTCCTTTATTAAAATTGTATTAGATTCATTCCGTTACTATCCTAGATATCTTGTCACATAGCCTTTTTTTCAAATTGTCTTTTCTAATAAAGAAGAATCTATATGATTAATTGACCTCTTCAAATATTGCCACTGCATTTTGTTAAGTTGAATGCCATTTCCAGAGTCCTTTTCATCCTCAAATCGACGAACATCTAATGTAATATTTCCATCGGACCGACATATTCTAACGTACACCCCGCCACTGAGTGGATATCTATCTACATAAGCACACTTTGGAAAAGAGAGAGTAGATGTTAAGTTCTCACACTTCCACTGAATACAATCCGTCATTTTCATTTCCTTCCCACCTCCTTTCTCCTCCAGTAATATTGTATTCACACACAGAAGTATAATTACAACTGTAGAAAATACATAAATTAACAAAGATTTAACCTTTTCTTTCTTGAAAGATGTTCTGTTTTCATTATTACACTCCATTTCGACTAAACTAGTGAGGACTGTAACGCTCTCCATTCTTCTTTCTGTTAAAAGACAGCTAGTGTATCCTTCGGAGGTAACTATAAAATGACAATTCATAAAAGTATTGATCTTATTTATGGAGATAAGTCAGTTTTGTGAAACATTTAGCTCCTTAGCATATTCATATAGCATTTTATATAGAAGTGGGTATACATAAAATAAGCATCTCGGGATGGAAAAAATTATTTTTGGATCTTTTATTGATTTTATATAGTTCAAACCCTTTATGCTTTTTGCTCATATGCATATTTGGTAATTACAGTATGATATAGTATGAATTTATAGATTAGGCGTGGTCAAAATAAGTTGTTATTAAGCTTTGAGGTGGGGCTTAAGTGTAAGCCTTCAAAGCCTTTTATCTCATTTGTATTTGGTATATACTTGGTATACTTTGTATAATAAACTGGGTGGAGCTACATAGTTTGAGCCTTTTACTTCATCTACATAATTAGTAGAATTATATAGCAAATGGGGTGTGGCTTAATGTGTTTTACAATCAGCATACTTCTACTACTCCTAATTTATACGGGAAATGCTTATTATGACATCACACAAAATTACAAGTTCCTCAAATAACCACAAAATGAAATGATTTGCTATTTTAAACTGTTGGATAGCTTTAAACTACATCAATACTTACTAATGCCTGTATTTTTGTCGTTGGTTTAATCCCACACAAAACTAGTGGGTATTGTTTTTTTTGTTTTTTTTTACAAAAAAACACGTCTCCCCTTCTTTACCAACATTAACGAGTGCAAATATATGATCAAGGTCAAAAATAATGCAGTGCATCTCAACTCAAATTCTGTGTACAAAATTTCAAGTTCTCAAGTAATGGTCTGGTCGTGTTTTTTTTAATTTGACCTTGAAGAAAGTGGTCAAGGTCAAATATTTTGATGCAGTGCATTTAGTCTCAATGTTGTCTTTCCTTGTTCCAAGTTTGAAATCCTAATGTCAAAAAGTTCTCAAGTTATGACCTAGACTATATTTTCATGTAAACGATTGACCTTGACTTTATTAATAGGTCAAGGCGAAAAAATGTTGCCGTTCACCCTTCCTCTACTCTCCATGTTCCAAGTTTGAAGTCTTAATCACAGGTACTTGACGTTTTACACCTTTCTCTTTAATGATAAAAATATCCCCATACTATAATAATAACAAGGTACGTCACGGTCGCCATCTTGAATTTTTCAGGTCAACTACATCGCCTCGATTTTTTGTCTACAACATGTTTAAAATCAACGGACACAACCACCAACGTTAATTACTTACTTTGGATACGTCTCAACTTTCGGGTTATTCCACTGAAATCACGTAACATCCATTCTACTTATTCAAATATCGCTCCAAACTCAGTCTACTGCTCCGATTCAGTAAATCTTAGAAAAGGGAGGCCGGAAGTTGATGCTTTTATGTAAATGAAAATACCCTTCAGTTATAGTTGATTGGTTAAAAGAAAAATGACATTTCGCGGGAAAAGTCCGGCAGAGACAGCATGTGCTTTTTAAAACAACTATTACACGCTTTTCAGAGATATCCACTTAGAGTTGTTTCTGTTATGTGGAATTAACACAGTTTTTCCCATTGGTGTGTTTTGTTTATTTAATACATGTTATTGAGTTTTCATCCTCGTTGAAATTGTTTGTAAAAAGCTTGTTTCAACTATACATGTTTCAGTCAAAAGCGAGATACATTTATTTTCAAAAAACTAATAGAGGAGAAAGGGTTACAACATCAATAACATGTGATGCATACAATGTACTAAAATTAGAAAAAAAAAAAGAGAGAGATCCCGGATTAAAATAAATGGGGGGGGGGGGGTATACCAAGTCCTGTGGTACACTCTTATAGAATGAAAGTCTTTAATGACAACAGGCATATACACGATACGCGAAAAGGCGACGTCATTCCTCTCACTCTGCAGAAACAATCTTTTTAACAAAGGTCTTTTCTCTCCTCCAACGAGGGTATCTGTACAAATATTACTGTATATTCGCATTTCACACTCCCTTTCCATGTCGAGACTTAACTCGCAGAGCCCCACATACCATCGACCTCGTAGAGACGTGTTTGGTGCGTGAACCCGGAAATCATGAGCAACGTTATTGGGAAAATAGTTCAGGGAGTCTTTATCCGAAATGACCATGGGAAAATCCATTCTAATTTAATTCCTTGAGGTCGCTTTCGGGCACCCAGCTATTGAAACTCCGAGGAAAATTTAACCACTTAACTAGTACATACGTCTTTTTATTTCGTCGTTTTTTACGCAATACCTTCTCCACCTCCCACAGAGCATGCTCGGGTTTCTGTACTTTCTGAATTTCAGGTTCATAAAAGCTACCCGTCAGGTCTTCATCATTTAAATCTCGAAGTTTATACATAGGAATGTTTTGTTTCAGAAACCTGGAATGTATTTTAAACACCTCGCCTGTAAATTTTTCCATGAACTCACGTTCAAAGGCATGTTTTAAGTGTGATATGCGGACAGTATCACCAACCTTAAAACGAAACGAAGATTTTTTTTCTTTTTATTCTGCTTACTTGACTTTTTATTCTGACGCCGAAGGGGAAAGTTAAAATATTGCAAAATAATTTGGTCGACTTCATTTGCTTCATTAATGTCATTGGGCACTTTAAAGCCCAGTGATCGATGAGGTGTGCAATTGTAGTTGGACACTAGCAACTGTAGTTTTTGGCATATTTAAACGAACGCTTCTTTTTCATGTATCTGTGCATTAAACTTCGCAAAGTCCTGATCACACGTTCTACATAATTACTTTTAGATTCCCCTTGAGTCGTGAAATGCTTAACTCCGACGGAGGTCAAGTACTTTTGGACTTGTCGAGCCATGAACTCCTTACCCGAGTCCGTTCTGACTTTGCGCGGTAAGCCCATCTCTCTAAAGCAACGCTTGAGAGCGTTCAATACACTAGCACTCGATATATTTTTCAGTGGAGCTACCTAGATATATCGAGTAAACACATCAATGACCACCAATAAATATTTAATATCTTCGTTTTCTTTTGCGTGAAATCCAACATCCATTCAATCGGCGTCATATTGATCTTTTATTCCACCCGCGAAGACTCGTGCTTTCTTAAACCGTCGACGCACAGCTTTGTTCATCGAATATACATCCTGATTTTGTAAACATTGCCTTATTTTGATCAGACCCACTTTGTATTTCTCTTTTTTCACCTGGCGCCATAACTGGAGAGGACCCCTAAACGCACCCGGTTTCTCGGGATCGAAATAAAGTGAACTTAAATATTCTTGGAGTTCTTCAGATAGAGGCATTTTTTTTATCTTAGCTGGTTTCCAAAAATTGACAACACAACAACACTGTTTCCTTTAGATCGCACAGTACGCTCCACATTTCAGGGGATAAAGAGAGATCTCGCTTCCCCTTTTTGATTTTAACATAATACCGATGTTTTCTTTTAGATACGGTCACTAAATGAGTCGCATTGATATGGCACTTTATTTTACTTTTTCCTTTCTAATTGACATTCACATTCTCTCTGATACCACACATTGAGTCGTGATTCATTTTCCACCCTATATAAACTAAATTTATACAAAAAAACAATAATAAAGAACAGGTGTTAACATGGATCCCAACGACTTTGCTTTTAAGGTACCTTTCTCATTATTCGTGAGCGGTCCCAGTCAGAGTGGTAAAACGCGATTTACACAACGAATCTTAAAAAATATTGACAAAGGGATTCTCTCAAAACCAAGTAAAAAAGATTGTGTATGCATATTCTCAATGGCAGCCTACGTTTCAAGAAATACGAAACTACAACCCAGCTATCATTTTTTATGAGGGACTCCCTTCCAAAGAGGATATGGCGGAATGGAAGGGGAGCGGTGAATTATTACTCATTTTAGACGATCTAGTATACAGGGTCATCCAGTCCTTTGATTATACAGAACTCTTTACCATTCATGTACATCATATGAATATATCGGTCATATTTGTTTCCACAGGGCAAGTACAGTCGAGAGATTTCTTTAAATTGTCAATATCTCGTACTTTTAAAAAATCCGAGAGATAACTTTCAAGTGAATTACCTTGCGACTCAGCTTTACCCTAACAGAACGCCATATTTACTCGATGCGTGTGAAAAAGCGACGCAAAAACCATACTCTTATTTATTGGTGGATCTGACCGTAAGTGGACAAAGAGATTATGCGCTGCGAACAGGGATATTTCCAGGTGACCTATTAACAGTTTACATGAGAACAAAGAACAACGTGATTCATAATCGAGAAATTGTCCCCTCAGATTCTTTTATTAAGAACCTCTACATTCATTAAAAAAAAATGTGTAAAAATGTTTACAGTTCATTAAGCGGAAAAAAGCTGAAATAAAAAAATGCTATTACTTTTTTTTTAAAGGACAAGTAATTCACTGAAAACATGTAAACTTTGTATATTACTTGTATATAAAAAAAAAATCTGCAATTATAAAAGATTGAAACAAAAACAAAAAAATCTATACTATAATCGTTAAAAGAAAATAAATGAAGTTTAAAACAAAAGTTTTCACGACTTCACAGTTCACACTTTGGAAGGGGGAAAATCACAAGTTCATTCCTGTTTCGAATCAGAAAAGGGGTTTCTGCTGGTGTCCTGAAGAAAAATTGTCTCGGAGCTTCCAAGGTCTTCTGCTGGTGGTCTTTGCGAGCCGTCTGCGGCAAAAACGTTTCTTTGTCAACAGAAGAAAGACGACAGCGAGCAATAACAGTGACAGGATGCTCAGAGTCACGACAGCTGCCATCAAAGAAGAGACTATAAAAGAAAAAAGGAGAAATGATTAAAACTTAGTAATAATTATCTTTAGTGAATTTTTTTTTTAAAGTCCTTCTCAAATTAAAAAATACCTTTTTCTCTTTTTTCATCGCCATCCATGGGGTAAGGTTTGATGGTGTTGTAGAGGGTCGTGTTCTCCGTTGAAGTCTGATTAGTTACGAAATCAGGGGTTGCTAATGTTCGATTAACGGTCTCCGTCGTTGTCTCTGTCGTTCTGGTTTTCTCTCCTGGGGGTTTGCCGGAGACGGGACGAGGCGTAGTGGTTGTCTATAAGAAATTGAAATAATAATAAAATTTTTACTTTTTTTGTTAAAATTTGTTCATGCATTTTTTGAAAAAAAAAATAACACTTTCACTTATAAATCATTCATCATTAATTCTCATACACATGTGCATTTAAACAAAATGTTCTTTTTTTCCGCACGCAGATAAATAAATAAATAAAACATCATACCGAATAAGTGCAGTAGCTTCTGTTGATAATCACAATTGGGAAACCAGCAAAATCAGAGCAGTTCATGGTGCCAGATCTGTCAACCTCGATCGTGGGCAGATTGGGGAGACACTGTGGTGTTATGGTCACTCTCTGGCTGTGGGGATTGATCATGACCAGACGTTCTGCATTGAGCAGTTTCTGCCCTGCATTCTCGCATGTGAGGTCCTCCTTCACCTTCTTACAAATCAGCACTTTCCCCTTTGATGAACAGGAACGGGAAAAGTCCCCCCTTACCGCATACGCAAAACACAGAATTACTAGCAACTTCATCTTTTCATCCATTAGAGTGGCGGGAATGTTTATTGGGTCACCGGGTAAACAAAGGGGAGGACAAGTATAGCTTAATAATTTCTGCATTTTACTTGTAAAAAATTAAAAACATATTAATTCCGTATTAATTTTGAAAAAAAAAAAATTCTAAACGTGATATTCAAAACATGTCCTCAAAAACAGTATTCTTTACAAGCGTAATTCTCTAATAGTAGACTGACCCAGAGGGCTATTCTAAGACTTAAAACAAAAAGGGGTGCTAAACATCTACCAAAAAAGGAAGAAAAAAAAAAACTAATCCCAAGGACAGAGTTCAATATCAAGATAAGTCGTCGACACTCCATCAGACAAGACTTTACGCTTTGGATAAAAAGAAGTTAGACCTTGTCGCTGTTGAGTGTAGGTAAAGACAGTATTATTTCGAGCTCGAAAGCCGCGATTGGTTTCGCCAGCAGATGAGTTATCAAACAATACGCGTTTATACAGAGGCAGGGGATGACTGAAATTGTTTTTATTTAATCCTTTACAACTGAATTTACTTTTCTTTAATTGTAAGGTGTTTTCCACGCAGTATGTTTTGCTGCAGAGGGCTACCATGGCCGTACCGACAAATTCTTCTTTAAATAAATCGGGTTGACGACGATCAAAGACTGCCGCGTCGGGAGGGTGCGTGCGAGGAAACCAATCATTTTTCTCGCGTTCAAAACAGTTTCGCATTTCGGGCTTTATGATATCCACAAAGTTTTTATTTGATATGGCCATATACAAAGATTCAGTGTCCATAGACATCAGTTGGAAATCTTGACGAGAACAAAATTTATCTACACAATCGTAATAAAACTCTAGCATACGCAGCTTAGCATACTGAAGCACAAAATACCCGATTTGAATCGGTAGATCCAGTGTTATACGAGATTTTGCGAGCTCGATCTCAAAATGATCGCTGTCAAGTTCGGTTAGTGAGCGAAAGTGTTTTTTAGACCCAAAATACCCAGCCTTTTCTTTTGTTACACAATACGTTATATCTGTATGTTTCTCTTTATTCATAATCATTGAACCGTAGGCACTGTTACCTTCGAGTTTCTTAGTGTCGGCGAATATCTCAAAACGAGGATCACTATCACCACGACGACGAGCGTCACTGACTTCTCGCGTAAAATCGGAAAAACAAGCATTGGGGGTGAATTCAATGACTTGGTAGATAGGAAAAACAACCAGACCATGATTTAAATACCACTTTAAAAGAGGGGTGGTTAGTAGAATTTTCCGTGCACGCATGCCGCCGACTAACAATCGTCGCGGTTTTTCCCCCAAATCTAATTTTCGTGCAGTCTCCTGTGAAAAGGGACCTAGTGTGTCAAAGGGAATTTCTGAATTACAAAATATTGGTGACATTTCGGAAAACTTGTTAAGGAGATGGTTGGGAACATGTATGTCCACTTCCACGGCACCAAATATCTTTTTTCTCGCGCACGGCTGACAGAATTTCATCTCTCGTTAGTTTGGCTCGATGTTCTAAAGGTCTCTGTTTACGCTGTCTCTCGATAAAAGAACGAAATTCTGGAGATACGTTTAACCATTCTTCATATTGACATTCCCACGTGACTTCTATTTCATACTCCTGACTTTTTATGTATTCCATACGCTCTTGCTCGCGTTTACGAATTTTCTTTTGACTGTTTAACCATTTCGGGTCTTTGATGTGCGCGGTCAGGTTGCAGTCGTGTCCATGAAAGTAGCATCCATTGAATTCATAGACTTTTTTCTCTGCCTTACAATAACCGTCAACGCGATAAGGCCCGATACGAAACTCTTTTCCGGCATTAAAATAGTGATCTATATTTAACCCTCGACTGTATCTCAACCATTCTAGAAAATATAATGCTTTGTAGTATCGATCGCGCTTTGTAAGCTGGAACTCGCTTTCCTCTTTTCTAATCGTAAAGGGTCCGGTCGGCATATCTTGACTAAGTGCCCATAGATACAGCGCATTGGCATCGTACCCTATACTTTTCTTACAAGTTTTATCGTTATTTTTTCGAATGAACGTCGCATTTCGTTCATGGTAGCGATGAAATATAATAGCTGGGCCTCCGCACATACCTTTTTCTAAACGTTGTGTGTAGGTCTTTATTTTGTTTATCAAAACAAGCAAAATGAGCTTTACCTGCGGCAGATCGGAAAACAAGTTCTGGCGCTACGCCGGGTATACTAATACACGTTTTAAATAGATCTATATCGCGCACCGAGTAAAACTGAAGCATTTTCGAGACAGATTGACAAAAGGGAAATACGTCTAAATTATTGTAGTAAACTAAGTAATATCTCATCGTGCGCATGCCTCGTTCTTCCCAGATTCTGCAAAGTTGTTCGTAGTTTTCTTGTCCGGTCGGTGGGGGTCGTTTTATGTTCATCTTTTTAAGCGCAGTGGACACTGGGTATTTTTCCTCGTTCACTAATCGAACATAACGAGCGTGTTCTTCGTCGAGAACATTATAATTTTTAAGCGAAGAGTAAAAAGCTTCGTAGGGTGGTAGCTGCGCATGCTCAAGTTTCTCAAATGATGTCAGAAACTCGTATGGAAAAAATGACTTGTGTAAATCGATTTCGTAAGATTTAATAAACTTGTCATATGAAAATCCGGGTGCCACAAAATTGCTTATATCTAAGCATTTGAATTGTCCGTTACTTATGCACATGTATTGGTTACATTTTTTCACGACAAAGTTTTTCTTTGTCTGAGCAAGTTGCAGACATTCGGCCAGTATTGACTTAATTAAATTTAAATCATATTTTGAACTATTGTATCCTAACACAGGGATTTCGCTAATGTACATGTTGAGTTTCTCTTGAATTCGCTTAATATGGTTCACGAGAGGGGTGTTTATCATTTGTCTGTCGTCATTGTCATCTTCGTCCTCATCCTCGTCGCGAGTTAAGTTTTCTTCGGCGAGTTCTTGTAATTTTTTAGATTCAAGTGAAAGTTTTTTTAAAACATTCGCAAAACGAGTTTTCATATATTTCTGAGCTGTCGTTTGAATTTCACTCGCTCTTTCTACAAACTTTTTAATTAAACTACTAACGTCGGAATCGATTTCGCACACCGGATCGACATGACCAGGAACGTTTGAGCACATGGAAAATGATTCTGGTCGGTGCTCGTGAGACCAGGTCGATTTTTGAGTTGCAGGGGGTACATTGTCTGTTTGTAACATCGCTTCGAAATCGTAAGTGATAAAAAATGGGTAAAGGCGCAGATCGTCGTCAACCCGTATGTCCAGGTATTCTAGTTCTTGAAAGATATGACGTGGTCGCGCTTAATACCCCCCGGGAAAGATTAATTTTGTAGCCTCCTTACAACGCTTTTCGTGCCTAGCAACCCTATCATGAGTCGGGAAGAGTGTTTTGCAATTTCGACATTCATATTTCTTACAATAGACAGCCCGATTCTTTATATAACTGAGATGATCCTCGTATAGATTTAAGTTCATGGTGTCCTGAAACGTTCCTCGTGAACGATAGATATGAACGCAGGATTCGTCTTCGAAGAACTAAAAAAAGTTAACATTTATATCAAAAGTACTTTCGAAATAGGGAATGTTCCTGAGAGTAAGACCACTAAATTTTGTGCGCTTGGGTACTCGGTGGCCAAAATATTCCCTATAGTAGTTTAAGGTGAGTCTTTCTAAGCCTTTTCTAGACTGCTTTCGGTGGTAAGCTTAACAACGGAAGGCTAATAAATAATCTTCGAGTAATCCCCCCTCACTACTGTTTGTATGCATTTTTTCTTTTTAATGTATTCTGGTATTTTACGCGCAGCCCCTAATACATAGTTAGTGCGGACCACCACCCACCTAATGTTGGTGACGACGTACACGGACCACTTGGAGTTTGGTCGCGACTGTAGAGCAGACTGCAGGAGATCTTGGTTTCGGAGCATTAAGATTAAGTTTTCTAAGTCTTTTTTAGTAGATACCTGGTATGGTTCGCTTAAAACGGAGTCGTTTCCGGAAGCATAGAAATATCTTAATTCTCCCTCTGCATTTCGCAAAACAATGCCAAAAGAGAAGTTAATTTTGAAAGTATGCTTTTCGCTATGATAAATTTCAGTAAGTTGTTCCTCGATGTCGCTGTAAGATAGATTAAAATTCTCAGCGGGAAAGTTGTACTCTTTTTGAATGACACCCTCTTGGTGAGGTCTATGAATAAGACGACTGTATTTTTCTAATAAAACCTGAAATGCAGGGTCGTCAGTTGACTCTGCGGAAGCATTTGGACCGGGTTCGTTTGAGGGGGGATATGATGACGGCCCGGGTGCGTCATTGCCTGATGAAGAGGTTGACGGTTTATCTATGTCTATTGAACTCTGTTCACCTAATCTATTATAATGTAATTGAGAGGGGGTACTTTCTGAGTCTGAGGTTTCTGTGTCTGCATAAGAAAGAAAGGAAATAAAAACGCATTAAAATTTTTCTTAAGGTAAACTTTGTGGGGAAAAAAAATAACACTTACTTTTCAGATCGTATGTACCTTACTTTGACTGCGTTTTTTTCCCTTTTCCCTTCCCTTTTGTGGGAAATCCTTTTCCCTTAAAAAAAAAATCAATAAATATTATTACAGATGTTCTGTGCATGTTGTTTATATTAAAAACACAGAATTTATGTTCATACTTACTTTCTTTTTCGGTGAAACCATAAAGAACCCAACGCGTCTTTCTTCGTTCTTCATTAAAAAAAGGGCATGTTTTAAATACTTAAAAGGAAAAGATTAATAACTAGATGCGATCTCGTTGCGAGCAACGAGTGGGTCTTCCGTCCGATTTTTGATAAGATGAGATTCGAATTTAACTGAGATTTTCTTTCAAAAATATATAAATAGTCAAAACGTACAATTTGCTTCAGTTATGTTTAACAACATTTTGAACATTAAAGAGTTAAAAGGTTTTTGTCCCCTCTTTTGGCACCTAAATACGTAATATTTGATGAAGATTTTAAAATATATATAGTAGCAGATCGTGAAGATGAACATTACTGTTAAAGAGTTACAGATAAAAGACTTTTGGCCCCTCTGAGCCTCTAGAACATCATTCTACACAGCTTTTGTTCAATATTGCTTTTCAAAATGTTTCCCCTTTTGGAGATATAAAGCGTCAAAGATTTAGCATTCTGTCCCCTTATGGACCCTAATCACGTAATATTTGAAGAAAACTTTAAGATAGATAGCAGATTGTGAAGGTGAACATTTTTGCTTCAATAATTAATATCAAAATATTTAACGTTAAGGAGTAAAAGATGAAAGACTTTTGGCCCCTCTGAGTCCCTTATTTGAGGGGTCAGCCCCTTTCTCTTGATATCACATGAAAGGTCTTGTAGTTCTGAAGACTTTCTGTTCAACAACTATTCAGAAGTTTCGTTTCGTTTTCGAGATATGTAGACTTGAAATATTTAGGGGCCGTCCCCTTAAGTTCTTAAAGGGGCTGTTTAGAAAAAATCAAAAGGTTGCACATTGTTGAGAACATCATTCTCAACAACTTTTGTTCAATATTGCTTTTCAAAATGTTTCCCCTTTTCGAGATATAAAGTGTCAAAGATTAAGCATTCGGGCCCCTAATTATAAAATATTTGATGAAAACTTTCAAATATATAGTTGCAGATTGTGAAGATGAACATTTTTGCTTCAATAATTAATATCAAAATATTTAACGTTAACGAGTTAAAGATGAAAGACTTTTGGCCCCTCTGAGCCCCTAATTTGAGGGGTCAGCCCCTTTTTCTTGATATCACATGAAAGGTCTTGTAATTCTGAAGACTTTTTGTTCAACAACTATTCAGAAGTTTCATTTCGTTTTCGAGATATGTAGACTTGAAATATTTAGGGGCCGTCCCTTTAAGTCCTTCTAGGGGCTGTTTACGAAAAATTAAAAGGACGCACATTGTTGAGAACATCATTCTAAACAACTTTTGTTCAATATTGCTTTTCAAAATGTTTCCCCTTTTCGAGATATAAAGTGTCAAAGATTAAGCATTCTGGCCCCTTATGGCCCCTAATTATGTAATATTTGATGAAAATTTTAAAATATATGGTTGCAGATTGTGAAGATGAACATTTTTGCTTCAATAATGAATATAAAATTATTTAACATTAAAGAGTTAAAGGTGAAAGACTGTTGGCCACTCTGAGCCCCTAATTTGAGGGGTCAGCCCCTTTTTCTTGATATCACATGAAAGGTCTCGTAATTTTGAAGACTTTTTGTTCAACAACTATTCAGAAATTTCGTTTCGTTTTCGAGATATGTAGACTTGAAATATTAAGGGGCCGTCCCTTTAGGTCCTTATAGGGGCTGTTTTGGAAAAATTAAAAGGACGCACGTTGTTGAGAACATCATTCTAAACAACTTTTGTTCAATATTGCTTTTCAAAATGTTTCCCCTTTTCGAGATATAAATCGTCAAAGATTTAGCATTCTGGCCCCTTATGACCCCTTATTATGTAACATATGACATAAATATCATAATATATAGTTGTAAATTGTTAAGATAAACATTTTTGCTTCAGTAATGTATACCAAAATATTGATCGTTAAAGAGTTATTGATTTAATACGTTTGGCCCCTCTCGGCCCCTAATATGATAAGACAGCCCTTTTTTCTTGATATCATATTAAAGATCTTGTCATTCTGCACAAATATTGTTCAATATGTTTTAGCAAAATAATTATACTTTAGAAGATATGATACAAAATGTCTCAAAAATTCACTCATTATTCGTGTCCTAAATTTCGACCCCTAGCGAGCTTCCATACTAGGCACTTCCGGAAAATATCTAAACCCAGGTGCATAATGGCAACATGTCCTCTATCATCACTAAAAATTTCAGTGCTCTAGCTTAAGCCGTTTTTGAGTTCCATCACAGACAAGGAGGTCCTCTAATTTTTGATAAAAGGGCGATAACTTCCAATCGGAAGTAAATATCCCTAATCGGAATTGCCGGAATTAACTTCAGATATCAACGCATCTTTCATGAAAATTTGAATAAAATCGAACGAGCCATCTCCGAGAAATCGTCTGCACAAATTTTGTAAGAAGAAAAAAGAATAAAAATAATAATAACTAGATGAGATCTCGTTGCGAGCAACGAGTGGGTCTTCCGTCAGATTTTTGATAAGATGAGATAAGAATTTGACTGAGATTTTCGTTTAAATATAATGATATAAATAAATTGTTAAGATGAACAATTTTGCTTTAATAATGTTTTACAAAATATTGATCATTAAAGGAATATAGATTAAAGACTTTCGCCCCTTCTTGGCCCCTAATGTGAGAGGTCAGCCCCTTTTTCTTGATATCATTTTAAAGCTCTCATGACTTGAACACTTTTTGTTCAACAACTAGTCAGAAATTCTTTTTTGTTTTCGGGATATATGCAAAAGAAATAGTGAAGGCCGACCCTTCAAGTCCTAAATAGGGACGTCTAGCAAAAATTGAAAG
Source organism: Saccostrea echinata (assembly GCF_033153115.1). Classification (NCBI taxonomy): domain Eukaryota; kingdom Metazoa; phylum Mollusca; class Bivalvia; order Ostreida; family Ostreidae; genus Saccostrea; species Saccostrea echinata. The sequence continues at coordinate 6,614,629 of NW_026889754.1, forward strand.
AGTGCATATTGTTCAGAATATTATTTTCATCGTCTTTTGTTCAATACTGTTTATCAGAATATTCTTCCTTTTCGAGATATATTGCGCCATAGATTATGCAATCTGGCCCCCTAAAAACCCCTTACTGCGTAATATATGATATCAACATCATGTTATTTAGATAAAGTGTGTGAAGATGTACTATTTCGCTTCAGTAATATATTACAAAATATTGATCATTAAAGAGTTATTGATTGTATGCTTTCGGCCCCTCTCAGCTCCTTATTTAATGGGTCAGACCCTTTTCCTTGATATCATCTTAAAGCTCTCATGATTTTGAACACTTTTTGTTCAGGAATTATTCAGAAATTCTTTTTTGTTTCCGAGATATAATATCCGAAGGATATATTTAGGGGCCGGCCCTTCAACTCCTTAATGGGGACGTTTAGCAAAAATCAAAAGGTTGCATATTGTTTAGAACATTATTTTGAATAACTTTTCTTCAATATTGCTTATCAAAATATTTCCCACTTTTGAGATATAAAGCGTCAAAGATTGAGCATTCTGGCTCCTTATGGCCCCTAATTATGTAACATATGATGTGAATATCATAATATATAGTTGTAAATTGTTGAGATGAACATTTTTGCTTCAGTAATGCATTACAAAATATTGATCGTTGAAGAGTTATTGTTCAAAGACTTTCGGCCCCTCTCAGCCCCTATTTTGAGGGGCCAGCCCCTTTTTCTTCATATCACTTTAAAGCTCTTATGATTTTGAACACTTTTTGTTCAACAACTAGTCAGAAATTCTTTTTCGTTTCTGAGATATTTGCAAAGGAAGTATTTAGGGGCTGGCCCTTCAACTCCTTAATGGGGACGTTTAGCAAAAAATGAAAGGTTGCATATTGTTTAGAACATTATTTTGAACATCTTTTGTTCAATATTGCATATCAAAATATTTCCCACTTTTGAGAGATATAAAGCGTCAAAGATTTAGCATTCTGGCCCCTTATGACCCCTAATTATGTAACATATGATGTGAATATCATAATATATAGTTGTAAATTGTTGAGATGAACATTTTTGCTTCAGTAATGCATTACAAAATATTGATTGTTAAAGAGTTATTGTTCAAAGACTTTCGGCCCCTCTCAGCCCCTATTGTGATGAGTCAGCCCCTTTTCTTTAATATCATATAAAAGATCTTGTAATTCTACACAATTTCTGTTCAATATAGTTTAACAAAATACTGATAGTTAAAAAGTTATCGTAAGAAATGTCTCTAAAATTCACTCATGATTCGTGTCCTAAAGTTTGACCCCTACCGAGCTTCCATACTAGGCACTTCCGGAAGATTTGAAAACCCAGGTGATCAATGGCAACATGTCCTCTATCATCGCTGAAAATTTCAGCACTCTAGCTTTAATCGTTTTTGAGTTCCATTGCAGACAAGGAGGACCTCTGAATTTTGATTAAAGGGCGATAACTTCCGACCGGAAGTGAATTTCAAAAAAATGAGAAAAACGTATAAGGTTCAGACAAAGATACACCTTCCCTGAGATTTTCAAGTAAATCGATCGAGCCAACTCCGAGAAATCTTCTGCACAAAAATTGTAAAGAAAAAAAAAGAATAATAATAATAATAATAAAAGTGAAAAAGAAACAATAGAATAATAGAAGGGTCTTCCGTTGGAGACGGAAGACCCTAATAACTAGAGCAAAGCTCGTTGCAAAGCAACGAGTGGGTCTTCCTTCTTAGCTTGTAAGTTGACATCGTAATAAAAGGATAAATATTTGTTTAATTTCCACCTAAAGGTTACATGTTTCTGTTTAGATTGTCAACTTTGCTAACATTCTCTTTCTTCTTTGACCAAAATATCAAGAGACCTCATCTCCTGAACTCTGAATCTGGAGTGAGCATGAGGATATACAATTCAACTGTACTCTCTCCAACAGTACTCCTGAAATTGTATCCAAAACACTAATACTCCCAGACCCTCATTTCTTGAACTTTGACTTTTGATTTTTAATTTCTAGACTTTTCTATTCATCTAACATCTCTGATGCAATCATGTTAGTAACATGTGTCATACTACAGAATCATCAGTGTTTTGCTACATCACTGTCATAATAATTGCTTGACAAAACATTTACACAGCATAACTACATAGTAAGTAATCCAAATGTGTTACTGATTGAGGATATCCATTCTTTGACAATCAGTAAGTAGAAAAATACTCTTACAAGAAATGCACAGGGATGATTTCAGTAAGACACGGTGTCACTTGTGGAAAATTTTAACATAACATGTTTTTTAGCCTTTAACTTAAAAATTAAACTTCATTATCTCAAAAACCGATATCTAAATACATGTACCATTTATATGGTGAAGTGAGTTGGTACTCCCAACCCCTTATTCTTTAAGTTTTTTACCCTGCATGGTTATCTGGAGTCATTGGATATCTTGATGTTTAATCTTGGTCCAGTTGAAATTGAGAAAAAATGGTTTTACTGTACTTCTTGGGTTCATTTATTCAAATGTTTTACAAGGGGGGAAAAAGACACATGTATTTAATTTTTGTAACATGTTAAAATAATCTTTTACATGTACATGTATATTACACATATATTCAAGTAAATTTTTTTTAATAAGAATTCATTAAAAATATTTGAATCCATTGAAGTTGATTGCAGTAGATATAATGTGAATTATGAGCCTAAGACACAACAAGCAAATTTAAAGAATAGTGGTCTCATTCTGTCATTTGTCAACTAAAAAAGTTTGATGATAATAGGCCTGAAACTGTTCAAAATATGCCTCTAAATCATTTTGAAAAAGAATGGCTGCAAAATTTAAAAAGTAGGTAACCATGAACTACTTTTGAGTCAACATGATACGAGGTCCTTAGATGCATCAACTGACAAGATTTGATGATCCTAGTCCTTATAGTAAGCAAAATATCAACATTTTAATAAATGTAATTTTTGGTCAACTTTGAAGTGACCTTGAGACCAAGCCCTTTGTCCCAGAGCGATTCCCTGTGCAAATTTTAATCTACAATATATCCTCATCCTTTTGTGAAAGTTTGGTGATAATCTGCCTAGTGGTTCTTGAGAAGACGATTTTTTAGCAACCAGTACTTTTGGTTTTATTTACCTAATTATCTCCCCTTGTTTAAGGGTCACAACCCTAAGTTTACTATAAACGGGAGCCCTTGGGCCATGGATACACTGTGACAAATTTGACAATAATTGGCCAAGGGGTTCTTGAGTTATGGCCCATATTCTATCAACGCTCACCTGAGTTACTTTGGCCCTGCTGTTCTTCACCAGACCCTCCCTCCCTTGTAATACTTATTGCGGCCCCACCCTACCCCCGGGGGCCATGATTTGAAAAATTAGAATCTACACTATCCCAGGATGATTCCACATATGTTTCAGTTTTTCTGGCCCAGTGGTTCTTGAGAAGGAGATTTTTGAGATTTTGCCTATATATTTTAAACTTTGATTCCCTATTGTGGCCCCGCCCTACCCCCGGGGGCCATGATTTGAAGAATTTAGAATCTACACTACGCCAGGATGCTTCCACATAAGTTTCAGCTTTTCTGGCCCAGTGGTTCTTGAGAAGAAGATTTTTAAAGATTTTGCCTATATATTTCAATGTAAAACTTTGATTCCTATTGTGGCCCCGCCCCACCCCTGGGGGCCATGATTTGAAGAATTTAGAATCTACACTACCCCAGGATGCTTCCACATAACTTTCAGCTTTTCTGGCCCTGTGGTTCTTGAGAAGATTTTTTAATGACCCCATCCTATTTTTGTCTTCTCTTGATTATCTCCCCTTGTAAAGGGGGTTGGTCCTTCATTTTAACAAACTCCCCTTCACCCAAGGATGCTGTGTACCAACTTTGCTTAAATTTGGCTCAGTGGTTCTTGAGAAGAAGATGAAAATATGAAAAAATTACAGACGGATGGACAGACAGCTACACAGATGGACAGACGACGGACAACTGGTGATCAGAAAAGCTCACTTAAGCTTTCAGCTCAGGTGAGCTAAAAAGTTTATGTACACCACACAAATGGCCATAGCATTAGCTCTTTTAGCCTTTGGCTCACAAGAGCTAAAAAGATAAAAAAGAATTATGTATCTTAGAGTTATCTATTTGTAATCAAAGCTATATTAAAATCAGACCAATTTCTTGAAATAAAAAATTGCACTGTTGTAGTGCAAAAAAATTAATAATATTTTACATGTCGCTACAATATTCAAAGAGGGCATGTTGCAAAATTTTGAATTAAATTAGAGGGGTTATGACTGTTTCTTCGCTAATTATAGATGATCAATGCGAAAACACAAAGTTGAAAATTGCAATGTCATTGAAAGTCTTAGAGAACACCGAGCTATTAAAAAATTATTTCTTCAGACAGGTCATTTTTCAAAGTGCACAGTAAATTTTCCTTAAATCAATGTGTCCGCAAACTTTTCTAACAATCCTCGTTCATGTACATGCCCTTAGCACTGAAGTCATTTGAAATATGCACATATGTCAACATTTGTTGTTGTATATGCCAAAATAGAAGTTCTCTCTAAAAAATTTTGTAAAAATACATATATTACAAGTTCTTAATGTATTAAGGCCTGATGTGTCCATAATCCTAGATGGAAGGACTTTTATCCTTGTGTGACTGTTTAAATTTCACTATGCTGCTTATTCTTCATCATCTCCAAACAGATGCTCTTCTGGCAAATATGGTCATGCTTGGTATCAAATTTCAGATGGCAGTCACACCTATCCAAAAGAAATTGAAATTTCTCATTTAAAATAAAAAAAAAAACTGTACAACTTATAAATGATAAATAGCGATGTTAATTTTACTCGGACAGCTAAGTCGCACAGTCAGAGGCTTTAGTCAAATGAAAGTCGAGTACTCATTGAAATTTAAATTAATTTTTCATGTCATTTTCCTTTTTGTCTTTAAGAGACTGCTAGCCTGTACAATATTTAAGCTACGTTATAACCATTATACAACAAATTATTGAATCATTAACATTTTTGTAGTAATAAATATATGTATCAAATGTATTTGATTTCAAATATAATTTTTACTGCCAGTGTTTTTTTTACAGTACTTTGGGATTGGGGGGCTGGGGCCCTCAGAATTGGGAATTTCAGCATCAATTAGGCTAAATTGGGAATCTCCCAGAAAGCCCAATCACTTAAAAATCAATTGTCAAAAAGCTTTGTTTTTGTCTTTGTATTACTTTAACAAACAATTGTTATATCTAATCAAGACTATTCTTGGTATGGATTATCTAATTACCTACTTGCATCAAGAACAATAGTGGTATGAATTATCTAATTATGAAGAAATCCAACTTGGCTGAGGTGGCAGAGGATAGTTTTTTTTAATGCCAAACATGTGCCGAGAGGGTACACATATACATGCGATCCATAAAAACATGTACATGGGGACAGTTTTCCAGGGGCTAATTAATTACACTTCATATGCCCATGGCTCACAAATTATTTCAACAAATTACATGTAATTTGCCAGTAGAGTGCACATGTACCAAAAATACACCTGGGGTCTCCCCAAATTTTGGCTTGTTTTTCCAAGATTTGGGCCTCAGTCGTACCCATACAACCCACCCCCAGGCCCGAGCGAGCAGGATAAAACACCCAGTAGTCTGTAAATCAATGCATGCCCTAATGAAAATTCACCAATTGATATGGGGCCATTCATCTTCCCTCTGAGATACACACCTTCTTCTATGGCCTACAGCTTTTCAGTGAATTTCCTCTGCAACTGACCATGTGTCTTAGGTTCGCATTTACAACTCTGTATATAAGCGTCATAGTGACACCTACATGTTGCACATCATTTATTTCAGCAAGCACTCTACTACACTGCAAATGTGTCCCATAATTATTCTAATCATTTTTCTACATAAAATATCACATCAAACAGGGGATATCTCAATTCTTTAAAAAATTTGACCGGGTCTTTAGTACGAAACTATCCCCTGCCACCTGAACAACAAAACCTGCTTGAAAAACATGCAATAAACAAACTAAATTTGATCACATATTTTGTAAGTTTTTCTTTGGGAAAACTTCCATTACATTTTGGGAAAATACAGGCATATTTTCAATTGAGACTGGGGCCGAATTTCGGCCCCAAGTTGGCTCTAAAAAAATCACTGACTGCACATTTTATCTATATACAGAACATCAAATGCTCGTATTTATCCTTTCTTTTCCTGCTGCTAGTACATGTACCCGTTTTTGATTTCTTACCTGAAGCCATTTGAATGTGTCTTGTCAGTGACCCGTGATTGTTGAACAATTAAAGTGTAACTCATAAAAACAAAAATTTTAATTATGAGATTTTTTGCATTCAATCAATACAATTTAAAAATGATTGATATTAATATCAGAAAGAAACACCTTTGAATTATGCTCATAACCATTCCCCAATTTACATGTATTTATAAAGTTTTATTATTCTTCATTAATTGGTAGTTGCATTATATGAGATCTGAGATCTTACGAAATTGCAGGTTGAAACTTTACAATTTGGATCCGACATCTTTTAAAGTATGCCAATGCATGTTTGTCGAACAACAAAATTCCTTTGAACAATTAACAAAGACTGGTTAAGCCTTTCCCTGAGTTTGAACACTGATACGTTAATAAATGAACTGAGCAGATCCATTTTTTTTTTTACATTATGAATTTAAGAGTAGCAAATTTTAAACGAACAACCGTCTTAACAAATTTTAGTCGAAAGTCAATATGATTGAATGATAGTCGAGGACTCGAATATTCATTGACACCCCTAATGAAACCATCAAACAGAGTTCAAAGATACTGTCACATTTTCCGTGTATTGTTTGTAAAAAGTACTCTATTAAATAGATGTTTACATGCAGTCAATTTTGAGGATGTAATTACAAAATATAATATAAATAGGGATTAGTTAGTTTTTTTTTCATGATTTCACAAAGGAAATGCACATAACTTATACATGTAAAAAATTTATTAGGGATGGCAATGGTCAACTGGGTAACCATCTAATCAGTCAGAAATATAGTAACCGGTTTAGTATGGGATGACAGGTTATGATTTTCATAACCGGTTAGTCGGTATTTTTTGTATAATATGTACTTTTTAAATAATATACCAGTATACATATTTTTTTTTTTAAAAATTACCACTTAGATCATGTAGATAGCATGTGTAAAACTAGTCTCATTCAAGCAGATGCTCAACTGTCTCCATAAACTCCTGCTGATTGGAGTTTACGGAGACAGACAAGCATCTGCTTGTACGAGATTAGTTTAAAACTGAAAAGTTGCTATCGACTTATTAAATTATTCACAATATACAGCCACTGTGAAAACAAATCCCCATTATTTTGTCATTACAGAAAAACATGCTTATAAGTGCCAGGGACAAATAATTTTGATTCATTATAAATGTATTCATTTTTCAGTTTAGTTTTCAGTATGTTTTAAAACCACAGGGAATGAAAATCACTTCACTATATGCTTCAATTCCTTATTTAAGTCTGTTCACAGTAAGCGTGTTTTACTGTATAACCCAAATACTAGGAGTGGGACGATCCACCGGTGCACCGATGCATCACAGTATTCACTTTGACGATCTACAGATCGATTCATCTAATTAAGTATCACGATACCTGACCGCACTTTTTTTTAATTTCCAAAAATGTCCAGGCTTTAGAATTCGAAATTTTTAGTCCTTTAGTCTGTATCATCAAGACGTTTAAACAAACACAAATAAAGTACAAACGTCTTGCTGATACAGAATTCAAGATATAAGCGTCAAAATGGCGTCAGACACGCCGGATTATATTAAATTAACTAAAGATTTCTGATTAATTTTAATATAATTGACTGTAATTTGAGTCAAGAAACTTGAATTCACAGTTCATTTGTTGAATTAGTTTATTTTCATACACTGTTATGTTCGAAATTAAATGTTTTAAAAAAAAATTTCTAGTTTTATTTGGTTTTAAATGTATCGTGATATGTATCGTATCGCACCTAAGGTATCATGATATGTATCGGATCGGCTAAGTTCAGTATCGTCCCAGCCCTACCAAATACCACTCTAAGTTTACATACCCCAATCATAAAAAATTCTATTTTCTAATTTCAAGAACTAATTTTTTATTAAACAATGTTTTACATGGTAATTAATCTAGTTCATTATCTGTAATGGTAGCCTAGTTGTAGGGCATTCATTTTGTAATCAGGAGGCCTGGGCTTGATTCTCATTTGCTGTGTCAAACCTAAGACATAAACATACAGGTAATGAAGGTTCCTTCACCAAGCGCCCAGCATTAGAATGAAAGTCAAAGGTTTTTCAGATGAGACCTTAAAAACCTCACAGTAGATGTTGGGACAATAAAGAACCCTCACTGCTCAATGGGCCTTAGTGCCAAGTATTAAGGTTTATGTTTGAAGCCCTTCACCAGTATGTGGTAATGTCTCTATACGAGAGAAAAATTCTCAAGTAAGATGTAAAACAACACACAATCAATCAAAGTGTCAGTAAGAAGCTGATCCTTACGTCGCAGGTTCGAATCCCACAGCTGGATGTGGAGATAGGTTCCTCGGATGAAACCGTATGAACCGAGGTTCTGTGTCACAGAAGGTGCTGGCACGAAAAAGATCCCTCACTTCCCAAAGGCCATAAGTGTCAAGTACAGGTCTATATTTGCAGGCCTCCACCAGCAAGTGGTGGCATAATAATATGACTAAAAAAAATTTGAAGGGGCAATAAACAAAACACAAATCAATCCTGCAGTCTTATCACAGAAATAATTCAAACTTTTATGTATAAATATATTTCCAAATTTCTTTTGCAATGTAACTGAGTGACATTTTTGAGATTTTCCAATAATAATACACATTTACTAACTGGGTTCGAGGGCAACATGTGTTTTGTCGGACCCAAGAACCAAACTGTTTGTCTGAGGCCATTAGGCCGAAGGGAAACAGTTTGGTTCAAGGGGTCAGCAAATTGCATTTTACCCCGAGAACATGGTCAATAAATGTTTTGTTATATCTTTTACTTTCTTTTTTTGTTTGACATACATGTATTTTGTAGTGGCTTCCATACATGTGACAGAACTGAAAAACCACAACTGGAGATTTGAAATTTTTCAGCTGGAGTTTGGGTCTCAAAGCTGGAGATTTTTTTATCGACATTTCTTTCAAATCGCTAAAGACCATCCAACCCCCTAAATTCAGGAAAAAAATACCTTCTCCCAGTTTATTACTTTACAAATTTTATTTTATTAAGTAGTTGTCTAGTTTTAAGAAAAATATGATAAAGTTTTTATTCAAATGAAATGAAATTCAGTATTCAAAATAAATTGGTGAAATTACATGCTCTCATGCATTTAAATAAGAAAAAGCAATGGGGATTTGACAATGTCATGTCAGGGCTAACAGACAGAGACTGAACCATAAAATAGATAACATACTTCAGTGTTTGTGCGTACATTTATACATTTGCTGGCATATACATGTAAACATCAGTGCTGTAAGCAGCTGTTAAATTTTAGATAAGAAAAATTTTAACCTTCATTTCCATGGTCCACGCCAATCATATATTAAAATGTCACCGTGAACTCTTTCATCACTCGCTACATTTATCACAGAAAACTCCGACACAAGACTGTTCATCGCTGTTAATGTGATCGTCAGAATTTCCTCGTCAACAATTTGCACAAGAATATATATATCCCTTTAAAACTAATGCTCCCTGTACGCAACCAAGGATTTTATGTGCTTCGTAGATGTGGATTAAACGTGCATTTCTACATACGGCTCGTACGTTAAGAAAATGTACAACTGTCAACTTCACATATTTTCTGTAATTCCGACTTGCATGGCTACTTCCGGGGACGTACTAAAGACTTGATATACTAAAGAACCTGATATTCGACCTGATGATTTTTCAAAAAATAAAATAATCAGATTGAGTGTTATACATGATTTATTTTTTAAAAATTATTGATTATGAAGCATTATGCTATACTAAACTACACTTTTTTAAAAATATTTGCCAACAAAGCATCAGATCAAATCACGTTTTCCGTATATCGGGTCTTTAGTGTCTTCTTCCCACAATGCCGCTCGTGATTGTTTACATCTAGGTTACAAACAAGAGGCCCCGATTAGGACTCTTTCTATACGGATGCATTTGTAAATGTTGATTTACCTTTACTTGTGTAAATAACTTGCATTTATAAACGATTTAGATAACAGAAAACAGAGAAATCGAATCAAAACAATTTATTTAAAACACAACAACTATCTAAAACCGTACAAGCATGTGTTACGATGCCCTAAAAGGCGTGGCTGGTTTTTAGACAACTTGTTCCTGTACGATTCTCGAATAATCATTATATAAAATAGAATAAAATATAGCACGGAGCTTGTTTCTCTTTATACCACATGACAAGATTTAATATGTTAGAAATTATGTCATTCAAACTTTTTCATAATGTTTTAATATTTTTAGCTATCCAAAAAATACTTTTATGACCTGCTGTCCCCTGAATATAGGAACCAGCCCCTTTTTCTTGTTGTTATCTGAAAGCTCTCGTAATTACACACAACTTTCATTCTATATGTCTTACCAAATTTTTATCAGTTTAAAAGTTATTAAACAAAAAGCAGCAAAATTTCATGGAAAAATAATTCCTAAAACTTGCCGTCACATAGCTTCCAAACTTAAAAAAATTAGCCTACAATTTTAATGTTCTGCGCATCTGCAATGTATTAGTTACAAGTTCTCCAGTTTTCATGCAAATATCATGTGTCGTTATTGATATTTCTACTGGACAAGAGACCCTCCAAATATCGATTAAAGGGCAATAACTCATGAACGGAGGTATATATCAAAAATTTGAAAAAACCGTTTTTAGGCAGTAATACATTGTATCTACCCTGAAAGTTTCATAGCAATCGGACAAAAGGTCTCCGAGAAATCGCCTGCTGAAAATCGGCGGGAAAAAAAAATAAAATAATAATAAGAAACAGTAGAATAACAGTAGGGTCTTCCGAAGGTAGCTCGGAAGACCCTAATAAAGGTAAAAAAGAAACCGAAGAATAATAGAAGGGTCTTCCGCTGAAGACGGAAGACCCTAATAATAATAATACTAATTAAAAAAAATTATAATGTATATATAATAAATACCGGGTTTTCCTGCTCTCTCCCCTCCATTTCATTATCTTCTTCCTGCAAAACCGTGTTTTTGTTTTCTTCACTTTCCTATGACGTAATAAAAAACTTTTTTTTATTCTATAAAGAATATGTCAGATGACAAAATAATGTGTAAGTAAATTCAATATTTATAATCAATCTCATAACGCTTCTTCTTTTTTTTTTATTATTTAAATACGCAACAAAAAATCATTCATTAAAAAAAAGTCACAGTTTTCTTTATTCAAAAATAATTCTTTAAGTTTTTTCTCTCGTTTACATTCATTTTCTACGTAAAATACTTTCTTGATTTGACAAAACTAAAGTTTTCCGATTTTTTTTTCTTTCCTCAATGTTTGAAGATTTTTTTTTTTAATGATTAAAAAAAAAGTCACCAACCACATCTTCTTTGTTATGTCCATCTTTCACTCTCTCTTCTCTTTTCTTTTTCCATTTCTAAACTGGTAATAATTAAAATTTTAACTTTCATTTTTCACTTGAGTATAGAATGAGAAACTATCATACACGTTAGATACTGACTTATTATTGTCTTACAATCTTGATATCATTTAATAAGTCGTCATTAATTCTTATTACTGAACTGGTAAATGATTCTCAGAACAAAAAGAATATTCTACCAAGATTTAAAAAAAAGAAGTTTTTATTTACCTCTCGGGCAATGTGTGCTTTCTCCAGACGGAGAATTTTTTCCAGAACCTCTGCTGGAGGATCAACATTAAAATCCTCTGTCCAATCCATGGATCTTAATCCTTCATTCTGTGACACCCAATTCTCGGACTTCAATATATATAGTGGCTACGACTTTTGGATGACCATTTAAAATTGGACACATGCTGATCGTTTGCTTTGAAATGGGACTTATTGACAAGGTAGTTTAACGGCTCGCACATCTCTTATATCACAACTCATGCTCAGTTATATTCATGATGAAAGGAGCTTTGTCCTAGTAATCCAACGGGACACTGGTACTTCAATCTTAATGAATACCTCGTCGAGAATTTTGAGACATCCCGTAGTAACACTTGATTGAAAAAGACCTGATGTATTTGACAATCACTGCTAACAACAATGCATAACGCTAATAAATATAAAATGTACGAATTTAGATATCCACACTGCTACAGTGACTGTTTCACTGAAAACTAAGTGAAAGTATCTTACAAATGTTTCTTAGATAACGATTTTATCTTCTCTCGCTGAAGAGTTTAAAGGACTTATCGCATGTTTCTAAACTATTTGAAATTAAAAGCGTAAAACGTTCCTTATGACCACAGTTTATAAATTTTGTGTTTTTAATGCGGATAAACCGCGGTAATTAACCAATTATTGACTCAAATGAAAACCCCTGAATTAAAAATCTAAGTTAATTAGATAGCGATCACGTGACCCTGTGACGTCAAAGGCGACAATGGCTGATTAGCTCTTCACGTAAATCTTACTAAAATATACGCGATACAACCTGAATTTTCTGCGTTATGGATGACCAAATCACTAATTTTATCGATATGAAATTTAATATCCAACCTTATATTTTAGAATTGTCAGCAAGAAAAAATCTGAAAAATCCGTTTACATTGTAAAAATAGCAGCGACGATAGCGAGAGAGACGCGGCGAAGACGAAGAAACTCCCCGTAACAACACAATTTGATTTGTCATTTTATCACATGTATGAACTTATTTGATTCACAAATTTAAATTACATAACTTTGTTATTCTTCGTTTTTAACATAATATTAACTTTTGCGAGTATGCCTTCATATGTTTTGTGAAGGATGGCGGTCTTGAAAAATAATTTTTCGATCACGAAACATTGCCGTAATCAGACCTACAGATTCTAAATGTTTCGAATAAAAAACGAAAATATCTCAAAATTCTTACACCTTAGAACTAGTTAATGTTTCTATTGTAATTGAAAATCACGTTAGGAATTAATTTTTTTCAGCATTTTTCATAATTAAGCTGCATTTGTCATTGATAACTCCGTAAATAGTGTACAACTTCTCATCTCTCTATCACTGAATTGTCGCCTATGACGTCAGAGCAGTATTTCGCCGAAATCCGACTGAAATATGTATATTGCCGTATTTGATTTTCAACTCTCAATATCTCTTAAAATACGCTTTCAACAACGTTTATTGTATTCAGAATTTTAATAAACAACGTTGTAGATAATATTTTTCATAAAATTAAGATTTTTGAAAAATCATGCGATAAGTCCTTTAAAAGAGGTTCACTATACTTTGCGCGGTAAATTTGAATTCTCAAAATAAATATTAAAAATAAAATATATTACGAAACTTTTCATTACATGAAACGCTTGATAACTGTAACAGCAATCTTTACTCAATGTACATGTAAAACACATTATCGTGTCCCTGAACTATTGATCAATGTTCTCTGTTTTCTCACGAGCTCTTAGAAGTCTAGATTCATATTGTATCCCAAGTGTCCCTGAACTAGTGATCAATATTCTCCGATTTCCCACGATCTCTTACATGTCTAGAATCATTAATAAAGAAAAAATGCATCCCGCAAGGTATTAAACCAATAACTGTATTTATTAATGTCTACTTATTTATTGAAAACCCCTTATACTGTGGACATGAATACCCTACCTCTTAACTATTGGACCCTGCTGTGTTCTTACCAAAATCGATAACGTTTGTTAATCCACGTTTAATGACTGTATATTCTCTCCAAAATTGGGCGTGAAATCGTTTACTTATATATTCTTACCAGAAACCGGGTGTATAATCGTTTTGTTATATATCCTTACCAGAAACCGGGTGTATAATCGTTTTGTTATATATCCTTACCAGAAACCGGGTGTATAATCGTTTTGTTATATATCCTTACCAAAAACTGGGCGTATTATCGTTTTGTTATATATCCTTACCAAAAACTGGGTGTATAATCGTTTTGTTATATATCCTTACCAAAAACTGGGTGTATAATCGTTTTGTTATATGTTCTTACCAAAAACCGGGCGTATAAACCGAGCGCGAAAAACACACATATTTACTACTCCTCTTTTACCCGAATTTTGGGGGCAAGACAATACCAAAAGATCAAGACAGGGAACTTCACAATATGCCTAAATAAAAAGGATTCTTATGTGCAAATTGGAGGGGGAATATGCATTGAACAAAATAACATTCAAAATGAAGAAGGAATAACTCTTCTTTATAATAAATGTAGACAAGGGTGTGATTTTTTAAAGTCCATTTACCCTCTATGACTCTTAGGAATAAAGGATGTGTCAGCACTTGGAGTCACATAAGAAAAGCAAAGCTAGAAGACATTGAGGCAAAATGTTCAAAATACCCACAAAGTAGCCTTTCCACTTTTCCACAGTGTATGGTTAAAAATGGTATGCATACATGTACATGCTCGACTGTGAACATTAATTTATTAAATGTTTTTGTTAATAAATACTGAAAATTTTATTATTTTATTCCAGGAGAAAATTTGCAATTGTTGAATTCAAAGACACCAATGAAGATGAGCTGGTTTCAATGACATGGATTACGAAAGACCAGAAGGAGTGTTTCTGGCCAAATTTTAAGAGCAATACCAAACAGAAAATGGCAGTGCGGCAGTGTAAATTTCCAAACTCAACTGACTTCAAGAAGTTTACAGTGAAAACTTTATACCAGACCAGTAAGTTAGATGTTAATTATTAAATAAAAAATAGATGTTACTAGTGTTGGATGAATTAGAACTAATACACTTCAATACCTTGCTAGGAAAACAAATTCTCATCATAATTAGCATAATTATAATGGTTAAATGGTGCATTTTAGAGGACTATGAGAAGGGACGCGAGAAGGAGGCTGAGTCTAAGTCAGATTTACAGACAAAGGCTGAGGATGGGGAAATCACAGCAAAAAGAACAAAAAGATACATAATTTTATGTTGTTTTCATGTGAGCCTTATGCAGGATTGCCTGACCTTTTATGAATAAAACATAAATTATTATCTGATTATTATTCAATGTCATTGTTTTTGCATGTCATAATTTTTTTTTTATAAATTTATTTGACTAATAATTTTCTCTTTAAAGACCAAATCCAAAATATGATAGTGACACTGACAGAGAAAGTGATTATGAAGGAAACTTGAGAACACCAAAGGAAAAAAAAGAAAAGAGTGACAGATTTGCCACCACTGCCACTCTTACCCATCCCGCCATCACCAGCCTAGACCCTTGAGAGAACAAAAACCCATTAAGGGCCCTTCAGAGAACAAAAACTCATAAAAGGGCCAGAGATTTTATATCCTCTGTAACACCATCTCGGACCAGGGCATCAGGTACTTTCAGTAAATAATATACTTGTATAAATAACTGCGATGAATGAGATTCAACAAATCAGCGATGAATGAGATTCAACAAATGAAAATTCTGTGCCTTCCCTTTTGTAAACTTTAAAATAAACAACATTTTTAGCTTACCTGAGCTAAAAGCTCAAGTGAGCTTTTCTGATCACCGTCGTCCGTGTGTCTGTAAACTTTTCACATTTTCAACTACTTCTCATCAACCACTGGGCCAATTTTAACCAAATTTGGTACAAAGCATCCTTGGGTGAAGGGGAGTTTATAACATTTAAAATGAACGGCCAAGACCCCTTCAAAGGGGAGATAATCAAGAAAAGACAAAAATGGGGTGGGGTCATTAAAAAATCTGAAGAACCACTGAGCCAGAAAAGCTGAAACTTATGTGGAAGCATCCTGGGGTAGTGCTTCTAAATTGGTCAGATCATAACCCCCGAGGGTAGGGCGGGACCACAATAGGGAATCCAAGTTCTCCATTGAAATATGTAGAAAAAATCTTTAAAATTCTTCTTATCAAGAACCACTGGGCCAGAAGGGCGGAAACTTATATGGAAGCATCCTGATGTAAATTTTTCGCGCCAGCACCTACTGCGACACGGGACCTCAGTTTATACGGTCTCATCCGAAGGACCGGTCTCCACGTCCCACAGTGGGATTCGAACCCGCGACGTAAGGATCAACTCCTTACCTCGCGACTCTAGAGCAGGCGCTCTAACCACTGCGCCACGCGGGCGACTCTGTTTTGAAAAACACACCGTACCTGACTAAGGTTTCAAAATAGTTTTTTGTGAAGCTACGTACTGATGTAAGCTATTCAACTACTCATTTTTTTACCTTCATCTTTCCTTTGGCATTGATCTCGCTTTTCTTAGATCAGTGTTTAGCTCAGTTTTAAATAAACCATTCAAGATGGTGTAATCAAACTTCATATATCGTTTCTTACAAACCTTCTATTCTTACACATTTTCATGTCAGCGTTTCCACAGCATCAAAATTTGGACCTTTACCTTTCCTTTAACCTTGACCTCACTTTTCTTAGATTAATGTTGAGCTTAGTTCTGAAGAAACCAATTAAGATGTTCTCATCTAAATTATTATGCTGATACATATTAGTGAGAGCTATTGAACTGCATCAAAACCTGACCTTGAACTTTCCTGTGACCTTGACCACTGCTTTGAAGAATACATTTATATTACATATTTAAATGTAAGCGTATGCACTATTTGGTGAGAATTTATGATCAGATTCCAATACATTATTTGGTGAGAATTTATGATCAGATTGCAATTCAATAGAAACTGTTTCAGATAACATCATATACGAATACAAATTTTCATGTTGCATTATACCTTGAGGGGCATTCATGTCCTATGGACATAATTCTCGTTTTTTTAACTAATCCGATGTCTAATTTCTGATTATACGTGTGTCTGTATATACCAAATTTCCGTCACAGTTTTCTCAGCCACTATTCATTGCTGATGCTTAAGATTTTAGCAGAATTTTTGTTTAGGCATGCCTCCGTGATCGGAAGGTCGTGTTTCGGATCACGGCCGCGACTAACCTGAGTACATAAAAAACAGGTAGCAACTGTTCCTTCGCCAAGCGCTCGGCACTTTGAAGTGAAAGTTGTGGGTCTTTCGGATGAGACCTTAAAAACCGAGGCCCCGTGTCACTGCAGGCGTTGGCACGATAAAGAATCCTCACTGCTAAATGGCCCTGAGTGCCGAGTAAAGGTCAAAATTTGAAGCCCTTCACCTGTATTTGGTGACTCTCTGTGTATATGAGGGAAAACTTCTCGAATGGGACATAGTTAATTTTTAGGCATGCCATATGGCGGGATTCATGAGAGCGTATATTCATAGCAGGGGTATTACCTGAGAGCATTGGCTCACAGACTTCTTGTTTTTCATGTGTGATGCTGTTGAAGCAATTCAGGCTTTTGATTTTGTACTATGTTTTAAAGGTAGATCTTCATCCAAAATGAAATTGCAACACTGTTAGTGCAGTTTTGACAAGGAATGATGAAAGTGATTATTTAGAGAGAGATTAGGAACCAAAGGAAGAAAAACAGGATGATTATATCAGTGATTCAGATGATAGTACAGAACGTCAAAGGAAACGGCTTTTGGACTAAAATTGTGAATCGGGGAAATTATGAACATAATTGCGAAGTAATCAAGGAGGAATCTGGCATGATAGTACCAAAGTACAGACCAAGAGAAGATGAAGAAAAAGAAGCAAAGTTGTATTTCCCATGCCAATTCTATTTTGGTCCATACAAAAAAGTGGACTTGTGGAAGCATTAAAGAGACTGAGATACAACAAAAATAAAACAAAATAAATCCATGTGTCGGGAACCCCGATCCTTCAACTGGCGTCGGAATTTCATAAATATTATGGACTCTGTAGAAGACTAGGCCAGGCGATGGGCCAGACATGAAAAAGAAGACCTTGACACTTTGTCAGAATGGATTAAATGTATCAGATGTATGTTAGAAAGATTGAGAGGCAATATGAGAACCATCTATCCTTCTGTATTCAATAATTCAGAAGTGAAAAAAGAAGTGAAAAAAGAATTAGATAGATTACATGATCAGTACGTACTGGTCCCTGCTGACAAAGCAGGTAACGACATTGTCTTTGTTTGTTAAATGTATTTTAGAGGAACTTGGATTTAATTCTACAAGTGGTAATCCAACTTATACTCATAGTTCACTTTCCAAGGAAGAAATTCTTCAAAATCATATGTCAGTTTTGAGTATTTTTAATATTCCAAACAACCAAAATGAATTTGAATTACCATATTTATATAGGATTCCGAAACTTCATAAAAATCCTTACAAACAAAGATGCATAGCGGGTTTCAGTAAATGTTCAACCAAGCCTCTTTTTTTACTTCAAGATATTAACAGTAGTGAAGGAAAAACTTCAAGAGTACTGTGCAACGATATATTCGAGAAGTGGTGTAAATCAGATGTGGATACTTCAAAATTCCAAGGGACTTTTAGAAAATTTGAAATCACAAAATTTCACCAAAATCAACAGCTTAAAAAATTACGACTTTTCAACTTTATACACAACCATTCCGCACGATAAATTAAAGTCTAGGCTTTTTGATATCATTGACAGTTGCTTTTTCAATAAAAATGGAACTCGTAAATTTACTTACCTTGTCATTGGTCATTTGCAAAATTAGTTTGTTAAAAAACATTCTGATTGTACACACAAGTACTCTGAAGTTGACATTAAAAAGATGCTTGAGTTTCTGATTGACAATAACTATGTGGTTTTTGGAGACCAGGTCTTCCAACAATATATTGGAATACCTATGGGTACCAATTGCGCCTCGTTGTTAGCAAACCTTTTTTTGTATTCATATGAAGCAGAATTTGTCCAAAAGAAGAAAACACTTGCTGTGGCCTTCAACTCGACATTTAGATATATCGACGACGTATTGTCAATTAACAATGGCTATTTCCATTCTTATGTCGATACGATATATTCTTGTGAGCTTGAGATAAAAGATACCACAGAGTCCGACACATCTGTTTCATATTTGGATATTTTACTTGAAAAAGACGTTAATGGTAATCTAACAACCAAGCTTTATGATAAACGTGATGACTTCAACTTTTCAATCGTCAACTTCCCTTACTTATGCAGCAATATACCTTCATCACCTGCATACGGGGTATATATCTCTCAGTTGATTCGATACGCAAGAGCATGCTCTATGTATGTACAATTTCTAAAACGAGGTGTATTATTGACAAACAAGTTGATGAAACAAGAATATCAGCTGTCTCGTTTAAAGTCATCATTTCGTAAGTTCTATGGTCGATACAATGACCTTGTCAGCAAATACAATTTATCATTGAGTCAAATACTGACTGATGTTTTTCATACATTATTTCATACATTATTTACACACTGAATTGTCGACGGATTTTTCCATTATTTCCCGATCGTGACAAGGAGCACACGGCGGGTGTGACCGGTCGGCAGGGGATGCTCACTCCTCCATGGCACCTGATCCCACCTCTGATGTTTGGAGGTCCGTGTTTGCTCTACTCCTACTTTGTATTGTTTGATGGACTTTTGAGCCTGAATACTGTTCGTTATCTTCATATATTTCACCAGATATATACACAGACAAGAAAAACCTATTGAATTTTCAGTACGTTTTTTGTTAACTCCCTATATACAAAGACAATCCGGTACCTAGACATTTCTTTACGGATACACCTTTCTCTAGCACTGTTTCACAGTCCATGTTAATGTCTACAATTCCTCATTATACCCCCATTCTTGACAGGATTATAGCTACAGTGGGCGGAGTTTTCACATGCTCAGAAGACAAACCTGCAACTTAAAGCTGAACACGATTCGTCAAAGAAATTTAATCGCTATATTCGATTGGACTCTCTCTATCTGAGGGTCCCTATATATAGAGCCGCTCATTTAGTCGCTGTTCAGTGTAATCAATCTTCACCGTTGTAGACGGACGTTTACTATATTGCAATCGGTAGCAAAAAAAAAAAAAATAACTGTTTACTTCTAATGCAGGAGAGTAATGTGACCGCGTGTTTTAAACTATAAAGATATTATCTAATAAAAATACAGCATTGACTTGTTTAAAGAACTGCTAACGATAGCATTGTTCTCCCGCCTACCTCCAAGTCAATTTTCAGAAGTTAACATATTTGAATGATTTTTCATATTTATATAGATATTTATATGAATTTTCATAAAACATTACTTCTTTGAAAAACAAAGAGAGATAACTCTATAATTTGGGTAGAACTTGTGTTTTTCACTATAGAAATCAATGGAAAACGGAAAATGCTTATTTTTTCACTAATTTCAAAACGTTTTACAACTAAAATATTGTATTTTATTAATAATATATGTTTAATTTTATATGCATAAAACATAAGAAAAGAATATCCAAGAATATTTTAAAATGTGGTGATGCTTTAAGGCCCGATTTCAATGGAAAATATCGTCTACCTCCCTTATTTTCAGAGCTGGAATTAGGGGTAATTAGCTATTTAACACTGGCGTTAAAATTATCAGTCAATTTCCATTGAACTGTTCTTTGCATTCAACAAAGATTTTACGGTCAAATTGCCATTAGTATCGAATTAAATGAGTGTAAAATGTAGGCGGGAATCAAGAGTTAGCGTGCGTAGTTCATTATTTCCATAATGTATTTCCATACTTTAAGTAGTATTAAGTAAGAGCGTTTGTATATATTTATTTCACTAAGGCTATTCCATAGGGTTTCCCATGAAGTCAAGCATGCTATTCATGCATGGGTAAATCCAGGTATTTGATTGGTTACTCTTGTGAGAAGCTCAATATTAGTTGTTTTTTTTTTTTAAAGACATTCAAAAAATATCCTTTGTAGTAACCAGAATTCCTGAAAAATATACTGACAATATTGCTTTACCAGACATAATGGACTTGTAGACAATTTAATATACTAAACAGGTCAGTTTATCAACATTTTTAATTATGAGCATGATGTGTGAAAGTTACGTGAATGAGATTTATGTAAAATGTTATTTTTTTTATGATTTTTTAAATATATTTTTCCAATAATCAGTCAAACTTACCTTGTGAAATTTATTATAGGTATGACTGACCGAGAAAGGAATCCCCTATACAAGAGGCCCAAGGGCCTTTACGATCACCTGAGTATAATACAACAATTTAGAGGATCCGTAGAGTATAAAATGAACTGAAAAGTGAAGCTTTGTTGCCCAAAAGGAAGAAAAATAGGGTGATCAGGATCAAGAAAATAATTCGTATAGTCTTCATTAACAGATCATAAATTAGGTTCTTATCTGTTCCCCATTTATCACTATCAACATACAGTATATTAACAAACTATCAATGCTTCTGTACTATTTCAATTCCTTGCTAAAAGCTCTTTCGTGCGCAAGTGATTTAAGGCTAAGTATAGGCGTTTTTTTTATGCAAATGAGCTAATAAAAATGCAAAAGAGGTATAATTATTATACAGAGAAAGCTTAAATTCATTTTATACATATTTAGTTCCCAAGGAATGTTTTAGCTAATGCACATTATGACGTCATATTATGACGTCATTGTTCTTTAGTACTAAAACATATCAACAAACGGCTTTTGCCGAAGGGCATACCCTATTCAATTTTAAGTAAATTATGTATAATACAGTGAAGAATATTCTAAAGATTAATAAAAATGCTGGACAAATCCTATGCACTTTCTCGTTTGATAAAAATTTGAGGAAACTTACGCTGGACTGTGAATTTTTACCCTGTTTCAACTCAAAACTTTACAAATAGTAACTAAACAATTGATCTGTCGACATTTGTGCAGCAATATCACAAATCCTTGGAATATTCTGCTTTTAATTAGACCCTGTTTCTGTAAAAATACAAAGGGTATGCCCTTGCGCCGAAGCTTTTTTGTTGATGTTCTTTATAAATTTGTGGTAGTAGAGAGCAATGACGTCATAATATGACGTCATAAAGTGTACTGGCTATCACTTGTCGCGGGTACCAAGTTTGCATTAGAAAATGTTTTAACCTTTTCTGTATAAGTATAGCCCTTATGCGTTTAAATTAGTTCAGTTTCATAGAAACGTCTATACTTAGCCTTAACTCACTTGCGTGGCCTCTCTTGGTCTTTGATGAACAGACAACGCAGGTAAGTTACAGCTTACCGTAGAAATATCACAGTACACTCTGTGCCTTCGCATCTCTGAACTACCAAAATATGACGTCATGATGGAAAATGACGTCAAGTCACTGCAAACTTGAGGTGTTATGACGGGGAGAGTGTCATGAACTTGACACTTTATTTCAAACTGCATGTTAAATGCTAAATAGCTATTGAAAAATTCACGGATCATTTTTAACGTCTTGTATGTCCGAATATTTTAAAAAATACACCGCTTACCTACCCTTGATTGAAATTCGGCATGTTCAAAATGCTTATGAAAAATTAACCTTTGAAATGTACTCTGTTTTATACCCGTGGTTGGAGGTAGAATTCATTTTGTGTGTATTTGTGAAACTCTGTAAGAAGAGGTTGTTCTCTAACTGAATCTTGCTTGGGAAAAATGTGTGTTAGCTTTGCTTTAATACAGATTACGATATTGTGTGGAAAATACCCTCGAATTTGTAGGTACGTTGAATTTCTCACGAAATATTTATACCCCCGCTCCGAAGGAGAGGGGGGTATACTGTTTTACCCTTGTGTGTCTGTCTGTCTGTCCGTCTGTCTGTCTGTCCGTAACACATTTTGGTCGCAGTTTTCTCAGCAACTACTCATTGCAGATGCTTGAAATTTTAGCATAATCTTTGTTTAGGCATGCCATATGGTGGGATTCATTTTTGTACGAATTCGATGTCAACTTCCTGTTTATCCGTGCGTCTGTCCGTACCATACATAACAAATTTTGGTCGTAGTTTTCTCAGCAACTACTCATTGCAGATGCTCGTAATTTTAACACACTCTTTGTTTAGGCATGCCATATGGTGGGATTCATTTTTGTACGAATCTGATGTAAACTTCCTGTTTATCCGTGCGTCTGTACGTACCATACATAACATATTTTGGTCGTAGTTTTCTCAGCAACTACTCATCGCATATCCTTGAAATTTTAACACACTCTTTGTTTAGGCATGCCATATGGTTGGATTCATTTTTGTACGAATCTGATGTCAACTTCCTGTTTATCCGTGCGTCTGTCCGTACCATACGTAACAAATTTTGGTCGTAGTTTTCTCAGCAACTACTCATCGCATATCCTTGAAATTTTAACACACTCTTTGTTTAGGCATGCCAAATGGTGGGATTCATTTTTGTACGAATCTGATGTCAACTTCCTGTTTATCCGTGCGTCTGTCCGTACCATACATAACAAATTTTGGTCGTAGTTTTCTCAGCAACTACTCATCGCATATCCTTGAAATTTTAACACACTCTTTGTTTAGGCATGCCAAATGGTGGGATTCATTTTTGTACGAATCTGATGTCAACTTCCTGTTTATCCGTGCGTCTGTCCGTACCATACATAACAAATTTTGGTCGTAGTTTTCTCAGCAACTACTCATTGCATATGCTTGAAATTTTAACACACTTTTTGTTTAGGCATGCCATATGGTGGGATTCATTTTTGTACTAATCCAATGTCAACTTCCTGTTTATCCGTGCGCTAACCATACCATACATAACAAATTTTGGTCGCAGTTTTTTCAGCAACTACTCATCGCAGGTGCTTGAAATCTTAACACAATGTTTGTTTAGGCATGTCATATGATGGGATTCATTTTTTACTAATCCAATGTCAATTTCCTGATTATCACTGTGTTTGTCCATAACTGAACTTGTGTATTCACATCAGAGCGGGGGTATTATTGGTGAGCATTGGCTCACAGACTTCTTGTTTGTACTCTAGTAATACTATGACTTTTCCCAAGCACATTTCGGATACACAAGTATACGATGAGTTTATTTATATAACAAAATATTAATAATTATTGTGTGAATCAGCTGCGCCGAAGCGATTTGTATGAAACACTTCAAAAAATTATAAATTATAAAATTATAAATAACCGTCACGTGATCAACAAAGTCATGTGATAACATAACAAATATGTTAATATATAGCCGAGGAAACCCTCTATATAAATTGGAAGTACTAAAGTTCAATACTCATAAATTACATCAATACTTTAAATTAAAACCAAACCATACCTTGCAATGACATATTATGTTTTGAGCGCATTTTAAAGCTTCGGGAAGCCTTAACATAGCTGCGAAGTTATTTTTGGCATAATTCTCTTATTCTATTAACCTTTCAAGCACATTATTTACAGGGATTAATTATCAAAAGTAAGTGGCAAAGGGAAATAACTCCTCTCAGTAGAATACAAATTAATAGAGCCCTGGGCAGGACCAGAACACTTGACCAAATGGTCCATATGTTTAAAAATCTGGTAAAAATACCTTTCCTTATTAAAACTTTTACTCTTTTTGCCTCTGATATGCCCAGGTGCAGAGAAAATTTTTAAAGAAATGATGCATTTTTATTACAGATTCACTATATTATCAATAGAGCCCCCCTCCCCACCGAGAAACATCAGAGCCTCTCACTCTTGGACCAGAAGTTTGCTCATCATAATTAAGTAATCAGTTTATCTGCTTAACACTAAGGAGTAAACAGGATTATTTAATAGAATTAATGCATTTTCACTATATTAATCATCAAGAGCCCCACCCTTACACCAGCACATCTGACCAAGGGGTCATGCAATTCAGTACTCTGGAAGAAGCACTCTTGCTCATCATAACTATACACTTTGCTTCTTTGCTTTTTAACCAGAAGCAGAAAAGAATATTTTCAAAGAAATTTTGCTTTTTCACTGTATAATCAATAGAGCCCCCCTTTTTTTTCACCAGAACCCTTGACCCTGGTGCCATGAAATTCACAATTTTGGAAGAGGCATCCTTGCCTATCATATCAATGTACTTAATTTGTTTAAATATTACCCAGGAGCAGAGAAGAAGATTTTCAAAGAAATAATTCACCTTCACTATAGATTCTATATAGCCCTGCCCTAACACCAGAACCCCTGACCCTGGGGCCACGAATTTCACAATTTTGGAAGAAGAATCCTTGCTTATCACAACAATGTACTTAGTTTGTTTTAATAAAACTCAGGAGCAAAGAAAAAGATTATTAAAGCATAAATGCATTTTCACAATATATAAATAGAGCCCCTCCCCTAACTCCTGAACCCCTGATCCAGGGGACATGAAATTCACAATTTTGGAAGAGGCATCCTTGCTTATCATTACTATGTATTTAATTTGTTTAAATAATACCCAAGAGTAGAGAAGAAGATAATCAAAGAAAAAATGCACTTTCACTATATGATCTATATAGACCCGCCCTTGCACCAGGGCCCCTAACCCTGGGGCTATGAACTTAACAATTTTGGTAGAGTCACTCTTGCTTCTCATAACTATGTATTTAATTTATTTCAATAATACCCAGGAGTAGAGAAGAAGATTTTCAAAGAAATAACGCACTTTCAGTATATGATCTATATACCCCGCCCTAGCACCAGAAGCCCTGAGCCTGGGGCCATGAATTTTACAATTTTGATAGTCACCCTTGCTAATCATAACTATGTATTCAGTTTGTTTCAATAATACCCAGGAGTAGAGAAGAAGATTTTCAAAGAAATAATGCACTTTCTGTATATGATCTATATACCCCAACCTAGCACCAGATGCCCTGACCCTGGGGCCATAAATTGCACAATTTTGGTAGAGTCACCCTCGCTTATCATAACTATGTATTCAGTTTGTTTCAATAATACCCATGAGTAGAGAAGATTTTCAAAGAAATAATGCACTTTCACTATATGATCTATATACCCCGCCCTAGCACCAGAAGCCCTGACCCTGGGGCCATGAATTTCACAATTTTGGTAGAGGACTCAATGCTCATCACAATGATGCTAACAGTTTGACTGCTTGATATTAAGGAGTAAAGAAGAAGACTTTTAAATATAGAATTAATTTTGATGGTTTTGGCCCCACCCCTTAGGCCACATGGGGGCAGGGGTCACGAATTTCACAATTTTTGTTCCCCTTCACTCATAGATGCAATATGCCAAAATTGGTTGAAATTGGTTTGCTGGTCTCAGAGAAGAAGCTGAAAATGTTCAAAAGTTTACAACCGACGCACGACGACGGACGAAAAGAGATAACAATAGGTCACCTGAGTTACTCAGGTGAGCTTATAAAGATCAGGTTCATATACCATATATTTGGTTAGATTGTGTTAAGTGACGTTTTTGTTTATTGCGATGTCTATTTGTGTTGTAAATAGAATTTCATTTGGATAATTTTTACATCTTGCGTTCATTAATTGAAAAGAAACCTCGTTTTCGTTTCGCGTCACCGTGCTTTGAGTTTGTCACTTTGTCACTAAAACTTTGTGTAAAAGATGGTGTTAACTTAGGACTTTGGTTTTGGCCTGCGGGTTTACTCCATGCAGTCAGCATTATGAGACCTTGAAGTGTGATGAGTTTCACAGAGACGTACGCCTGATGAACTTACGGGCCGTTCACCGTATGGAATTGCGCAGAGTGGATGATTTCACTCTTACTCAGTAGGAGGTACCTAACCTGCGTTATCTATCAATTAGAGACTTACCAAAGATTTCCTGCAGGAACTTGTAAACTGGACTCTAAACATTACAATTAGGATCGACGACGGAAGATGCTCAAATTTCCTGGTAAGTCGATACTAAGTTTGAACATACTGCAGAACCGGATGGGTAAGTCTCGCAAAATCTCGCATGCCGCGGGAATTCATATGTCAATTCAATAATCTTTTACGGGACTATTGCTTTCATATTCCCTGATAGGTTTTGTGTATTAATGGGTTCATATTATAATATTGTTGCAAAGAGAAAGTATGGGTTAATCCACAGAAACAATATCCCGAACTGAAAAAGGGGTTCTATATGTACAAAATGATGGACTAACTTCAAACATGCTTTCTTTCATACAACCATGCTGACTGTTTCAAACGGAGATACCACCACCTTCACAACGATGACATCATCTTCATTAGACCTTGATTACTTAAGACCCCATATGTATTTCAATCTTCACAGATACTTATTTGCCTATATAAGAATAGATTTATAATTAATTAAAGATATTATAATTATGAAATTTTTGTTCAAAAACTTTTTTTTCCTTTTTTTGAGTTTAGTGAGGCTTCCCTCGTTATTATATTTGGTAAATTGGATGGTCTCAGGGCCTTCTTCACAGGATTTCTCTGCGTAAGCCAACCGTCCTTTTAACAGAGGTGTTGTTGCAAGAAATCAAGGGTGCGCCATGTGGAAATCGTTCGTTTCCGTAACACATCATTCATTACAACACCAAGTGGGTCTGAGGACACTATTTTTACTCAAGCTCCTCTCCAGCTGCCAGACTCAACTTCAAGGAAAACCAGTCATCATCATTCAGAATGGTTTTTAAACATCATAAAACAACAACCCTAAATTGTGGTGGGAAAATGAAAATTTAGACTTTCAAACATGTAAAATTCTACATATTGAATATGACAACAACAACAAACAATAATAATTTACCTCGCATAGTACACGTATTAAAAGTTTCATAATTACAAACAGCTGCTATCTGAATGATATCTGAAGAACGCCCTGTAATGGAACACATTGAGACATTATAATTACACATCAGATACTAAATCATTCAGTAAAACATTTTTTTTCAATGCGGTTTAACGGAGTTCTGATTCTGCAACTTGTTTTTTTACAATTCGACACTTTTTTTTAGACTCTGCAAAAAATTATCTTTAGACTGAAAATATGTCACACTACAACACAAGGAAGTGCTTAGGATGAATAAATGCCATTGCATAAAGATAACAAAACTTCTTGTGAAGAAGTAAAATGATTTCTTTTTTCAAAATTTGCAGATATGAAATATATATGCCCAAAACAAAGATGTTGCATCTGTATTGTTTCCACAGTTAATCAAATTATTCACACACCTAATCCTGTTGTTTCCAACTCAAAGAACATAAAAGGCTGCTGAGCTGTTAAATGTTTTTCATTTTAAACTCTTATTTCCTCAGTATCATACAAGTACCCTCTGTTAATCTGATTGTTTATTGGATTATACAAAATTAATTATTCATACCAACAGTGGGTTCCTGCGGTGGGAACAGTCTTCTGAATGGCTCATTCTACAAAACAAAACATAAAAACTCCGAAAATATAGAACATGTAATACATGTATTACCAATATTTCACTTGGGATATATCAATTTTGGATGCATGTCATGGCCTTCAGACAAGCATCCTTTTTAGCTCTTCTGAGCCAAAGGCTCAAAGAGCTAATGCAATGGCCATTTGTGCGGTGTGCGTAAACTTTTTAGAATATGGGCCATAACTCAAGAACCCCCTGGCCAATTATTGTCAAATTTGTCACAGGGTATCCTTGGCCCAAGGGCTCCCTTTTATACTAAAACTGGGGTTGTGACCCTTTAACAAGGGGAGATAATTAGGGAAATAGAAACAAAAGTACTGGTTGCTAAAAAATCTTCTCAAGAACTACTGGGCAGATTATCACCAAACTTACACAAAAGGATGAGGATATGTTGTAGATTAAAATTTGCACGGGGATTTACCCTGGGGCAAAGGGCGTGGTCTCAAGGTCACTTCAAAGTTAGCCAAAAATTACATTTTATTAAAATGTTGATATTTTGCTTACTATAAGGACTAGGATCACCAAATCTTGTCAGTTGGTGCATCTAAGGACCTCATATCATGTTGACTCAAAAGTAGGTCACGGTGACCTACTTTTTAAATTTTGCGGCCATTCTTTTTCAAAATGATTTGGCATATTTTGAACAATTTAAGGCCTATGATCATCAAACTTTGTCAGTTGATGCATCTTGGGTCCTCAAAGTACGTCAATTAAAAAGTAGGTCATCTTGACCTACTTTTTGAATTTTATGGTTAATCTTTTTTAAAACAATTAAGGCCATTGATTCGAATACGGGGAGGCTTAGAATCATTAAATCTTGTAAGATGATGCATCTTAGGGCCATAAAACATATTTATTAAAAAGTAAGTCACAGTGACCTACTTTTTGAACTTGCAGGCATTCGATTTCAAAGCGTTTTAGAGGCATAATTTTGACATTTTTAAGTCCTATGATCATAAAACTTTGTAAGTTGATGCATCTTGGGTCCTCAAAAAAGGTTAACTGAAAAGTAGGTCACCGTGACCTACTTTTCAATTTATATGACTATAATTAAATATTTCAAGTACTAATTGGCTTAGAATCATCAAACGTTGTCAGTTGATGCGTCATGGGTCTTCGGAGTAGGTCGACTAAAAAGTAGGTCACCGTGACCTACTTTCGAAAAATTTATGGCTTTAATAAAATATTTCGGGTACTAATTGGCTTAGAATCATTAAACTTTGTCAGTTTATGCGTCATGGGTCCTCGGGGTACAACAACTGAAAAGTAGGTCACGATGACCTTCTTTTGAAAATTTATGGCTTTAATCAAATATTTCGGGTACTAATTGGCTTAGAATCATAAAACTTTGTCAGTTGATGCGTCTTGGGTCCTCGGAGTACAACAACTGAAAAGTAGGTCACGGTGACCTACTTTTGAAATTTTATGGCTGTATTTAATATTTTCAGGAATTATTTGGCTTAGAATCGTCAAAATTTGATGCATCTTTGGTCCTCGGAGTAGGTTGACTGAAAAGTAGGTCACCGTGACCTACTTTTGAAAATTTATGGCTGTAATTAAATATTTTGGGTACTTATTGGCTAGAATCATCCTACTTTGTCAGTCGATGTATCTTTGGTCCTCGGAGTACAACAACTGAGAAGTAAGTCACGGTGACCTACTTTTGAAAATTTATGGCTTTAATTAAATATTACAGGTACTAATTGGCTTAGAATCATCAAACTTTGTCAGTTGATGCATCTTGGGTCATTGGAGTAAAACAATTGAAAAGTAGGTCACTTTGACCTACTTATAAAATTTTATGGTTATAATTTTAAAAAATATTTTAGGTATTAATTGGCTTAGAATCATCAAACTTAGTTGATGGGTCCTCAGAGAATGACAAGTGATAAGTAGGTCACCATGACCAACTCTCAGGTACTAATTGGCTTAGAATCATCTTGGGTTCTCAGAGTGTGAATTGGAATTTCAAGGGTTTATCTAAATATACAGGATACTTCGAGGCTTCAGATAGAAGTGATAGGTTGTACAGTTTATCAGAAGAGCGATTCAAGGCCCATGGGCCTCTTGTTTTTTTTTTTTTAAATAAATATTCACTTTGTACTTAGACTGTAGAACTGGCATAAATAATTCAACATAAAATATGCATATAAGTTTACCTTCAAAGACAGTCTTCACTGCATTTCTAGAATTGCGGTTTGCTCTGAGCTTTTTAGTTTAGTGTGATTTATTGATGTTATTGTGCGCTTCATGAAATATGCCGACGTGACAAGTCTGTGTTGTTTATACACCAATAACTCACACAAAACTTAAAAAACATTCCTTAAATTGTATGCCAAGACACTAATATTAGCTATACTGAGCACTTAAATGATACACTGCTTTCACCTAACTTGAAATCATCCTATCGAGATTATAATTCTAGACAATATATCCACTATCCACATGGCACCCATTACGATTAGAAATTGATCGAACTGGGTTTTTTTTTTAAAGATTAAATCATGTCAACAGTCCTCGCCCACGATGAAATTAAGACTGAATATGAATTTACATTTCATATTCATTCTGTCAAAATTTAATCGTGGGCGATCACTATGGAGGTATTGACTTTTGCAAATAACGACAAATGAGCCAAAGATATCATTTCTTTGACAGTTCATATTTCGCATGCGAACTCGTGTTCTTGTTTTCTGATATGTGTTGGTGTCTATGAGGATTACTTTATTAAATAACAAAAGAAAGAGTTAAATAAACATATTTTTTTTAGAAGATCACCGGGCAAACTTTGGCTAAAACTGTACCTTGTTCTTTTATCGTAATATCTGACCTTGATGGTATTGGTGTGTGACATTAATCTTGGTTATTTGAAGAGGAAGAATCTCCTTATACCACTTATAAGTATTATACCCCCCCCCCCCGCAAACGAAGTTAAGGGGGGTATAATGGAATCAGCATATCCTTCTGTTTGTAGACGAGATTTCGTCCGGACCTTTCCTTGGAAACTGCTGAAAGGATTTGTCTGAAAATTTGTACACTTATTATTCGCCATATGAAGGTGTGTACTTGGTATTTTCATCATGATTGGATAATTTTTTGGCATTTTACATGTGTTTTTTCTTCATTTTTAATTTTAATTACTCATCTTTTTTTAACTGAAGAAACTAAGGTGCTGCAGAATAAAACATCAATACTAATAATTACAGTGTTTTTTTATTACATTGAAAAAATAGTTTGTTTATTGCTATTTTAGTTAAACTGGAAACAAAACTTCCACCCAGCGGTCCTACCAGAACCCCCCAAAACCAGCCTATCTCCCCACCCGGACCCAAAACTACCATCCTATCTCCCAACCCGGACCCAAAACACCCGGCTAGCGGTTTTACCTGGACCCAAAACACCCAGCAAGCAAGACCACCCAATACTACTGAAGGGCTTCAAATTTATAGGTAGAGCGCTCGCTTCGTGATTGGGAGGTCATGAGTTCCAATCTCGGCCACGACTGACCTAAGTCGATAAAAATTGGTAGCAACTGTTCCCTCGCCATGCGCTCAGCACTTTCAAGTGAAAGTTGCGGGTCCTTCGGATGAGACCTTAAAACCCGAGGCCCCGTGTCACGACAGGCGTTGGCACGATGAAGATCTTTCACTGCTCAATGGCCCTAAGTGTCAAAATTTGAAGCCCTTCTCCGGTATATAGTGACGTCTCTACATGAGTGTACAAATCTCGAATTGGACGTAAAACAACATACAATCAATCAATCCTTTACACACTTAAATTGCCATTGAGGCCCTTGGACTTTTTGGCGACAATAGTCTTCCACCGGCCACGCTCACTTACATCTCTTGGGTTTCTATAGCCTTTTTCTCTTCTTAGATATTTGACTTGGTACAAATATAGTTTTCCCAGTCTACCATTTTTATAGTTCCAATACTTTTTTTAAGTATAAAAAATGTTGAGTATTTAGACTACCAATTCCTACCTTCTCTTTCAATTTTCTGTTGTCCTGAAATTTGCTTTGGTTGATTTTATGTTGTTTTACGTCCTGTTCGAGATATTTTCACTCATACAGAGACATCACCATATACCGATGAAGGACTTAAAATTTAGCCCTTTACTCGGCACTCAGGGTCATTGAGTAGTGACTTCTGTGTGCCAATATTGAAATCAAACCAAAACTCTAGGAATTTCACAGAAATTTCTATTTTTAGTAACCATGTCAACACCGTTCAACAAAATTAAAAACCGATGCACAAAGTTATGTATCCTAGTGTAGTCTACTTGTATGTAAAGCAATGTTGAAATCAAACCAAAACTGTAGGAGGAATAGCATTTTAAAGGAATTTACAGAAATGTATATTTTTGGTGATTCGAAAAATCGTTCAAATCGTTCAATAAAACCGAAAATCCCTGCACTAAGATATGTATTTTAGTGAAGTCTACTTGTGTGCCAAGTTATATTGAAATCAAACCAAATCAGTAGAAGGAATAGCGTTTTAAAAGGCGATGCACTAAGTTATGTATCTTAGTGAAGTCTACTTGTGTGCCAATGTATAATGAAATCAGACCTAAACTGCGAGGAGTAGCGTTTTGAAAAATTGTTTAGAGACAGACGGACGACGGACATCTTACTATCGCATCTCTTCTGGTCTCTGACCAGTAGAGCTAGAAATCAGGAGAAATGTCGGATGGGATCGAATTTGAATAGATTTCTCCCGCCATGCTCACTGTGGAATGTCCTTTGCGGAAGTCTATATTCTTTCGTTTGCCAGCTCTACATGGATTCTGCTTCTTCCTATTTTAAAACATAGTTGAGCTTCTTCAGTAAAATAAGATATGTTTTCAAGAAATGGTGGGATATTAAGGGTTACACCATTTTGAAGTTAATCAAATATATTGAATCCTTTTGTCGGCCAGGATCCTACAGTGCTGCTATCCTATAAGTTGACAATCCTATCCTATCCTATCGTGAATCCTGGATCCACAATCCTATCCTGTGATTTCAGTCTAATCCTATCCTATCCTGCTACTTTCAGTTTTTTAATATTTAGGAGTTTATTCGACAAAACGAAAAAAAATAATAAAATGACCATAATATAAAAATCAGTTATAATTATGGATTTAATTTAATATGTTTCAATGATAAAAAATAATCGAGATCGACATCCATTAATTCCCGACACCCCGCACGAATTAATTTTCGAGTACCCAGTTAAAATGTAAACAAAGGGACTGTAATAAAACATAGGCAAGTACTGATATAGCGAACGTGTAAAGAAAGTAAGCTTTCAAAATAATTATAGAAAAAAAAATTATAATCCGACTTTATTTTGGTTTAATTTCACGTACTAACGTTGATCGAGAGACGTCACGGTATTTGCGAATTCTTTTCGAATTTATACACTTTGATAAATAAATCGGGTTAAAGTTAGAGAGGGGAAATCGTGGGAAAAGGGGGGGGAAACAACAACTAAGACTTCAGATACTTTTCTAATGTTATGATTAATAATAAGTAGACTAAACGAACAAAATTTAAGCTCTTTAATTATGAGAATCAGACTATTAATTCTATACCTTCATGCGGGGAAGGTACAACACTGTATAATAACCGTATCCGTTGAAAATACAATTTCTCTACACATACAAGTGTACTGAATAATGAAAAAAGGAGGATATGTTGGATGTTTTAACAGTTATATGTTTCATGTAAAATTTATGCAAAACTCTATTTTTCCCTAAACTGTAAACTGAGCACCATGAAAAATAATACATGTATATATACCTAACTTAGATTTTATTCATACTCATGTAAATCCAGAAAGAAGACACATGTATGACAAGACCATAAACCGAGAACAGACATTTAGAATATCTTGACTTTTATTTATTAAACATGTAAAAAATTGTTTAAATTTGTGATTAAAATTTGTTTTATATTCATTGTTTAAAGTTATTCTTGTTTGAGATGTTCAGTTCTTTATTGTTTGAATTTGAATATTTTACAAACATGCAAAAACTTTACCATGTTTGCTAATAAAAATCAAGATATTCAAAATGTTAAATTTTCTTATTTCACTTCACTTTGTTATTAGTTTATGGTCAGTTCAGTGTCACACAAATGTATTTCAATAACCATATTTTTATGAGTGAGAATTTAATTTATGTTTAACAGAAAACATTTTCATAAATCTTCATAGTCAGATAGATTGACAACAATAATTATTGCAGTGAACACACACATATTCCTTTAAATTCTTTCTTATAAACATGTATATGAATTCACAGTAGTTTCAGTATTTATAAGCCATATTTAAGTAATTTTTTTTTGACCTTGACATTTGATCTTGAATGTTATTCAGGGTCTAAATGAGGAACAAAAATGCTTGACTAAGTTGACAATATTTATTCGGGGTAATTGCCTCTTCAGTGATAAATATATATATTTTGGGCCAAATAAATCTCATCTACAATTTTTTTTATCTACAATGTATAACAATTGAATGTTCCATTATGAGACAAATTCATCAGAAGTATACATGTATTTCAATGTCAAGCTCACAGATACATGTACATGAAATCTGTTTAAATTTAAGTTTATCAATGTCTTTTTCCAATTGTATGATGTTTTACATGCATATGATTTCGCCGGCTTGGCCACTGCTCAAATTGAATTTCAAATGTCAAAGTTTGTGTCAAAGAGCTAGTCATAAGTAACCGAACAGTTTCAAAATTGTCAACAATGCACAGAAAACAAATACTTCACACACAGATCTCCTTAATAAAAACATCATGATTTCAGACTCTAGGGGGCTCTTGTACAGTGGTTTGAACATCTTTCATATTTATTCCAGCAGCAGATGAGATGAACTGCAATATGTACAGCAGCAAATATGCAGAGCCGTCCTTAAAAAAAACAATTATTATCATGTTTATAACAATATATGCATGTAGATTGTGCAATTTTATCATATACATTACACATTAAAACTGTATTTTATTGTGATTATCTTTCTCATTTCATGTACGACTGGCTGAATTTTACCTTTTTCACTCCCAGAGTAATGCATTTAAAGAAATCAAGAAAACTCAAATCTTATACTGCAACTTCATAGTCATATCTTAATTAAACAATCATAGTTTACTTGTAAATTGTCATTCATTTCATCTGGTCAACTTGTTAACTAGTATGAGTACATTTGTTTGTTTGTTATTTTTCTCTATTTTGAATTTTTCTGCTTGTATTAATCTATTTATGTTTTTTGTTTGTTTTCTTCTTTGCTTAAAATTTGAATAAGAAAAAATTATGAAAATACATATAACATGATGATGACCGTGATGACCAAAACAATAACACATTGTTTTCAGTTTTACTCTTTTTTTTTAAAGAAGAAAAATCACTTATTCAGAGAATCTACAGAAAGTTCATCTCAACTCAGATAACAATATGTATGTATTATACTGATACCCATGCATAAACACAAGTTAATAATCATACCTACTTTTAAAATGTAAAATCCCTTTTTCCTCACAAAATATTTTGATGAGGGCAGGCAAAACCAAGTATCATTTTCTGCAATTGAGAATAATGAATGATTAATTTATAATTCATAACCCAGAATAGGTCATACATACAATGTACATGTAAGTGCTGAGTTGGCTTATATTAGAATTTAAACAGTAGCATAAGAAATGATTCTGTCTTTATTTTATTATAATTGCACTCAAATAAAAAAACACTTTTTAAACCACAGTAGGGAAATAACATAGTAATAACAAACTGAAAAAGGCATAATACATCTTATTGTTTTAGAACACATTGAATCATGACAGAGTATTTGTAAATTTTTAACCCCCTCCCCTTCCCACACTACCTATTTTTCCACACCTGATTTTTGTCTTTATTATAACAGAATAAAATTTTGATAGCTCAAGTCATTATAACATTGTTTAAAGGGAGGAAATGTATAAACATGCACACATGTACAGTGTGTAGTATACTTACATGTTCTTGCACCAAACAACTGCGATATCGATCTGTTCAAGTCCACCGTTGACGGTTCTGTAGAATTATCCAGACAAACAGAGCACATTTAACACAGTTACATGTTATTAAACTTTAAAACAAGTAGGAAATGGCTTAATCATCAAAGCATGCTGAAGGAAATAAGATCTCGAGATCTCCGAACTCTTCGTTGTTTACATGCGAAGATTCTTCCGGTGATTGATGGGTACTACTAAACAGAGTACGCTAGAGTACGATAGAGTACTTTAGAGTACGCTAGAAAAAATGTGTAGTTTAATGCAATTAAATTGTTTATTTATGTAAATATAACTCGATTAAACATTATTATAAACTAATATTACAATATTTATTTCAAAATATTTGTTTTTAGCGCTATTTTGACAAGAAAATAACATTCCTGATTCAATGCATTAAACTGTTAAAGATTATTAACACTCTGATCTCGATTAATATTTTGTTTCAGTCTTACTAACTTCAACTAAATTTCATTAAAAATTAAATTTATTGCCCTATATAAATATTTTTTACATTAACAATGAAACATTTCAACATGTTCAAGTTAAATTAGATCGGGATCAAACGATAAACCGTTACCTGAAATCAGAATTTGAAATAACTCCTAAAATAAGGAAAACATACAAATCTAATTTAAAATATATATTCATTATGTTTAACTAAAGTAGAAAAACATTGAAAAAGTAGTTAAATTGAATTAAATTATTAAATTTTACTAGCGTACTCTAAAGTACTCTATTGTACTAGCGTACTCTGTTTAGTAGGACCGGTTAAATCGTACGCAATGTCACTCGAAGTTAATTATTAATTTGTGTTAAAATAAACAAAATATGTTTACTTTCTATCGGAATTTTATAAATATTTCTTTTGTAAACGTTTTAAAACATATTCCGTTTTTATAATTAATTCTGAAATATGAATCAACCTTTACTCGAATCTGATTGGCTGTAGGATACAGGATAGGATAGGATAGGATAGGATTGGATTAACTACTATATGTTTCTATCGTGAATCCTCAATCCTGAATCCTATCCAAACCCATCCCATGTCAACTTGTGGGATAGCAGCACTGTATCACCAGCTTAGACTTCTCTTATTGTTACTGTATGCCAAGGACTGATTATTATGGAATGTCTTGCGTCACTTCTGTGGCATCCGTTGCGATTCTAGCCGATGAGAATTCTTCAAATGACTTTGGCATAAATCCTTAGCATTTCAGTTGACTTGGCATTCTGACAGCTTCCATAATCCTTTCAAACAAACTTTCATATATGGCATGCACAAATGTGTTGGACACAGTAGCACGACTAGTGTTGATCCTCTCCCGCAATGTGGACATTTCGGATTACTTGTTTATGAATAAAATGTTGGAATGAAATCTGTCATACAAAGACGTGTTTGACTAAAATCACATAATGTATGAATAACATGACAATTGCTTACGTTACTCGTTTTCCCTAACCTGGCATTTACCACCCGGTAAAAAAATCTCTGCCTTTAACTTGTAAATAAATAGGGATATAAAAAACAATCCAAATCTGGAAAAATATTCAGTCTTTATAGCATCTGGTATTATTTCGCCAAGTATATTTAGTATTCGCTGGTAGGAATTGCTGAAAACAATGCACAATATAACTTTACCGTCTTTTCTTTCACAATCGACAACCTCATTTTTGGAACATTTTTGTGCAGCATGAACCCATCATAAAAAGAGGAATGCTAAAAAACTGATTTACTCTAGCACCTGTGCTGTTGGTCAAATGTGACATGATTCAAACGTGATCTATATATATATATATATATATATATATATATATATATATACGGTAAATTTGAACAAATTTAAATCTACACTAGCTGTGGATGATCCTATAATTATATAACCAATCATGGCTTTGCTGTTCTTGAGAAGCAGATTTTTTCAAGATGATTCTTATATATTCTTATGCAAAACTTTGACCCTCTGTTAACCCCTGGGAAGTCATGATTTGATCAAATTTGATTTTACAGTACCTAAGGTTGCTTCTGTATATATATGACTATTATGGCTTATTTGTTTTTGAGAAGATTTCAAAGATATTTCCTATGTAACGTATGATCAGGTTCTTACAAGGAATATATAGGTTTTCCTTTTACTCTGTCTGAGTTAATAATTGGAATGGTTATTAAGACAGCTCTGTCTGAGGGTATATCACATAGTACTTCAATTTTCTCTTCATCTAGAGATGGGGACTGGGTAAGGTACCACTTGCACCGTGTTTCTCCCCTAGGTTCCCATTGATAGATAAGAACCAGTTGCCTCAATCTTCTTCAAATTTACAACACCAAGAACTGAACAAAGATTGCATTGAAGTCTATGGAGCAATTTTTTTTTAAATAACAAGATGTGTTTGTGAAACACTGATGCCCCCGTATGGCAACTTATAGCAAAGGTTAAACTTTTTTAAATGCAACTCAAATATGTTGATACCCAGAGTACGGTCTTGTCTCGAGGAATAAAGGTTAAAGTTTTCCAAAAGTAGGTCAAACTCCAAAGTCAAAGGGTCAAAGTTGTTGGTATCCAAAGGAAGGTCTTGGTACAAGGATTACAAAAGGTCATATATGGTGGTACCCAAGGAAAGGTCTTGTCATAGTGAACACTTATGTCAAATATTAAGCCTTACCCTTGACAGCGCAATAGTTATGGGCTAGGTTAAAGTTCCTATGCAT
Organism: Saccostrea echinata; assembly: GCF_033153115.1. Taxonomy (NCBI): domain Eukaryota; kingdom Metazoa; phylum Mollusca; class Bivalvia; order Ostreida; family Ostreidae; genus Saccostrea; species Saccostrea echinata. Next base: position 6,653,775 of record NW_026889754.1, read on the forward strand.
GGTTGTATTTTCAGAAGTTAAAAAGTTTTTCATTTAAATGGTTTTTAGAAACTACACCCATTTTACTACTTAAAACAGCAGCAGTACTTTTGCTGGGTATTTCTTTTTACATTAATATTAAACAAATTTAAAACTGCTTCAATAATTGGTGATATATGTACAACGCCAACATTGTGGCTTCTAAAAATATAATACAAATTCCTTAATTTTCAATTAAAACGCTTTCCTTTTGACATCTCTTGAAAATCTAATTTTTTTTCTATTTGTACATTTGTTCACCACAAATGTTAACACTAGAACTGTCTTCAACATTCTCTTTTTCTGACAACAAAACATCCATTTCTTTTTTAATGTTTTTATATATGTTTGTAAAGTGTTACACTGTACACCTTTTTCTTTTTTATTTTTTTTTTACTTTTTTCTCTCTGCTGTAAAAATTCCACCTGATTTGGTTTTAAATTTCAATTCTCTCTTTTGTTCCTTTTCAAATTTCTATTCTTGTTGCTAACTTTTATTCCCCGTAACGGTCTTTCGATGCAGAATTCTCCCTCTTTAAGTGTAAAATTGTTATTTCTTGCTCATTATTTTTGCCTGTAATACTGTCTTCTTTGGGTTTCTTAATGGTCTCCTCTTTGGTCTTCTTTTGTTTCGTTGAATTTGGTAATTGAGAATTTTTTTCTTTCAATATGCAGCACATTTCTCTTTGTGTATTTATTCAAACGTTCCATCTCGTTGACTATTTTTTTTTTTAACTTTCCGAAGTAAAGCAAATTTACTTGGAAGGAACACGAGGGGCAGTGCAAGTGTTTTTGTGAATTTTCTGTATATAATCAGCACTGCCCTTATGTCTGTCGTATATTTCTTTAATGTTAATATATAAAACGCCCATGATCATAAATTAACAGGTTCAGCGTGAACAAGATGTGTTTGTGAAACACTGATGCCCCCGTATGGCAACTTATAGCAAAGGTTAAACTTTCTAAAATGCAATTCAAATATTTTGATACCCAAAGTAAGGTCTTGCCTCGAGGAATAAACTTATGAAATATGAAAGGCCTAGCAGCAACCATTGAATATACATGGAAAAGTTTAAGAAAATTTTTTTCAAAAGTATGCCGAAAATCAAGGTCAAATGATCAAAATTAATGGTGCCAAAGGAAAGGCCTTCTCCCAAGAAATACACAGGTGAAATATGAAAGCCGAAGCACCAATCGTTCAAAAGTTATTGTCAAGGTTAAAGTTTTCCAAAAGTAGGTCAAACTCCAAGGTCAAAGGGTCAAAGCTGTTGTAATCCAAAGAAAGGACTTGTCACAAGGAATGCATATGTGAAGTAAGAAAGCCCTAGCAGAAACCGTTCAAAAGTTATGGCCAAGGTTAAAATTTGATAAAATTTTGCAAAACTTGGTCAAACTCCCAATGTCAAGGTCAAAAAGGTCACATATAGTTGTACCCAAGGAAAGGTCTTGTCATAATGAACTCTCATGTGAAATATTAAAGCCTTACCCTTGACAGCGCAATAGTTATGGAAAGTATAAAGTTGAAAACAGACAGACTGAAAGACAAACAGACAGACAACACAAAAACAATATACCCCCGGGATCTTTCAATACAGGGGCATAAAAATTCAAATAATAAGAATATCAATAAATACTGAAGTGAAAAAATGCACTAAACACATAAGAAATAGAATGACAATTGAAAATGATTTTTTTTTTACCAGGTGAGATTTGTAAAATTGATTTTTTTTTAATTAATTAAAAACAGAGGGAGATAACTCTTACCAAAATTCAAGGTCATACATTAGGACATATCCCACCCCTACATGCTAATAGTAATAAATGGGAATTATGTCTAAATATCCCGAGTGTTCAACACCTACGCATCTATTATGTATTCAATTATATTGAATATTTTGCTATTAGGATGGAATACCTTAACTTCTTCTTTGTTAATTCATCATCCAACTTCTTCAGCTACCTTCTAAATGACTGACTTTACCAAAGCTTTGCCTTGTATACACTTAAACTAGTCCATTCCAAGGGTTGTCAGGTCATTCCACTATTTGAAGTCTTCAATGCGTTTTACTGCAATGCCCCTTAACCATTATACCTATATCATAATTATGTAAACCTTGACCTACTGTTGTGGCCCCGCCCTACCCGCAGGGGTCATGATTTGAACAAACTTTAATCTACACTATCCGAGGATACTTATGTATTTATATGTCTAAAAATGGCTTAGCTGTTCTTGAGAAGACGATTTTTAAAGATATTTCCTATATATTCCTATGGTAAACATTGAGCCCCCCCCCCCCCCCCGGGCTGTGCCCTGCGCTTCCCCCAGGGGTCATGATTGGAACTTAAATCTTCACTACCTGAGGATATTTATGTATTAATATGTCTAATAATGGCTTGGCTGTTCTTGAGAAGAAGATTTTTAAAGATATCTCCTATATATTCCTCTGGTAACCTTTGACCCCCTTGTTGTGGCCCTGCCCCAACCAAGGGGTCATAGTTGGAACAAACTTGAATCTACTTTACCCGAGGACACTAATCATGGCTTTGCTGTTCTTGGGAAGATTTTTAAAGATATTTCTTATATATTCCTATGTTAAACTTTGACCCCCCTGTTGTGGCCCGGTCCTACCCCCAGGGGTTATGATATAAACAAATTTGAATCTAGAGTATGTAATGAAGCTTTCAAACAAGTTTCATCTCTTCTTGCCCAGTGGTTTTTGAAAAGATCTTTAAAAGATGCCAGCAAATTTTCACGAATTCTTAATTATTTCCCCTTGAAAGAGGGTGCAGCACTTCCTGTGAACAAACTTGAGTCTCCTTCACCCAAGGATGCTTTGTGGCAAGTTTGGTTGAAATCGGCCCAGTGGTTCTTGAGAAGAAGTTAAAAAAAGTTTACAACGACGACAGACACGGACAAATTTTGATCAGAAAAGATCACTTGAGCCTTTGGCTCAGGTGAGTTAAAAATAAGGAACAAATAAACTGAAATTTCAACAAAGAAAATTAACGAAAAAAAAATATATAAAATAAAATAAATCGAAAGAATGTCTTTGTTTAGTTTGCCCTGGTCCTCATCAGCAAGTACGGTAATTCTTTTGGAATAGATTGGTCCAGTTTGCCCGGTCCCTCATCAATAAGTTTGAAAATCTTTATTATACCCCCGCTCCGAAGGAGAGGGGGGTATACTGTTTTACCCTTGTCTGACTGTCTGTCTGTCCGTCTGTGTGTCTGTCCGTAACAAATTTTGGTCAATTTTCTCAGCAACTCAGAAATTTTAGCACACTCTTTGTTTAGGCATGCTATATGGTGGGAATCATTTTTGTTCGAATCCGATGTCCACTTCCTGTTAATCCGTGTGTCTATCCGTACCATACATAACAAATTTTGGTCGCAGTTTTCTCAGCAACTACTCATCGCAGTTGCTTGAAATTTTAGCACACTCTTTGTTTAGGCATGCCATATGTTGGATTCATTTTTGTAAAGATCCAATGTCAACTTCCTGATTATCACTGTGTCGCCTTGTCCAGTACTTTTGAAATGTCTTTCAATGAAACTAAATATTTATAATTAAGTTTCAAATACATAATTCGAATTATTGTCAAACTTTCACAACGTAATTGTTACTATATTAACTTTAAATCATATATAAAATGTTCCACGTGGGTCACCGCCAGGTGATATAACTCACAAACTGGTTTTAGAGATGTGTCGTACGGGCCGCCATACTTATCTCACACGCTACGGTCTCTTTCAAACGCCATAACATGGAAAAGGCTAATAACTGATACAACAGCCGCCAATAAATTCAGCACCCAAGAGCCCTCATATTCCCGACAGCCATTAACGTTCTGTAAGGAGGCTTTACAGGCAAAAACCAAACAAAAAACCCTGATGTTTTTCTAAGGGCAGGCCCCTGGTAGCACTAGACGAGCATGTCTATCGGCTGATGTTTTCCCGGGTACTACACTGTGCATGCTTTCTGCTTTCACCGTACTATTTAAAGTGTACCCCCCCCCCGAGATTGTTACCGTGAGAACCACAGGTATTTAGGAGCTCCCCTTAGGATTATTATATAAGTAACCGGAAGGGTATTTTTTAAACAATAAAATAAAGAATTTCAGTTTGTTACACTGTGGTTTCTTTAATTCAAGCTTACCGGGATATATTTTATCTACATAAAAATGAAAATAACCATTGTTAATTGACAATACGTCGTCGATATATCTAAATGTCGAAGGCCACAGCAAGTGTTTTCTTCTTTTCACTTATCAGATTTTGAACAAGTTCTGCTTCATATAAATACAAAAATAGGTCTGGCAGAAAAGCTGCAACTTACAAGGAAGCATCCTTGGGTAGCGTAAATTTTAAATTGTTCACGTCATGACCCCTGGGATAGGATGGGGCAACAATACGTATAACAAGGGGAAAATCTGGTGAAGAACAGCAGGGCCAAAGATATTCAGGTGAGCGTTGTGGCCCATGGGCCTCTTGTTTAATTTTCTTTTTTTTCCGGGAATTTGTATTAAAATTAAAAAGGTGGGTCGGGGGGACGAATAAATTTTTTTTAAAAAGATGAAAATGTTTGAGTCGGGACCAAAAAAAAAAATTAAAATGTATTTAAAAAAAAAAAAAATACACAAAACCAATGACATTGAGACCGGTCCTTCGATGAGACCGTATAAATCGAGGTCCTGTGTCGCAGTAGATGCTGGCACGAAAAAGATCCCTCACTGCTCAATGGCCGTTAGTGCCCAGATTGCAACTTTCCACCGGCAAGTGGTGGCGTCTCCATATGAGTGAAAAATTCTCGAGAGGGACGTTAAACAACACACAAACAAACAAAACCAATGAAAATCTGCAATTGTTTATTAGGATAAAACTAGATATTTGTTACAATTGTTAGTTTTTGCGCTTTTCAGCGTTTCCAGTGGGAATCCTCCCTGCAATCTGCGGACTTCATCGCAGTTGGTTACCTCTGGGTCACAACAATTGAAATGTTTGTTATACAGCTAATAAAGAATGTCGGAAAACACAATATTCATTTGATTCACTTTTTTTATACAATCAGTGAAGCATAAATTGTTAACAGATTCCTGAGTAATACTGGGTGAAGAGCAGGAGATATTTTGTCTGCATAGTATGACGTCCTGATATTGACCCTTTGGAAAGCAAGGCAACAAAGTAAAGTAGTTCTTCTTTGACTCGTTCAACTACCCTCTCCTCTATTCTATTCAATTTTCTGCTTGCATAGATAACTGTTCTCTTTCCACACTCTGTACATAACATAAATCCTATAATAAGAAGTATAATTATACAATGTGTAAGTATAATATTTATCAACTAATTCAACTAATGGCATTTGTTACACGGTACATGTATGTGTACTTCCAACCAAATCAGCTTTAAACTCTTTGTCTCTTTCTGATGATTCTCATGATGGTTATGTAAGAAATGTGTAAAACTCAAAGGAACAGAACCGTTTCTAAAAAATAAAATCTACATGGTATTGAAGTGGATGCAGAAGAAGGGGAAAGGGCAGAGGAAAAGGCAAAAGTTCTTCCAATTCTCAGCTGTATGGTGTTGACAAAGTGCATCTAAAGGACGATGAAGGAACAACATTGTTTAAGCTTATGAAAGGTCATATCAATCACAGGCTTGGAAAGAAACCCCTAAACAAAGAGTACAATGTTCGCATTGAAAACTCTAATGCAAATTCAAATCATGCAGGAAAATTCGGTCGAGAAAGAAGTGAAATAAGTTACGGGCGTAAAAAACACTACCTCCCATAGACAGCATAATAATCAAAATGGTGGATACATGCAAAACAACCCTTGCAACCATTGGTATAGTGGCCCTCAAAACCGTAGTCCTTAAAATATTAACTGGCATAAAATTCAGCTTAGAGATAAGCAAAATAAATAAGCAAAAACGGTTGGTGCCCGTGTTTAGCCAACTGCTAAAAAAGAATTCGGTAAACGTTTACAATGTTTTTATGCTACATATATGAAGTTACTGAAGAAATTGTAGTTGTGTATAAACAACCTTTTTATTTTTTTGTATATGATGGTGATCTGACAAAACACGCATGTTGCCTCTTATAAAACATGTAGATTGCATTATTGTTATATTTAGAATACTAAGCATTGTAATAGTTAGATTTGACTAAAATTACTGTACCTCGATTTTTTTTAGCTGTACATGATTTTGTATGATTTCTTAAGGTTTAGCATAAGTTGTTGGGATATTCCATGACCTGAATGTTGAAATCTTAAATACATGATTATACAAGTGTGTTCAAGATATGATATTGTAGTGAAATTCCTTTGATCGAGTTAATAATTATATCATCAGGGTTAAAATAGTCTTTGTAATCAAATGTTATCTCCTGTGTTCAGCCAATGTTTCAAACATTTAAAAGATCTAGATCTGACTCAGCAGATTTAGAAAAGTATATTAGGGGGATCATTCAAGGCCCGGAGTTCAGTTGATGAGAAGCCGTCACAAGTAGAAGACGTGTCGCTAGGTAAGGTATTTTTGTTACTCATTTGCGGTGTCTCGAAGTACTGTAGACGGACCATTTCAGTAGCTTCAATTCTTAGGTTTCATTAGAGACTTTCAGACAATAAATTATATTAAGCGGTCTTTTGAAACACATTGTTCAGAACTGCTGGTCTGGGAGCTAGGGCCAAAAACAGAGTGTCAGACAAGGGTTTTAAACGGAGATAAACCCTAGAATAGCAGTGAAGATCAGTCAGATCGTTGTGTTGTTGATTAATATTGATTGTGTTCTGTTATTTATGAAAGCCAATCAGTTAAATACGTCAAGTAACGTAAAGAAAATTATATATCTATACTTCATCCGTGCTCGAACCCACAAAACACATTACAAATTGTTGATGGCAGCGGTGGGATGAATTGATCTGAATCCACTTGTTATTTTTATAATAAGAACAATTATTTGTTTGAAAGTTTTGTCTGAGAAACATAAGGCTTAAGTTTTAAACCATGAATGACGTTGATAAAGAAATCAGTTATCTTAAAGAGAAAATTAAGGAGTTCTTTTCTCTCTCAGGATAATCCTGAATTTTAAATTTATTGAGATTGCCACCAAGTCTTCTCCATCTGTGGGAATCATGTTTGTCAGGGGAATCATGTTTGTCAGTTCCAAATGTTGTTGCTCTTTAACAGGCATTTGATAACACCCTTGGAGGAAACCCAAACTTGCGCCATGTGTTGCTTTGTATGGCGATGGCTGCACAATGTTTTGTTTAATTTTAGCTTTGTTTCGTTTTTAGAATGGATTCTTCCCTTGTTTCAATCATTGAGTCCTTGAAATCAATAATGTCTTTGTTTTCTTTAAAGTTCCTAACCAAGTCTTCACTTCCTGAAAAATGCACCTCTGCACTTTTTGGATAAGTGCAAAATACCTCACGTCTTGATTGTCTTCGAAACGCTGCCATTTACTCAAAAACTTTCAGTCTCCTACTCAATCTCTTTCTCTCCAAATCTTTCTTCTTTTTGCACGTCTGTGGGTGTCCCTGTTTTCTTTGTGACAGCTTTCCAACTTTCTCTGGTCTCATTTTTTCAACAAATTTGAATATCAGATGCTGCCAATAATGCCAGTATTTAAACACACCCTTTACCAAAAAAATAAATCATCTGAATTATTATCAGTTCTCTGTTGATGTTTTGTCATTTTTCTAGAAAAAATCATGTTAAGGACAAAAAAATAGATGAATCTACATGTATAATAAACTAATTATTTGAATAATTTAGATGTCAGACTTACTAGCTGCAGGAGTTGCGACAGTGAATGTCTCATAATCTTCTTCAGTTTGTTGTGGTTGTGGATTATTATCTAAATTTTTAATTTAAAATACTCATGTTAATTTATTCAGAATTGTGTTGCAAAATACAATAAAATAAATGTCACAATGTTAATCTATTCTTATTGTTAATAAAAATAACCTTTTTTAAAGCAAACCAAGAATCAGTAAATAATATTCCAGTGCTCTGCGTGGTATCAGTCAGCATCCTCTCTTCTTCACCATCAAATGTTATATCTGGTTCTAAAAAATAGGGGGAAAAAAACAAATAATATCTTAAGGACGACGGACCTTACTCAAAATTTCGCGCCACTGCACAGAAAACCGCGCATATGCCTTGACTTAATTATGTATTGCAAAACATAAAATAAATAAACATTTTCAATTCTTTTAAAGATATTGTAACTCAAAAATATTGTAAATATTTCGATTTATATTCATTTGTTGATTTTATAAATAAGTGATTTATTTGGCCATGGTATTTTCATTGAAAATTTCCCCCAATCAGACCAAAAATGTAGGAAGAGTAGCCTTTAAGAAGGAATTTCACAAAAAAATTTATTTTTAGTAACCATGGCAACACCATTCATGACAGTCAAAATCCGATGCAAGTGTGGTCTACTTGTATGCCATGTTATATTGAAATCAGACCAAAAATGTAAGAGGGGAAGGAATTTTGCAGAAATTTCATTTATTAGTAACCAAGGCAACACCGTTCATCAAAATCAAAAACCGATGAACAAAAATTTGTAACTTAAGACCGCGGAACATTAACTGGCAAAATTAGAAATATGCAGCAATATACTTTAGTATCTTTGTGTGCCAAGTAATATTGAATTCAGGCCAAAAATGTAGGAGGAGTAGTATTTCTGAAAGAATTTCGGTGAAATTTCTATTTTTAGTAAGTATGGCAACACCGTTCACCAAGATCAACAACCAATGCAACTTCTCTGCCAAGTTACATTAAAATCCGATCAAAATTAAAGGAGAAGTAACGTTTTAAACGTATTTCACAGAATTTTCTTTTTTTTTTTTAGTAACTATGGTAACATCATTCATTGAAAACAAAAAGCGATGCACTAAATTATGTATGTAATACTGAGGAATCTAAAAGACTCGGACTTTATCGACATGTTCAAAGACAAAATTGGACCAGCAAGGACACTGGCACTGCTTGTGGATGAAGGAAGAGCAAGGTAGTTTATATCGGTACCAGGATGTTCCAGTTCCTCGCCAACTTCTAGGAAACCTGATAAAGAGCATCAATACAATATATGGGCAAGTATAAACTACTTCAAATTCATTTATTCGCATTGATGTATTGATATACTCTTTTTTATACAAAAAAATGTGTACTTCTGCAGGAGTTTTCTGCCACAATTAGTATTGTCATTCATGGTGAAATCAGTAGTGTAAGAAATGGACCAGTCCTAAATACAGGTGGTGGAGAAGCTGAAACGATTATTGATGATGATTCATTAGTGATGTGTACAGAGTTTAACAAATTGAACACACCCGATGAAACGTTGACAATAATAGAGCTCGTGCCCTGTTTACAAAGAGTTTTGTTTTGATTCGAGGAAATGCGAACTGAAACTGAAAGTCAGAAGGTCGGGCCAGTTTGCCTCAATGAAATTCTTTTTCGCTTTCGATACTTTGTATGTATTGAATACATAGGAACTCACCTTAAATGTATCCATGTATATTTGTGAAAAACTGTGGTAATTATTCAACTAAGTGGAGGGAAAACTTGCATCTCCCAAATTTTTAAGAGTTTTTCCTCTCTAATCAGTGACCATCTGATGAAAATTTTCAGGAAAAAAAAAAAGCTGCTGAATGACACGATTTACTTATTAAAGTAAAGAAATATATAAAGGATAATCTTTCTTCTCTTCTTTTGTATTGGGAGAGAGGGGTTGAATGAAAAATTGAAAAGAGCAAGGACAGGATTTGGAATTTATTAAAATCCCACAATAATTATTAAAACCCCTTATCCCGTTTTAGTTTTTAAAATACATCGGGATCTCATCGTTCGTCATTTTGACGATTTAACGTCCTATTTGATGTAACGTTAAACGTTTAATTGAAATCGCAAGCGTTATCTCACCCACCGTGTTGTACGTCTTTAAAGCAGTTGGCCATATGTTTACAAGATCATTATGTGAATATTAATATATACCATACCATTCATTTATTTTAGTTTATTGATGCACAGTGAACCTTTATGTCTGAAATTTACTAATATTAAAGGCCTTTAAAATGATTAATACTGATGCATACCGCAGGAATCTCAAGGTTGTATTGACTCAGAGGATAAAGTTTGGAGCATCAAAGTCTTGAGAAGGAATTTCTTGAAAACAGCTATTGAGGCATTGGGGAATGCTAATCCAGCCGATTGGTTAGAGAAACCGAAGGTTGGGTTCATTGGGGAGGAGGGGATTAACTGTGGCGGACTGTTTTGCTCTTTTCAAGGATTTGAAAGAATTTGAAGGAAACAATTTCAGAGTAAACTCAAAACTCATTGACCAAGAGATACTTGCTGGCTAGAAAAGCTGTAGCTACTTCAATCTACGTGGCCATCCAGGACCAAGGAGATATAGTATGAGGTGGTTTATATTCCGACTGGTGAGAAACGAAATAAAGACTGGTGAAAAACGAAATAAAGACGGTGTTTCCAGCGGGGGGTATTTGTCCCTTTTGGACAGTTCTAGTTAGAATTATTTCACCGATTAACTTGAGAAAGAATAGGGTTCGTCCTTTTACAATGCCACATAAGTATGTGGAGGCTGAGAATTGATAGTTCGAATGTTCTTTTTTATTTTGCCGCAAGCTGGAACGGACACTTTTACACGTACACACAGACACGCACAGTAGCGAGCTATATCTCCTCCGCAACTATTTGAGCGAGGTGATAAGGCGGAAATGGGCAATCCGGAATGAATCGTACAAGAATGAAAAAATAATTCCTATTTAAGAGTGTCAGCTTTAAATGAATTTTGTTCAGAGTTTAAATTTCTTTTAAGATGGATTCTTTTCTCATACGTTAATACCTGAAAGCTGAACACGATTCGTAAAAGGAATTTGTCCGTCATATTCGATTGTTCTTCACATTAATCTCTGAGAGCAAAATGTAAACAGTTAAATAGAAAAAAAATTCTCGGACAGAAATTCACTGGGAATTCTTTATACTCTCTCAAAAAACAACACCCACTACGAACCATAAGAATCATCAAATACCTCTAGAGCTGCTTCAACTACATTATCCCACAGGAAGAAGGAAAACCAGAGCAGATAACAGCTGATCTTGCAGCAATGTCTAGCATGCCTTTGGGGAACTCGGTTAAAGCTCGATAAAATGGTGTAAGTTTCTAGCAAACTCTTATGCATTTATATGTCATTTTTATACATTTATATGCATTTATATTTCATTTCTTCGGGGAAAATGCTTGACTAACCCAAGTCTTCGGGAATCTTACCAAAGCGTCTTCTCAACTATCAAGAGCACAGCAACAAGATTTCCCTCCTTAAAAGTACTCAAGCAAATGAGAGCTTCAATCGGATGGTTGCAATAAAGGCTAAAACAAAATTTTCATTTTAGTGCTTCTGGAAATCTCGCATATCGTGTAGCTGCCTGTGTAGCCCCGAAAATAGAGGAAACAAATATTTAGTTATAAATGTAAGATTTCCCCTCATAATGGAAATGATAAAGATACTAATTTGTATGCACAATTTATTTAAAAGAGGAAAAATTGAAATAATATAATTTAAATTCAGATATTAATGGTATTCATGTAATTAAAAAAAAAGAGTAATGATATTTTAGATTTTATAATTCTTTACACAGGATAACCGTCATCTTTGACTTTCACCAAGTCACCATACAGAGAAATTCGTAAAGATGAGAGATTCCACAAGACTAAGACAAAGGGCCGTCGCAACATCATTGAAGACTAAACAAGAAATTAAAAAATAACTCTTTCATTTAATTATAGAGTTTATATTATTAGCATTTCTAAAATTTAATAATACAACTGACGATTTATTTCTTATGGTATACTTCAAAAGACAGGAGCTGTTGAGGTCAGGGAGGAGACTTCCAATAATAGAGGATGTTCTTTAATTCTGTATAATCAACAGATATAGAAAGCATCCCTCCACCTGTCAGAGAATCTGGATTCCATTGCTTTCAAACATTCACCTTTTATTTTTTTTTTGATGTGGAAACCACTTGACTAAATAAGTGTTCACAAGAGATTCAAGGAGTCACCTGAGTATAAAACAACAATCCATACAGAATCCATAGAGTATAAAATAAACTGATGGAAGAAGTTTTGATTTTATTTTGGCAAGCTTACCAACAGTTATTTGGTAAACAAGACAACACTACAGATAAAAGTCATTAAAATGTTTACCCAACCAGTGTTCAGGATTTTTTTTTTGTAATGTGACAGTACAATATTTTTTTTTTAAGGTTGTCATGCCTAAACGAAGGAGATGTTCAGTATGTCATGAAGACTTTCCTACAAGGAGCTTTTATCGTCACTATTCCAGCTACTTTGACACTAATATTAATCCATGGTTAGATCATGGCCAAGAGGTAGACAAAACAAGTGCAAGAGAGGAATCAGAAAAGAGATTCAAGAACCTCCTTGCAGATATTGCAAAAGCTTCTGATATGCACTGTTACTCTGAGGACGCAGATCATTCCTATTGTCCCGATGGAGTCAACAGTTGGTGCAAATGGAAGATGGATCAAGAAACTGGGATAATACTACACCAGTTAGTAATCCACTTCCAGCTGCAGTTGTTCAAATTCTTAAGCCAGTGTTTGATTCCCTTTCCGATCCTAATCTGTTACAAGGATGAAAAACTGTCTGACTCAGAATCATCGTGTTGTCTGGGGATATGCTCCAAAGGATCAGTATCATTCTGCAGACGAGGTAGACCTTGTCATAAGTTTGGGTGTCTTGACATTCAACGAAGGAATTTCGAAATGCATGAGTATCATCCTTCCTTCAAGTGGATTGCGTTTCACTGAAAATATGCAAAATGTGTTCGGAAAAAATGACTTTGTTAGAATATATGAAGTCAATAGAAGTGTCACGGCTAAGCAAAAAGAAAAAACGGAAAATCAACCGCTATAAAAAAAAGAAGGAAATTAGATGCATTCCGACGCAGTGAGGGTAAATTTCACAGCGGCGCAAAATCATCAAGTTCTGTGAGGAAGTGTTCCAAGTGTGGCAAACCTCGTAAAGGGCACACATGAGGAAAATGTTCTAACTTATCTTCACTTTGTCATAAAATCAAAACATGTTCATGTATAACTAAATTATCAATATATTTAAATATGGAGAAACTCAAACATCAAAGAGAGACTGATTTCTGTTTTATTATAATTATTTTACATTCTACTGGAGAACAGCGTAGCAGAACTCTTCCATTGAAACACTGTAAGCATCCTGAAATGTAAAAAATGTATTTCTTTTAAAGGATGTGTATATCTTTGATTCAGATTTCAAAAACTTGCCTCTCTTATTTCCCCGCGAATGAAAGTTAAGACTGAATCCGTCACATATCCGATGTTTTTTCTCTGTGAATAAATATTTTTGTTTACAATTTATGAAACAGGAATAATTAATTAAAAGAACAAGAGGTCCAAGAGCCTTAACGTTCACCTGAGTATAATACAACAATTTAGAGGATCCATAGAGTATAAAATGAACTGAAAGTTGAAGCTTTGTTGCCAAAAAGCAAGAAAAATAGGGTGATCAGGATCAATAAAATAATTAGTCTAGTGTTTATTAACAGATCATAAATTAGGTTCTAATCTGTTCCTCATTTATCACTATCACCATACAGTATATTAACATACTATTAGTGCTTCCGTACTATTTTAATTTCTTGTTGAAGTCTCTTACATTGGACTCTCTTGGTCTTTGATGAATATTGAATAAGAAAAGTTATTTTTGCCTCATTTTTATTTATCTATTATTTACAAGTCTACCTGATCATTAAAACTGTGAAAGTACCTTTTGTATTACACAATAAAAATTCTTGCATAATTCTCTCATTCTATTAACCTTTCAAGTGCATTATTTACAGTGATTAATTATTAAAAGTAAATGGCAAAGGAGAATAACTCCTCTCTGTAGAATACAAATTAATAGAGCCCTGGCCAGAACCAGAACACTTGACCAAATGGTCCAGATGTTTAAAGATCTTTATTAAAACTTTTACTCTGCTTGCCTCTGATATGCCCAGGTACAGAGAAGATATTAAAAGAAATAATGCATTTTACTTCAGATTCACTATATCATCAATAGAGCCCCCCCCCCCCCCCCCCCGTGCCCACCAAGAAACACCAGAGCCTCTCACCCTGGGCCCAGAAGTTTGCCCATCATAAGTAATCACTTTGTTTATCTGCTTAACACTAAGGAGCAGACAGGGTTATTTAACAGAATTAATGCATTTTCACTATATTACCAAGAGCCCCACCCTTACACCAACACATGACCCAGGGGTCATGCAATCCACTACTAAGGAAGAAGCACTCTTGCTCATCATAACTATACACTTAGCTTCTTTGCTTTTTAACCAGAAGCAGAAAAGAATATTTTCAAAGAAATTTTGCTTTTTTACTATATAATCAATAGAGCCCCCCCCCCCCTCCTTTTCACCAGAACCCTTGACCCTGGGGCCATGAAATTCAAATTTTTGGAAGAGGCAATCTTGCGTATCATAACAATGTACTTAGTTTAATTTGTTTAAATAATACCCATGAGCAGAGAAGAGTTTTAAAGCATTAATGCTTTTTCACTATGTAATAATTAGAGCCCCGCCTTAACACCGGAACCCCTGAACCAGGGGCCACGAAATTCAAGATTTTGGAAGAGTCGCCCTTGCTTATCATATCTATGTATTTTATTTGTTTCAATAATACCCAGGAGTAGAGAAGAAGATTTTCAAAGAAATAATGCACTTTCACTATTTGATCTATATAGCCCCGCCCTAGCACCAGAACCCCTGACCCTGGGGCAATGAATTTCACAATTTTGGTAGAGTCATCCTTGCTTATCATAAATATGTATTCAATTTGTTTCAATAATACCCAGGAGTAGAGAAGATTTTCAAAGAAATAATGCACTTTCACTATATGATCTATATAGCCTCGCCCTAGCACCAGAACCCCTGACCCTGGGGCCATGAATTTCACAATTTTGGTAGAGGGCTCACTGCTTATTACAATCATACCAACATTTTGACTGCTTGATGTCCAGGAGTAAAGAAGATCTCTAAAGATTACATTAATTTTCGTGGTTTTATCCCCACTCCTCAGGCCCCAGGGGGGCAGGGACTATGAAATTTACAATTTTGTTCCCCTTCACACATAGATGCCATATGCTAAAATTGGTTGAAATTGGTTCAGCGGTTTGAGAGAAGAAGCTGAAAATGTTCAGATGTTAACACACGACAGACGACTGACGACGCACGACGACGGACGAAAACAGATAGCAATAGGTCACCTAAAAAACATATATATCTACATGTGAAATCAAATTAAATGTCAAAAAAAATAAACATGTATAGATACATGCCTTTATTGCATGTGCCCATTGACATTAGTGGATGTATCGATTTCTTCTGACACAAATCCGTCTCCTTTTCCTGCTCTCCACAGTTTTTTTAAATTTGGAATGAAATTGTTTCCACCATACCTATAAGTAATAACGTATTTATAATACATGCATTGATTTATTTAGTTGGAACAAGACATTTTCTAAGAATATTTTCATATACTATTTGTTCACAGAGTATATGCACATGTACTAGTATTTATATGCAACAGTGTAAGGAGTTTGATATATTATTTTGCATCTTTAGTAATTGTTCTTCTGTATATTATATATACATATCTTTTGTAATAATCCATGCATTAGTTGTCAAAATGTTATATATAAAAATTACCCAGCATCTTGGATTCCTTTTAAAAGTTGCTCCTCCATTTTTCACACTTCACACAGATATTAGCAGCAATCAAACTACGGGGGTTCTGGTTTAGAGAGGGAGACTTAACGGATCACCAATGACCATAAATAGGAGGCGGAGCTAAACTCATGTCATTTTGCCGGGAAATCTTTCTGAATCAGAACTCAACCGTTTTTTTTAATTAAAAGCATTGAAATACAGAAACGAACCTCCCATTTTTGTGAATATGCATAGGAAATATGGCTAAGTGACAGGTATCCAAAGCTGAATCTCTAAGGTGACCACTTTCAGTGGTGAAATACAAAAATGTTTATTTATAAAATATTAATGCATTAAAATTTACATAAAAATAAAAATATTTTTTAATAAGTTAATTAAAGTTTACGTTGGGATGATTAAATAGTATATTTCATAAGCTTTCAGATGATATATACTTTTATTATGTTATCTTTGATAATGAGAGAATTATATGCAATTAAATTAAATTCTGACATTTGGAAACCTTTGGTGTATTTTTAACGAGGCCGAGCCTAATTCCGGTGCGCATGGCTTTGCGCAGCTTTTTAGTTTCATGCAGTCGTGTCTGCAACATAACACCTATCCAAGTATTGTAATTATAACAGGAAATGAACTTTATCTGTAACGTTTATGGGTCTTAAAATGTCCTTTTAAGACAATATTTAGGTATAAATGCTGAAATGGCTTTCACGACGTCACGGTTTTCCACTTTTGTAAGCAATGCATGACGCTGAAAAATGACGCTTGACTCGCTTGAGTACTCAAGACGTCCATGGGCATTTTATTAAACATTGTTGACAGAACATCAAAACAAACATACCAGCAATCTAAACGTTGTTATTTTTTACCACAATAATTCATCTGCGCCGATATATATAAAATGTATGCCGCAATATGGCAAATTTAGAGGAAGTGGGCATTGGGAAAAGAATAAACTTTGTAATAATTTCTTAGACCAAACCAGATGGTCAACTTTTTTTGAAATTTCACAATTTGGTAACTTTTTACAATAACTTTCATGTATTTGACTGAAAACGAAATCCCTAGGTCATAAATGAAAAAAATATGGAGAAAATGTGATAATTTAGCGCTTTTCCAACAAATTCCCATAGGGTCCAATAGTAAAATTTGACAACATTTAAGATGGCCCTCTTAGAAATCGGGATGGTAAAAATTTGATATTTTTATCTTAAAATAATTAATATAATAGTAAAAAAACATTCTTACAAATATACAATGTGGTTTTAGAAAAAAACAAAGTACTATTGACCAGTTAGTAAAACTGGAAACCCTATACTAGAGATGCTTTTGTTAGAAAAGGGGATGCTGTATCTATATTTTTGAAAAAGATATTTAAAATATTGGTCTCAAAAGAAATCTACCTTATTTTATTAAGAACTTTTTTAATGATACAACTTTTAAAGTGCGATTAGGATCTAGTTTCAGACAATTTTGAACAAGAAATGAGTGTACCACAGGAAAGTATTCTTTCAGTCACATTATTCAGCATAAAAATAAATGGTTTGGCTGAAGTACTTAAAATTGATATGCATGGTAGTTTATATGTTGATGACTTTGTTCTGTGTTATAAGTCCAAAAATATGAATTTTATTGAGCGGCGGTTACAATCATGTCTAAACAAAATTCAAAATTGGGCCGATAATAATGGTTTTAAATTTTCAATGAGTAAAACGGCGTGTGTGCATTTTTGTTTAAAACAGAAAACCCATGATGATCCAAATTTGCAATTAAATAGGAATCCAATAAAAGTAGTTAAAGAAATAAAGTTTTTAGGTGTCATCTTTGATAATAAACTCTCTTTTATTCCACATATAAAGATGCTTAAGGAAAAATGCTTAAAGGCACTAGATATTATTAAAGTTATAGCAAACACGAAATGGGGAGCTGATAAAAGTACCCTACTTAAACTGTATCGCTCTTTAGCAAGATCGAAACTAGACTATGGGTGTATTGTGTATGGATCATCTAGGACTTCCTATATAAAAGCTCTCGACGCAATCCATCATCAAGGTCTTAGATTGTGCTTGGGGGCTTTTCGGACATCTCCTAAAGATAGTTTATATGTAGAGGCAAATGAACCACCTCTAGATTTAAGAAGAATTAAACTTGCTTTACAGTATATAATTAAATTAAAAGCAAACACCGATAATCCTGCTCATGACTGTGTTTTTCATCCACAAAATGCACATTTATTTGATAAAAACAAGAAATGCATAAAACCACTTTGTTTTCGATTTAAAAATCATATTAGAGATTCTGAACTACCATTGGATATTGTCAAACCTACTATTCTTTCTGAAATACCACCATGGAAATTAATTAAACCAGTAGTTAACAAATCCTTATCCGAACTGAAGAAATCAGAAACAAATCCCTTCATTTTTCAACAGAAATTAGCTGAAATAAAATCTAAACATCCTACAACAGAAATTTACACAGATGGTTCTAAGGACAGAGGTAGGGTTGCTGCTGCTGCAGTGGTCAAAAATGGTGTTTTTTCTATTCGACTTCCGAACGAAGCAACAATTTTTACGGCCGAAGCAAAAGCTATACAACTAGCTTTTGAATATATTACAACTTCTAGGGAAAAATCGTTTACAATATTTTCAGACTCGCTTTCATGCTTACAGTCCATACACAATATGAACACAGATCATCCATACATTTTAGATATATTGACCAAGTTCTATCATCTGACTCAACAAGTTGAATTTTGTTGGATTCCGAGTCATATTGGTATTCCGGGTAATAACAAGGCCAATAGTTCTGCAAAAACAGCTCTTTAATATGAAATCGTTTCTTTTAAAATTCCTTACACCGATCTAAAGTATTTAGTCAAACTTTATGTAAATTCTCTTTGGCAGATATTTTGGGATTTTTGTGATAATAATAAATTGTATGCAATACAAAACAAAGTTAATCAATCATCTGATTTCGGTCTGAAACGTCAGGACGAAGTCATTATTTCAAGAATACGAATTGAACATTCAAGATTTACCCATTCATATCTTCTAGACAAAGAAAATAAACCTGAATGTGTATCTTGCGAATGTGCAATAACTATACACCATATTCTTTTGGAATGTTCTGATTTTTCGCCTATACAAAAGAGACTTTTTAATAATGTGCGAACAATACATGAACTTTTTACAAACATTAATCCTTGTACAATTATACAATACTTACAAGAAACTGATTTTTACAACAAGATTTAATGAACATATTTTTATTAGTATTTTTGTAATTTTCAATTTAACTTTTCATTTTATTTTTAAATTTCATGTCCGTCGGATAGGACGTTAAATGGTGCCCCGTGTCAAGGATTGCAACCCCCTTGGCACGCTAAGGATCGTTTCTCTGGTTTTCGAAAAAGAGTAGGCTCATTGGGGGCCGCCAAAGAAACCCAAAACTTCCAAAACCGTTCCTATAATATATAAATTCCTACCGCCGAAATATGGCTGAAATATTGCCGACTCGGCGTAAAACAATAATAATCAACTGTCGGCTTAGTAAATACCCGTATTTAAGCTGTTACGCCCGGTATTATCTTTTGACACAAGGACATCGAGAAATGGAATTTCTTTGTATTACATTCCCCCATAACGTAATAGTTCATCATGTAACTTATGTTCTAGATAACATAAAGTCAATGTTGCATAGGTAGGTGCAATTTTTGTCTCAATTGCTGCTCCCTTAGTTTGTAGGTAGTTTGCTCAGTGAAACTGTAAATAAAGAAACAGACAAGAACTTGTTAACATAACGTGTATCAGACATATACAGTGCAGATAATGAGTTCCGAACTATTGAACTTTCTTGTACTTTTTTTGTCTTTCAGTGACCTTTCAGTCGTAATTCAACTACCTTTTCAACGGCTTTTTATTAGGTTATCAGTAGTTATTCCTTAATTTTTTTTAAAGAAAATTATTTACATTTTTAAATATGTTTTCTTATTGAATATAGAATTCAGATAAGTAGAACAGGTAATGGTTAGATGTTCAATTGTCTTTTAATTGTTTACTAGAATGTTGAATTGTGATTATTTACTATAACATTTATATCTAAATATAACTTTAAAAAATAATATTTATAAACATTAAAAATTAAAATTCAGCAGTGGACTCATAAAATTCAAAACGATTTTTAAATTTCTAAAAGAAAATTTATCTAGAAAAGAAAATTATTCAAATGATGAAAAATAATATTCGTATCAGTATTTAATAAATAGGAATAGAATTGTCTTTTTTTTTTTCTGTAAAATCTCTAAATTTGATATGAATATTTTCACAAGTTTATTCACAATTTGATAAGTTGTTAAATGAGTAAACAGACAGTCAATCTAAAAAAAAAAAAATCAAAATCGAGGATATCGTTCAAATTGCTTTTAAAATAAACAAGAAAAAAAGTTTTATTTTTTTTTCAACTCTAAGATAGTTTTTATATATATATATATATATATCCACCTATCACAGTGTATAATGCGGTTAGTTTTATGGAAATATCTGGTTATGAAAGACGAGACAGAATTAATTATTTATGCCTTTTCTGGAAGAAACCTTAACATTGTAAATTTTGTTTCTTAATTGTTAAAATCGCATAATATTTTAGCGTCTAAAGGATATCATTTAAAATTATTTTAAATAAACAGAATTAATTATTTATGCCTCTTGTGGAAGAACCTTTATATTGTAAATTTTGATTTATAGAATAGCATGATAATTTAGCATGTTAAAAGATATCGTTTTAATAATTTACAACGTTTTCCGAGATGAAGATCCATCTTGAATTATTTCTCTGGAGAAACAAAAACAGGTGCCCGTCACCGATATTTGTCACTATCCCGATAGGAGATGTGTAATTAATTAGTCAGCCTCAAAAATCCGTGCAATTAACATAGAATATACAAAATTTATAAAAGATATATACACACATCCCAGCTCCTCGATGCAACAGGTAAACTGGGAGTCCCAATTCGATTTCCACAAATTTATTGATTTTAAATCATTAACTAACCAACAAGCCTCCGTGTGTAATGGATAAAGTCACGGACTATGAAGCGGGAGACCACGGTTCGATCTCAGATGTCGGATTGATTTTTTTTTTCTTATAATCACTTTTTTTAAAATTTTGTTTTATTCGAAAATAGATTAATTTAATACCATTATAATAAGAAAACGTGAAATAAAATTTCTAAGTTAAAAAATAAGCCGATTATTCAATAAAAAGATACAACTGAAAGATAACAGAAAGGTCAATGAAATGTATCTACCATTCAGTCGACTGAATGGTAACTGGAAGACCACGGAAAAGTCACGGGAAAGGAACTTTTCAGTGACCTTTCAGTTACAATTCCGTCGACTGAATGGTGTAATTTCATCCTGTGTATTTTAAAATTCAAGTCCCCCCCCCCAATACTGAACTGATTTGTGCTTATTCCAAGCCAGTGTTCTCAGGTGAGCGATGTGGCCCAGGGGCCTCTCGTTTTTGTTTTTGTTTTTTTCTAGTCACATCAACTACAAAATAACAAAATTCAACTAAATCAAATACATATAATGTAATAATATACATGTTACTAGATTTCATGGCAAAATTTTACATGTATATTTACTGTATCTTAAAATTTTTCAGACAGAGGTGTATTTTCACTTGAATCAGGAAAGACCTTAGTTTTGCAGTTTTTGCCCATCTGATGTGATGCAGATCTTACTGTGTTTTTAGGTAAATATTCACTTTTGAGTTTGAAGTCTTAATCGAGTTATCTTTAAATATTTTAACTACGTAATCTTTAATCCTTGGCTACCTCAAAGGTTTTTCTCTGTCCAACCAAGTTTAAAATAACAAGGTTTATTTTTTGTTGAGCAAAAATAAAGTTAAATCATATGCATATAATGTTGTGTAACTAGACTGACAAAATTTTATTTATGTATTCCTACATTTAGACAGAGGAAATCATAAACAAGGACTGATGTTAATTTTCTTTCTGATAAGGCAAGAAAGGAGTGTGTGGATGAAACTGATATTAAGAAATCAACATTGCTTAAAAGACCAGCAACCACCCTACCATCAGATATTGTAATATTACAGAGAGGATGGGCCTTTAAATCCAAACGAAGAGTCAGAAAATTTTCAAGGGAACAAATCAATTCCCTGAGGGAAATGTTTGAGAAAGGTGAAGTGACTGGACATAAGTGTGACGCAGAAGAGATGTCTGTTAAAATGAGAACAGTCAAGGATAATGATAGCAAAAGAAAATTCAGTCAGCAAGAATTCATGTCATCAGCTCAAATTGCGAGTTACTTCAGTAGACTTTCCTTAGAGAAGAGAAAGATTTCACTCAGTTCATATGAAGATCTTATAGTGGAAGACTTTGAAAATGATGCCATGGAAATCAGAAAGCTTGCAACCAACACTGCTTTTAATCTACAGGGACTGACATGCTATATACATTGGTATCTGAATTTATGTATATCTCCTTGCAAGATTGTTGCTTCCATTTTTTGGAATAATGTTACCTGCATGTAACAAATTACTGGAAGTTAGTTAACTCATGCACAGTTGTAGTTTTAAACAACACAAGAAGGTTATTATTGACTTAGGTGTATGTTGACTTAGGTGTATATTGTTGGATTGAACCAATTAAGATACTCGTATGTTTCACAAATACAATTTATATGTTGAGATGGAAATGATGTCAAAATTCATGCTAACGCGCTTCATGAAATATTCGTACGTAACAAGTCTGTGTGTGATTTACACACCAATGACTTACACAAAACTTAAAAACATTCCTTAAATAACCTCTGTTTACTTTTGTCGCCCTTATTCTGCTGGTATTAAAATCATATGAGGTCAATGATCAAAATATTGAGATACGTTGTCTACACATAATATTTGCAAAATGAAGTTAAAAAAAGAATCTTAATTTTGTGAATGATACTGCAAGAAAATGTAATTAACAAGAAATGAAAAATTAAAATGTAGTGCGAATTTCCTCTGCATCACCATATATATAATACTGGAAAATACCTTCGAAAAAAATTGCTTGAATTCACCTCAAAAGTTTACCCTGCGTTTCTTTTTCCTTTCAGTATACATGTAGTTTGCTTTCCTCGATAATTTTTAACGTGTTTCTCGTGTGTACTTTAACAGAGAAAGCTAATTAAAATTACTACTCAGTTCACTGACCTACTGTTGTTAGAATCGAAAGATGCAGAGGGGATTTAATACCGTCCATGATATCTATCTGTTCTTGTCATGATACCCGTTTTATTGCTCGACCACTGATCAAAATATAGTACATGACTGTCTTAAGGAGGCTGGGGGGTCAACAAATTAACCATCAGATATAACTTAATTTTTTAGATATGATATGCTGTCAACTATCATTTGGCAAACAAAAATTTCACACATTTTAGTTTTAAAATTTGATCATTTTTGTGTATCTTTATATGGAACTCTTCTTTTAAAGGAGATCAATATATTCTGAAAATGGCCACAACCACCCAACCCTCTTAAAGTCGGTAACCTTCATTCAGTCCGCTCAGTAGAGGACATTATGATTAAACTCGACCCCGTCTTACTTTGTCTTAAAAAGAGCAGTCATTTCTGAAGGAGTGATGAATCTTCAAAGTTACAAATTGTAAAAAATAGACAACTGGAGACAATGCAACAGTGAAATTGTGAACACACTCCAGACAGTGGACAAGAAATTGCCAATTGCTTAGTCTACCATCTATCGCCCTCTCTCCTATAATTGCAGATCCTAATACTATTTTCTCATTGGGTAAATTACACTGTATCATATACTGTTTCGGGAGAGACAATGTGAAGCAACTGACAATCTTAACTAATCTCAACATTCCAGGGACTTATCCTCCAGAAAAGGTCACTAGACGTCTTCTTAGAATATGAGGTTGTTGAGGGAGAAACAGCTGGCATTTTTGTCAGCCGTAAAAATCTCCTTAAAGACTGTATACGAAATAGCAAACATTCCCAACTCGAGATTCATCATAGAAGTTGTAATCTATTGGGAACAGGCAGAGGGATCCGCGGAGAGTTATATTCAGTGCTCCTAAAAGCAACCAAGGAAAAATAGTCATGGAATGTGGAACCCCCAGCTGAGACAATTAGATGTATATGCAACTTCTCTGCAGTTAGTTTCTGTCTAAACTTCCAGATTCCAATTAACGCTTGATTCTTAAGATTTATGTTACTGTAAAACATACCTGCTACACAAATATTTTTAGATTAGGCCATACATATCAATTTATGATTGATCATAATAAATGCTGTAGTTTGCAAAACTGGTGCACCAAAACAATTTCCCCAACGAAAAGGAATTATAAAGTATATTAGTTAAAGTAAGCAAATATATTTTATAGTTGTGTTATAATTTTCAAATACATACAGAATGTTGATTTGAAAATATAAATAAAAATTAACTAAGTTTAAATTCACTAAAGATTTCCGTTTTTTTTTCTATGCAACCCATGGAATACTTCAAGGTGGGAAAATCCCAATTTTTATAATGCCATCGTGTCAGAAACTGCCTCTGAAGCAAGAGAGCAGTCTGACTGGATAATAAGAACAACTAGAGCAGAGCTCGTTGCAAAGCAACGAGTAGGTCTTCCGTTGGAGCTGCGAACAGGAAGAAGTGACCTTGAGTCAAGGTCATGCCACATTCTAAGGTTATAAGCAATCTTGTAAGGGGTATCAACTTGCAATGTCTCACCAGTAGAAAGACAGTTAAGGAATGTTGTTTCTCCGTTGATGACCTTGAACTCGTTCAAATGACCTTGCATCAAACCATGACACACTCTGGTTATAAGCAAACCCCATCTATGTGTTACCGACTCGACAAGTTAACACATGTTCTTTCAGACCATTCATCCAGTCAAAACATTCTTTCCTTAGTGACCCTAAATTTAATCAACATGGCCGTAGGAACCGAGGGAGGGTCCCCCAATAATTTTGCCGATATATAGATTACTATAGTAGACATAGATACTATAGCTTGTGCCACCTCAATAAAAACGTCTGATAACCTTCTTTTTTTTTTGCTTGTCAAGGAATTTTTGGTAGTTGGTGACCTTTTTTTTGCTTGTCAGGAAATTTATGGTAGTAGTGCCCCCTGAACTGTCGACTGAAAATGTATGGCTGCCCCCCCCCCAAAAAAAAACCCCCTGAATTTGCTTCCTATAGGCCTGATCAAGGCAATGATACACTCTGTATGATATCAGCGATACCCTTTTGTGTGTTTCGGAATTGACAAGTTCACAGTTTGCATTTATTGCATGATAGTGAGGGAGACATGAAGATTTCTTCGCCCATAAAAAAATCATATTCCCCGAGGGCAACATGAAGATTTCTTCGCCCATGAAAAATCAAACTCCCCGGAGGCAACGCCCGAGGGAAATATGATTTTTCATTTGCGAAGAAATCTTATGTCTCCCTCACTATTATGCAATAAATTGTTTATAATACCGAATTAACCAAAATGCAGGAATTACAAAGGAGATCCAATGAATAAAGCAAACATGCATTTGATGAGAACGATATGAAAGAGATGTAAGTTACAGGTACACCAATAGCCTCGTTTCATTAAAAAAAAAATTCCTACGTGACAAGTTTGTGTGATCACACCAGTAACATTCAAACACCATTACACTTTTACACATTTAAATCGACACAATCAATCAACGATAATATGTTGACGGTGCGACCGTTGGGCGAGTGCATTGTTCACTTAATTTTAAGATCCGCCTCTTCAAACAGCACGAGACATTTGGAACGTCTAGACTGTGACGTCTCATGACGTATGTTAGCTGTATTTCCATAAACGAATTTTGAAAAGTGCAAACGAGTGCATTGTTCACTTAATTTTAAGATCCGCCTCTTCAAACAGCACGAGACATTTGGAACGTCTAGACTGTGACGTCTCATGACGTATGTTAGCTGTATTTCCATAAACGAATTTTGAAAAGGTCAAATGGTCAAACATATTTATACCCAAGGAGGAGACTTATCACAAGGGATACAGATGTGAAGTATAAAAGCCATAGCACCAACTGTTCAAAAGTTTTGACCAAGGTTATAGTTTGGTAAAATTTTGCGAAAGAGGATCAAACTCCAAGTTCAAGGTCAAGAGGTCAAATATGTTGGTACCTGAAGGAAGTCCTTGTTACTAGGAATACACATAAGAAATATGAAAGCAGTAGTTCCAACTAATCAAATTTTATGGGCATAGTTAAAGTTTTTGCGGACAAAGAGGCTAACACAGTCTAACAGACAAATAGACAGGTGGACAGGACAAAAACTGTATGCCCCCCGGATCTTCGATTACAGTAGCATAATAGAATGTCGGCGTCTTTGGGTTTTCGCATTGGCCTTAAATCTGAAAATCCAAAGGATTACAAGGTGCATTACGATACGCTTTCACATCATGTTCTATAACCCAGAGCATATTGTCTGCAAAGATAAATATTTAATTCAGTATTTAATTAGCTATGCATAATTATCTATGTTGTTTTAAAAAGGAAATATAAAAAAAAAATATTTGTTTTATATTTTTCGATGTAGAGATATACAGAAAATGTTTTCCAATTTTAAGTCCTATCGCAATACACATTTTAAAAAAAGTGTGTGTTGGAAGGGGGGGGGGGGGTCATTACATTTTTGCTGGGATTCACCTATGTATGACCGTAGAGAAACAAAGAGTGGGGAGGGTGCAAGCAGCAACTAAATCAAAATTTACATATTAAAACTACAACAAAAGACTATTTTCAGAAGGTCTGCCCCCCCCCCCTCCCGTACAATCCGTACAACGGACCTGTGAGAAAAATACTGATCCTACATTCAGAGTCCCAGGGCACCAGGAAAGAGTGGCAAAAAGAGAATATCGGTTTATTTCAGTCTATAAGTCGAATCAAAATATCTTTTCCTCAAGAGTCTTCTTTCTTTGAGTTCTTCCCAGTGATCGTGTGATTTATTTCATTTAATTTACGTTCTGTACTGGACTTGGAAATTAAATGAGGACATCTTTAGGTTCCTGAGCTGGCCTTGAAGCCCGCAGAACAGATTTTCTGCTTTATGATAAATTCAAGTGATATGTAATTCGGTATTAATTTTGTGTTGATTTTATTAATGTTAATTTCATCAAGAAATATGAAAAATTAATGTTTTAACTATACATAGTGAGGCATTTTTTGTGTGGAACAATTATTTTGGGGTTTTCACGATTTTTTCATATGGTACACATGATGAGTAAGTGCAATAAATATAATTTGTGGAAAAAATGTCCAACAAGCCCCAGGGTTGAATATCGGGGGGGGGGGGGGGGTCTGTCCACAAGTACCTGTTGTCAAGCCCGTAGAAAACAATTTCAGTTTTTTGGGAGGGGGGGGGGGCAAATAGAAATTTCCACAGGTACTTGTACTCGATTTTTTCCTATGGTACACATGATGAATAAGTGTAATAAATATAATTTGTGGAAAAAAATGTCCAACAAACATTGGGGTTGAATTTTTTTTTTTGGGGGGGGGGTCCTGTCCACAAGTACCTGTGGAAATTTCTTGATACATAAACAGAATTTAAAAGCATGTATTAGACATCTTTTGAAGGGGAGAGGGCACGGCCGTAATTAAAAGTTATATAGAGACTAGGAAGGAATGAACTGTCATTAAATTTTGGCTAAGAACTATTACTTAAACTCTTCACTTTCACATTTTCAATTACAGATTCTTGTTTTTAAAAAGCTATACATGTACATTTATATGTATCTATTAGATGCATAAATTATGTTATTAATCATTTTATCTTAAAGGAAAAGTAAAAATCTCAATCAAACTTGTTCCGCATATTGTGCTCTCTGATTCATTACTCAACAGATGCTTCATATACATGTAAGAAGGGAAGACTGCAGACTGCAGGTGTGATAAATTCACAGCATGCAGCTCCAGCCTTAATTCCAACTTTGTTCCAAAATATTATTATTCAACGCAAAAAATTAGAATTAGCCGATAGAATATTTTGAATCACTTCGGAAATGCTGCCGTAACACCAGACTGAGTTCACAATATCGAGTGATTTTGATTGACAGGTGTTAGCGCCGTTGTGCATGGATTTCGTGTAACTATACATGTACTGCAGATTGTGGTTGAAAATAATAAACAAACAGATCTAAAGAAAAGATAGTGTATACTGTACATATATTTGTTAAGAACCAGTTCATTCATGAAACGAATTTAGTCGTATTATGTGGGCCCATGTTAGATTTGACAGGTTGATTTACTAGTAGAAATTCAATGGACCACAGTCATTTAGGGTATTCCGAATCACCCCGCACATCGCGACTCTCGGTAATTTACCTTACCGCTGTACCTCACACGACACATGCACAGGTGTGACAACCAAACAGTCATTATTAGTAAGGTCTATACGTATTGCATACAACAAATAAAGAGGTAAACATAATGCGTTAACTAAAAGAATTAATTATTTTAATTCATTAACTTCCTATCCTTTTCGAAGAAAATGCCCGTGTAGAAACGTATTTCTCATCGATGTCGTGGCGTTGTTGGTGGATGAAACATGGCATATAAGGTATCGATAGAACGGCAATTTTATAAGCTTTTGTGAGTATTATTTGTTTTTTATAACACCTCAAAAATATACTAGTTATGGCCGCATTTGTAGCCCCCTACAGTTTCGAACCACGTGTGTACATGCCCCTAGCCAAATAAATTGCACACGCTACATGTATACTTGTTATATGTCAGATTATTATTTTTTTTTCTAACATTGTTTTTCTTAAATGCAAGGGGTATGAAAGTAATGATTTGACAAAGCAAGAGCTACAATAAGACTATCCCGGGTCCCGGTATACACTTGATCAGTGTTGATCAATGTTCATATGTACGAGTACACGTATGCAAATAATTCGATAGCTTTTGAAGATTTCAACATACATTTTTGTAACACACATATTTGTAATAACCACTTTATATACAAAACAAAATTTCATTCTCTTATATGGTAATATGGACGTCGTAATAGATCTGACTGAATGCTTGACATGCCTGTTTCAAAAACGTTTCCCAAGTTATCTTAAGATATGCCTAAGTTACAACTTTAGAAGTTCCTAAGATTTATCACAGCTGTATCGCGAAACAATCTTATCTAAAAAAAATTTATAAGTCATTTCTTAAGTTGTGCCTTTAAGGACTAATAAAATAACATTCCCGCTCTATATACAACTCTCAGTATGGTATATATTTTTAGATTCAAAAAGGAAGGGTGCGAGGATTGGGGATTGCCCCCATTTTTAAAGGATTTGGACACAAGTATGCTTAACTTTGCGAAGTGTGTTGCTAGATCCAAGCATTCACAGACACACCCTTTCAAGCCATCTTCCCTTCCGAGCACACGATATTTGTATTTTAATTTTTAAACATTGTTCTAGGTGTTATACATTTACTTTATTTTGTTCTTATAAGGTATCTACATGTAAATAAAATTTTAAACTGAATGCTTCATAGCGAACACATGCGAGTTTATATTTTTCAAACAATCTTTGCCAATTACTACACTGCATGTACACGTTAGTTGTTTGTGCGGTGTAGAGCAACTATCAGAGTTCACAATGTATTTCAACATCGAGGTGCCCGCGGCTCTCTGTGGCACCGTACACGTATGTAAACGAGGACTGGACTACAACACTTAAGACACAAGGCGGCAGAGATGCATGAAACTGTTTGCTATCTTACAAAGACTTGAATTATAGTACATTTGAAGGAATTTTTATTTATGTTAATGTTTATTTAATTCTATAAATAATAAATGGACATTCACAAGAGTGATGGTAAAAATAATATGTGCGTAGCATGCGTAGTAATTACAATTATTTACCGAAGCCCCCATTCAATTACAATTGCAGATGAATTAAAATACAACAACACGGGATAGAGCAACTTTTTTTAAAAATGTATTGTTGCGTGAACAGACAAAAACAGCGATTAAAATTCAAAATGATTTTTTGCACCAGTGTTTGGAATTAAGATTATAAAAGATCGGTAAAGTAATCTTACTGATTCGATATAATTAAAAACATACCTTTCCATTAATTAATAGCTCTTTGTACAAAATTGACGTTATACGCGATCACAAATACTAGCTTTGTTTATGGCCACAGGTGGCTAGTACACTGGTGACCTCGATCAACAGCGTGGGATTCGCGCGTTGGGTTACATAACTAAACATCGAGCTGAACATGGAGACCGTAATATGCATACAGCTAATGATCGTGAATTATTCAATGCATACAGTTTAAAATCACTTACAAAGTTTGTTGTAATAATAAACGTAGAAAGATAGATTTAATATTCTCCGCTTTTGAACACTATTAATCTAATTTAAAAAAGAAGAAAAGAAAGACTAGTTGTAATAAATAATTTAATAGTGAACCATAAACCACGTTTTAAACCTTATTAAAAAGAAAATTAACATTAAGTACCGCAGGGTATATTATTGATAGCAAGTCTGTTTAAGTTATACACATGAAGAGGTCTGATTTCCTTGCCGAATGAAAAACGTTACCTGTTTACCTGGCCTGCTTTCTAATACGTATTACGCAATACCCATGGTATACTCGAACAAAACAACATTTTCATTAGATCAAAAAGGTGTAAAAGAACAATTTTGTTCCCAAGATCCAGATCGAAATATTTACCGTTTTTGAGTTATAAAGCAAAAACTTTTAAGGGCCCAAGATCCCTAATCATAGGGGCCAGCCCCTTTTAAATAGTATGATATGAAAGCCCTTGCAATTATGCACAACTTTTGTTCTACATGTCTTAACAAAATATTTCTAGTTTTCAAGATATAAAGGAAAATATGTCAAATTTTTTGCTGTTTTCCGCGTTCTAACTTTTGACCCCTCTCTAGCGCCATTTTTAATGCAAAAATCAAAAAACAAAAACCGATGTGCACAACTTCAATGCTTCCTCTTTTCAATTTCAAAGCGTTTTGTGCTCCAATTATAACCATTTCTGAGCCTTTGTCTGGAAATCGGAGGCATGCTAAATTCAATCAAAGGGGAATAACTCGTGAACAGAAGGTAATTTCCGAATTGTATTACGGTATTCTGACAGTGTTTTGTAAAGTCTAAAAGCTCTGAAAATTTGAACAAAATCTGTTTAAAAATGAGGAAGATATGAAGCGTCAAAGTTGGCGTCTAGGAAAAAAAAAAAAAAAGAATAATAAAATAATCTTAATCATCACAATCAGTAGAAGGTCTTCCGTTGGAAACGGAAGACCTTAATTAGAGAACAGGTCAAGCATTACACTTCTTGCATTTTTAAAAACGGAGTTAATTATTCTTTTGTCGTGTCTAATTGCTCTTTGCAAAATCTTCCATCTATTAATCTTCGTCTTCAATAGAAATATATTATAAAAAAAAATTATTTTTAATAAATAAAAAAAGATTTCATAAAACGATAAATATAATAAGCAACAAAGGGCAATAACTCTTACTCCTTTGATGTTTGTTTGTATGTTGTTTAACGTCCCTCTCGAGAATTTTTCACTCATATGGAGACGCCACCACTTGCCGGTGGAGGTCTACAAATTCTGACCTATACTCGGCACTTACGGCCATTGAGCAGTGAGGGATCATTTTCGTGCCAGCACCTACTGCGACACGGGGCCTCGGTTTATACGGTCTCCACGTCCCACAGTGGGATTCGAACCCGCGACGCAAGGATCAACTCCTTACTTCGCGACTCTAGAGCAGATGCTCTAACCACTGCGCCAGGCGGGCGACTTAACTGCTTTGAAAGAAAAATTTTGAAATTTCAAAACAAAAACTTTAAATTCATTTGACACAATCACAACTAAAATAGTGTTCATTTGAAAGTCTCTGTGAATATCCTGCGTCAAATTTTCCCATGCATATATTGTGTCATCTTTGATTCTCCTGTTGCGGCCTTCAGGGCCTCCGATAAATTAACACAGTTCAGTGAACCTTTTTTTCATAAAAGTTGTTCTAGTATGTGATAGAACATTGGCATCCATGTAACTGGATTCTTCTCTATCCTTTGCCACAATCCAAGAACCACATCCAGGCTCTCCTAAAAACGTGGATATTTCAGATGATGATCTGAAAAGATAATACAAAATGCAGCTAGGATTTCGCACTGTGCCCAACAAGGTGATCAAATCTTTTGAAGTTTTAAATAAAGAGTATGTAATTGGACATAACAAACATACAATCTTTACCAACTTAACTGAAGTTAACTAATCAATGTTAAACAAAAGTGTTCCAAGGAACACGTGTTGCCTGCTATAGA
The DNA here is from genome assembly GCF_033153115.1 of Saccostrea echinata. Lineage (NCBI taxonomy): Eukaryota > Metazoa > Mollusca > Bivalvia > Ostreida > Ostreidae > Saccostrea > Saccostrea echinata. The sequence continues at coordinate 6,685,983 of NW_026889754.1, forward strand.
GTTAAAAAAAATCTTTTTTATCCGACACAAGTGAAGTGGAGTGCTTTTATGTAGAGAAGACTAATCTAGACTTGACAACATGCCTGTTTAGATAGTATTATGCAACACTTCGACTTTAGAAAGTATCTTACCTGGATTAAGGTTTACATATACTCTAATTTATCTTTGGCTATTTGTCAAATAAACTTGTACTTCTCCTCTGCAGATTGAATCTCAAAAGGTTCTTGCTTTCGTATTGATCAAATTATTTATGTAAGTATTGTGGCATTCTTTTTAGAATATTTAACATATATTTAATTTATATTTAACTTAAAATCCCAACTAATATCACCAAGGCAGCATCATCAACACCCTACTGCTAAATAATGATATAAGCACAAATTCTGTAATAGTTTATTGTTGTAGGCTTATTAATTTTCAGTGTATGATTATAATAACGAGGTATAGTCGAGGAAGTCATATTGCGAAGCCAACATTGCATGTATGCGTTGTAAAATGAGAAAGTTTGTTGCCTCTGGTAGTAACACCGAAAGCCTTTGAATATGAAACTAGCTATACCTCGGTTTTTAAGGTCTCATCCGAAGGACCCGCAACTTTCACTTCAAAGTGCCGAGCGCATGGCGAAGGAACAGTTGCTACCCATTTTTTATCGACTTAGGTCAGTCGCGGCCGAGATTCGAACCTCCCGGTGCGAGTGCTCTGCCAACTCAGCACATATACATGTAACATGTGTTGAATATCGATGAGTTGGAAAACTTTATTAAAGATCACTCTGATCAATATGAACGGCAGGTATTCGATATCCTTATGAGATGTATGAGCGAAAAATCACACAACTTTCAATGCATATTCCCAATGCACTTTAAGCGTGGATAACGTACATCTCTGCACCTCCCACCCCATATTTGAGTTGAATGAAATTATGAAGGATGCGTGAAGGAAACCAGTTTGTTCCCCAAGATATACAGATACTTCAAATTGCAATTGAAATTACCAGTTATTCGTGACCTTGCAACAGATGGTACTGTTATATGCTTTCAAAACTGCCGTTCATTGAAAAAGCACATACATGATCTGAGAAAAGATATATTCTTTAAAATATGTTGATGTTCTTGCACTGTGTGAAACCATGGTTTACAAATCTGACCTGCAACTGTGTATTGACAAATTTTCGCACTTCTGTGCAGATCATCAGCAAAGTAAACATAGAATGTCTATTTTTCACAAAGACAACATTAACATCCCCTTAGCATGTTCCATAAATGGAATAGAATTGCTCATCTCAAAAGTGAATCAGGTTAATGTATGTTTCATATATTGTCCACCAAGTAATGCAACAAAACAAAATTTTGTCGCATTAATGGAAGTCCTGCAATCAACCATAAATCTGTCCCAACCAACAATTGTAATGGGGGATTTTAACCAGGATGTCCTAAATAATTCATCAATTTGCAATTTGCTGGAACAAAATTATCCTTTTCATCAATTGATGAACTCGGTGACATCAGGCTTCTTCAATTTCCTTGGCAGAATTTATGGGACAGAGTGGACAAGTTCCCTATACTAAAAGTATCAGAGTGAAGGTGATTTCCAAGGACAATGAATTCGCTTACAAAAATGACAAGGGGGAAGACAGAGTTATTAACTGCTCCGTTGCAGACTCATCCAAGGCTGTCAAGTGCACAGTCTATGACAATACCAAATTTCAGAGGTTCAGAGAAGGCCAGAGTCTGATTTTTAGAAACGTTAACAAGAAGTCAGACGCTGTGGTTGTAACCACAAATACAAAGGTGTTCCCGACAACAGCTTTTGAGGTGCCTGAAGCTATTGTGACTCAGGCCCGCCACATCTTAAACCCCCGCCAGCACCCACAAAACCTGTCTCCGAGGCTTTGAGGTCCCCCTAAAGTTAGGGTATCTATCAAGGGCAAAATTGTACAGGTAAGATTTAAGCAACTTAAACTCATAACGTCATTATACAGCAGTCAATAATTTAAGAGAGCGAATCTTATATCATTAAAATATATCTTTAGTACTCTATGCAGATAATAAAAAAATACATATATGCACAATTCTTTTCATTATTTTCAACATTACAGGAAGAGGCAATAAGACAAGTTGTTGTCAAAGAGAATCAAGTCAAAGTAAAAAAATATCTTCCTGGAAGATGCCTGAATATTGATAATTTCTATTACTTACTCATTATTGATTTGGTACATAACAGGTTTAATATTTGGCATTACTTTAGAATTGGTTTGTAAACTTTTTAAAGGGGCATGTGATCAATTGCATATTGCCATTTTGTTTACATTTTTTTAATTCAAAAATAATTTCAGTTTAATGAATTGAACGACAAGAAAATTTGTACGCAGGGCACGAGCTTTGTTATTTTTAATGTTCACGTTGCGTTCAACTTTTTTTTACTGTGCACACATTACCGATTATCAAAAAAGGATTTAAATGAAAAAAACATGAAAACAATGTAAACAAAAACATAGTATCAATGATGGTGATTTAGTGACTCGTGAGAAAGATCTGCGGGAAAATTCAAATGAGACTATCGAGGGTTAAATGACATCATCTGTGACATTTTCCAGTTATTAAATGTGACAAGTAAGGATGAAGAGAAAAGTAATTCTGAGCCTGAAACAGTACCAACTACAAGGAGAAAACGTAATCGTCCACGTCGTGCTAAACAACGAGAAATACCAGATCTACAACTTACGTTTGAAGAAATTCGGAATCAACAAGAAAATGACAAAGGAATTGGGCCGATTCTTCAATTGTTTGAAAAATTTGGATCTGAAAACAAACCATCTAAGAGTGTAATCACAGAATTTGATCCTGAGTGTAAGTTTTGGGACAATAGATGGGAAATTCTAGAAGTTCATCAACATGTTTTGTGTGTTAAATGGATGGAATTGAATAAAGTGAGATTGAGGATATGTACACCTAAATCAATGCGTGATGTGGTATCTCCATGATTCACCAGTTTCAGGACACTTCGGATTTCAGAGGAATTTCCGTAAAGTGAATCAGAGTTCTTATTACTGGCCAAATATTCGTGAGTATGTGACCGATTATGTGAAATCGTGTTATGTGTGTGAAGAAAGAAAGAATCCACAAGGACAAAAGCGAAGTATTATGGAATCGTTCATAGCAGGAGGACGTTGGGAAAGAATAGCAGCAGATATTGCAGGACCGTTTCCAAAAACAGCTAGTAAAAATGTGTATTTTCTTGTGGTAGCAGATTATTTTACAAAATTTGTTGAAATATTCCCGATCCCAAAAATGGAAGCTGAAATTGTCGGTAATGTTATATTCAAAGGATGGATTAAACGTTATGGATGCACTTCTGCGTGACATACAGATAAAGACCGACAATTCGAAAGTCAACTTTTTCAAAACTTGTGTTCATTACTTGGAATTCAGAAAACCCGTAAAACTCCGTTTCACCAAAGATCAGATGGAATGGTAGAGAGGTTGAACCGTACAATTATAGATATGCTGTCAAAATACATTTCCTTACATCAAAATGATTGGGACAAATTCCATGGCTTACAACAGTACTGTGCATGAAACAACTGGAATAAGTCCGTACCGAATGTTATTTGGAACAGAAATGGTGATGCCGGTTGATTAATCTCTGATCAGGATAATAGTATTAATTGTGACTCGAACAATTATCATGGCTATATTCGTGAGTTGATACGAAAATTAGATAAATGCTATGAAATTGCTAGAGAAGAAACCAAGAAAAGTAGCCAAACTCGGAAGAAAAATTATGATCAAAATGTGAGAAAAATTCAATACTGTGTGTCGTTACCAACCTCAACAAATATAAGGAACCAAACTTAAACTTGCAAGAAATTGGAGTGGATCTTGGGTTGTGACTTAAAAACTCAGTGATGTGTTTTATCGAATTCAACATTCTATTTCTTCAAAACCTGTTGTAATTCATGCGGACAATCTTAAACCATTAAAAGTGAACAAGACAACTTATTTGAAACCGCAACGCATTAATCAGAAAGCTACAAATAGTGAACCAGATGTCATCATTCTAAATTTATGTCCAAGTGATGAAGTCCCTGAAGAGAACATTGAAGGTCAATTTAACAACACTGGAAATTATGAAGCCGAAAACACCTTACCTGTTAATGACAAGACCCAGGATATACCGTTAGAGAGGAACAGGGAGGAGAATAATGGACATTTGTCAACCCAAACCCAGATGGAACCCAAGAAAACAAGACTGAGCAGGCTTATAAAAACCCCAACAAGATTTAGAAAATAAACACTTAAAAGAGCTAAATCCACGAAGGGGCTAAATCGGCCCAGTCATCAAAATAAATGAAACTTTCTCATATGAAACTTTAAGATTTGTATGTTGTAAAACAATTTATTTTTTAACAATATCTTTTCTGGTTTTCTTTTTACAATCGTTTAAATTTGGTATTGTTTTCCTTATTAATACTATCACGTCATTACGTTGACGTTACATACTTTAACGTCGTGAAGTTGACATTTTGTATAAGACAGTAACATATGTACGTTAATGGAATAAAAATGACCAATATAGGCTCTTCTTTAAAATTTTGCAAAATTTTACTATGAATTTTTCAAGAAGTTTTGAAAACTTTTGGTTTATTTTTTAATTAAAACTAGGGATGTCAATTTTATTCGGACAGCATAGTCGAATAGTCGGAGGCTTTAGTCGAACGATAGTCGAATATTCGTTGAAATTTAAATTAATTTTTCATGTCATTTTCACTATTTGTCTTTTATAGACTAGTTGTACAATATTTAACCTACACTATCACCATTATACAACGAATTTCTGATTCGTAAACATTTACGTAGTACAATAAATACTATACAACTACATTTATCCAATGCATTTGATTTCAAAATTAATATATTAATATTTACTGCACATTTTATCTAAATGCAGGATATCAAACGCTTGCATTTGTCCTTTTCTTTTCATAACGAGACCACATGTACCCGTTAATTGAAGCCATTTCTACGTGTATTTTCAGTGACCTTTGACTGGTAAACAATTAAAGCGTGCCTCTTATAAAAACAGAGAGAACTTGCGATAAATTTTAATTATGATATTTTGTGCAAATTATCAATACAATTTTAAAAAGACTGCATGATATTAATATCAGAAAGAAACACCATTTAATTACGCTCATAACTGTCCCCCAGTTTACATGTCTTTACAATTTTGTAACAGCTGTTTAATTATTCTTTATGAATAGTTGCATCACGTCTGATCTTATGGTTGAAACTTTATACCGGTAATTGAATCTACACAACCAAACAATTCTTGAACGTCCTCTCCATTTACAACAATCAGTGGTAAACAATCCTTGATAAACATATTTGTGATAGCAACATTTTTATTTCCGGCTCTGCTTCTTTCTTTTTTTTTTTTTGGCATTTTGCGGAGAAGTTACTTAAGAAAAGTTTCAATTGAAGACTTTGTTTACTACATGTATGTTTGACGGATTCGGCATATGATACATCATATTTGATGTTCCACTGCAGAATACAAGTTCAGTTTCACATAACCTTGATAACGCACTTTTAACTGTTTTTCCATCCTGAAATCTTTTAAAGTATTCCAAAACTAGATTTTGGAGGCATATTTGCCGAACATAAATCGACATACAAATAATTCCCTTTTAACAGTTAATATTTACATTTCCAATGTCTTTGTCCGAGATAAAATTTCAAATAGTAAAAATACTTTATTTCTACATAAATCTACTGGTTCATCGATAGGCGTGGTGGGAAAAAAATCACGTGCGGGGCGGGACAAATAGAGACAGAAGCGAGGCTTGTACATGTAGCACGTGAATTTGTAGAATCAAGAGCATGTAAATATAAGGAATAACTGTCAGATTTTTTGGTTTCATGACGATGATCAATCGATTGGCTTGCGTGATAATTTTATGCATAAACGCCTTCGGCGTTTATGCAAATTATCACGCAAGCCAATCGATTGATCACATCATGAAACCAAAAAATTAGACAGTTATTCCTTAAAAACATACCCTGAGTTTTACTTACGAGAACATTGATCTGTATATAAATGAAGTGGGCAAATCTAAGTTTATTACCTTGAATTTAAAATTACGTTTAGGTAACACATTTTTAACGAATAACCGACTAAAGAAATTTTAGTCGATAGTCGGTATGATCGAACGATAGTCGAGTACTCGAATATTCGTTGACATCCCTAATTAAAACTATTTGTACTCCAAAGAAATGCCAAATATTTGTTATATACAACGGTTGTCTGGTATAATCGTTGATACATGTAACACGTTTTAAATGATAATAAGAGACACGTTAAGCTGAAAACAAACACAAAGTGTTAATCCATAATATTTGAGTAAAACTGAATTAATGTAGTAAAATATATACCATAGTAGCCATGGACAAGGATTTTATCATTCATAAATGTGTTATTGTATGGTCATACGGCGTAAAAACAAAAAATATACGGTTTTTTTTTTCAGAAAATACACGAGTACTCTTTAATAACGAAAATATGAAATTAAAATGAAAAGTTGCATAAAAATGAATACGTTTGAAGTTACCATCTACTTTATTGTCATTTTGAGAATTGCGTTGCACTTCCGAAATTTATGGCATTTCCCGGACATCTGAAATGAAATTGTACACTAGTTCTTACATGTAATACACATAAAATAGTGACGTTTGACGGCAATCCTGCGCACCGACAGATTGTCAGGAAAGAAGCCACTACAGACTTTTAAACATGAGTCATGCAAAGCATCAAATCGGCCGCAAAAAAAATATTTTCCAACGAAAACACAAGATTTCCAAAGTATTTGAATTTCAAAACGGAACCTGGAGTTATAAAAAAAAAAAGATAAACGGAAATGGCACATATACCACTTTACTCAATGTAAATTACTTAATAGAAATAAAGTTCACTAATTATGATAAATATGTTATATTCATCAATGAGAAACGTTTTTATATACCCACAATAGATATGAAAAGAGATTTCAGATGATAAAAACGATCGAATGAATTATTGCTAACTAATCGTTTTGTTATCATATTATCATATCTTACACACTCCCATGTTGGGGAGTACCTATTATAAACCCTTTTAATAAAATCTAAAGTAATGATTATCTGGTGAGAAGTGAAAATTACATTGAAACATAACAACATCTAGGACTTTCATATAGTTCAAAACTAGTTTTAACATTTTACTCATAATTTTCATATATTTAAAATAACGTTCCGTTTCTCCATGTGCAATTTCTAACACAACTACAAATAGATATATAGGCGATAATGAGTACAGAAGATGATAAAATAATCATAATATCGGATACATATTGCATATGAGATTTTTAACTTGGACGTTCTCGGGATCGTTACTATTTGTAATAAAACAAATATATACGAAAAACAGCTACTGGCAGTAGTAAATGGCTATCATTACAGACCGTCGAAAAAAAAAATATAGACCACATGTCGAACGACATATTACTATAACCCCCCCCCCCCCAATACCATGTTCAAATGCCCGATCTATGAAGTTATATTCTATATAGACATCCCTTCAAAGAAAACAAATATGATAGACAGGCAAAATTACCGGTAGCAGTTATATCCGTTAATAATAATAATAGTACATTCAGGATACATGGCCGTAGGAACCGGGGAGGGGGGGGGGGTGGCCATGCCCCCCCCCCTAATTTTGCCGATATATAGAATACTATATAAAACAAAGCTATTATATGCTTGTGTCTCGTCAATAAAAACGTCTGATGCCCCCCCCCCTTTTTTTTTTGCTTGTCAAGGAATTTTGGTAGTTGATAGTGTCCCCAACTGAAAATGTATGGCTGTGCCCCCCCCCCCCCAACTGAAATTGCTACCTACGGGCCTGGGATCTATAATAAATTTATGCAATGACCGAGTCACGAAAAATCAAACGTTTTTTAAATAAATTTTTATCAAGGAGATTGAAAAAAAATGAAAACTGCTATTGAATTTATTTTTTATACTACAGTATATATACAAGGACTAATATAATTGGCATTGTTATTTATTCACTTTACTACTTTCTTATTTAAATGGCAGCAGTAATTGGTCAAACTGCCCCATGTATTTAATGGGTGAGGGTGGGAATCCCAAAAACCCCCTCCCCCAATAACCCCTGTCTTTTTTTTCTTTTCTTTTTTTGTAAATGTAATAGTTTTTTTTTTTTTTTTTTTTTTTTTGCTTCTTATGTTATATTAATGCTCAAATCCCCCCTTTATGAATTTACACTACTACATGTAAAAACATGTTTGCTAATATTGGTTGCCCTCTCTCCCTTGGGCCTGTTACATTTAAGCGGAGTAACTCAAAATAGAAAGAGATAGCAAGTAGCCTCCCTTTGACATTTTTTTTTTCATGTGTTGGCTAGGTCACAGCATGCATGCGATACTGAAATTACTTAAAACCTTAAAGAGTTGTCACTGCCTTGGTAGTAAGTTATTCGTTTATACAATATAGGACATTTTTGTAATAGAGGCTTATCACAAAAATTACACGCGATCTGTAAAATCAATCTATTGTTTATTTGATTTGTCAATTCGAATTTTCTAGGTTCAGTACTTCGTAACATAATTTATGTTAAGAGGTCTTGGATCAGTAAAGGTTTTCACTAATAAATATTAATTAATCTTTTGTCTTAAAATGCCACTGGCGATATCTGAAACGCATGTTGGGTATCATGGGTATAGGTTATAATTACAATACATGTAGTTATAATATAGACTCTATTGCGTAACATTAACCATTTGTATGCTGTCGATGCAGACTTCTCGACACTTATGTTTTGTAAGGTGGCAAAACAATCATTATAAATACGTCTTGGTAGTTGCATCCGATGTAAATTTGTTTAATATTCTACGCTATTCCGACACGGCCACTCAGGAGAAAATAAAGATGTAGCCTACATGTTTCTCGGGTGATCTCCCTTTGATTACATAGTGACCATGGTGACGAGGAGCCGGAAGTTGGAAAACAAATTCAAAGCATAAATAAATAGGCTGTCCGAGGAAAAGAGAACACATTATTTTTTTTAAACATTTCAGCATAATGATGAGTTAAATATAGATCAGCTACTTGAAGGAAAAGTCTTGGGTCAGGACTGAGGCACGTAGTACACGAAATGTCGACATTATTGCATCTACATGCAGTCATGCTTAGCGAGAGTTTTTCGTACTTTTTTGCACCACAACACAAAATAACTTAGAATAAATATAACAATCGCATTTCGAAACTTTTTAATATTTGCAAAAACAATATAGAATATTTTTCTTTTCTATTAATGTAGGGTAATCCCCGCTATTTTCACTGTGTGAGTCTGTGCTAAGATATTTGAATCGAACGAAAAGTATTAATTTCGATGTGGCCACACCCCTCGAACAAAATAAAAATATACTTTATTTATTCATATTTTAATCCTCTTTTCAATGGTATAAATTTTATTTTGTTCGAAGGGTGTGGCCACAGCAAAAATTTGAACCAAAGACGAAAAAAAATGCTTTATTTTGATAAAAACTAGCAAAGTGCACGTGTTTAGACGTTTTCTGTACAAATATGACGTCATCAAATAAAAAAATTAGCATAAACTATTTAAGTTTGATACCCAAGGATAATATATCTATTGTTAATTTTCTTCTTCCCCTCAGTTTAATTTTCCTGAAAAAATAGGCCGATTTAGCCCCTTCGTGGATTTAGCTCTTTACTTCTATGTGAACATGTTCCAATGTTTTGACTGCAATGTTACGTACAAATATAAAAGGAATTTACAAAGACATTTAGAAGAACACCATTATTCCAAGAAGAAAGTTTATCAGTACGACATTTGTCATCGGATATTTACAGAGTTTTAACTTTAAAAGACATTATTTTTCGCAACACAGTTTAATGGAAGTTTTAGATGACCATTCACCAGAAAATATTCCAAATTTTTCTAATGACCGGAATATGGATTTTACCGTGAAAAGTGACTTTTATGAGGATATTTCATCTGATGAAGAAGAGTTCGAGCCATCAAATGATTCTGAGGATTGTGACAAAACCGTAGAGAGTGCCGAGGACAGTAATGAGGAAGAAAAAGACAATGTTTCTGAGGAAAACAAATCCATTACCATTCAGTTAATTCATAGAAAAAATAAACACAAGGACGGACATTCAGAAATTATTAAAGAGATAAACTTTTCTTATACCGAAGAAATGAAAGAGGTGCCAGTGATGGACCCGATATCAGATTTCATGGACGATTTCTTGGACAATCTTTATGAGAGTAATAAATGGACTGTGACCGTGTATAAACTTGTAAATAGATGACATTTTGATATGTATATTGTGGTCTTGAAAAACATGTTGTGACTCAGAGGAACTTAAATCATGTTTTGGACAGACCTTTGAATTTGACTGTATAATGTAAATTTTTTAGTTTGGAAAGTAATATATCAGTTCTTTTGGTAACTTAGTACTACATTTAACATTTTACCTTATTTTTCATGGATGTTCCAACAATACCTGACAGGAACATATCACCTTCTTCAAACAGAAAGGAAACTGCTTGAATTCGGCTACTTTCCACCAGGCTTCGGCCTTTTTCAATCGCCTTTACGTCCCCAGAACATTGTTTGTCACCTGTGTAATAATAACTGATTAAATGAATCCAATACATTTTGTAGTTTTCGGGATACATGTCACCTGTGTAATAATATTTTTTTAATGTTAAATGTTTTATAGAACTAATAATATGTAAATTGAATAAATATCAAAATAGATTGTAATGCATGTACCTGCATATCTGCTTTAGAATGTTCTTAGGTAAGATTCTGTTTGTTAATCAATATCTTCACCCAGACTGCGAACAGGTCATGGGGAGCTGTTAATTAGGTTAGGAGGAGGTTTTATACAATAGTAGTGATTTATAGTGTTTAGATTTTATAGCTTGATCTTAAAGTTACATAATGAGTCAAAATCATGTGTTTCTTTTAAGATAATTGTATCATAAAACAAAAGATTTATGTGAAATATGACTAAAGCGAAGTTTTGACAACTTAACTGCACTGTAAAGGGAGAAAAGAACTACAAAATGTAAGTGCCGGAAAAACAGAGGTTGTATCTACCGCTTTGTTGTTATCGTCAATGTCAACAATGTCAAAGTCAAGCGACTTTTATTTTTAGCGTGAAACTTGTAAACAACATTGAATTGAAGCGAACAGACGTGAGAAATAAGTTCTGATCTTCTTTATTGAAGTATCAAAATCCTCGGTCATCCGATATTTATATCTATGGAATTGACACTAAAGTAAATTCATCTTTTCTGCGCATGCATACAATAAAGAGGAAGACGTGAAGCAATATTTTTGTGTTGGGGCAAACAAAAATTATTTTTACTTTTATTTTTCTCCAAAAAAGTAGATTTTTTAGGTTCTGAAACCTGCAATTTTCTGAAACCTAATATCTTCAAAAATTGAATAAAATTTGCAGGTGTCATCCAAAAATTCTACTTCTGTCAGTTTTCCCCTTTTTCCGTCACAGTGTCACTTTAAGTCTAGTTCAGGGGAGACATTAAGAGGAGTAAGGGGAGTCATAAACTATATAAGCAGGCTCATTTCATAACGAGTAGGGAATAATTCGGAATTGATAGTTTTAATAATGTGAATTTAACTTCGAGTTACATTGGAATAATTATTTTTAGTGCCTTTCATTCAGTTCTTTTGGATTTATACTTTGTGACATTAAATTGGATTATATTTTACTTTCATTTGGATTTAAGAAACATTTTACCGTTATTTTGTGTTTTATTACAAAGAGGAATTATGATTAAGAGATACCGATATATGAATGTGAAAAGGATATACTCGGAAACGCTACACATAATTTTAAAAAAAATATTTGACGAACGAATTGATTACAAGCTTCTTTGCTCATAATCCATCAACTCGTTGTTTGACTGACTCCTGGCGATTGTTATCTCTGTTGGCACAAGTTACGACAAATGTGCAGGCACGGGGAGGCGTTTTGACAGGGGTGGGGACGCTTGAATGAAAATCATAATTGACTACATAATCTTTGACAAAGATCAAAGAAAAAACTTCTTCTTTTCCTACAAACTTGGACGGTTTGTCTTACTTCAACTTAAAAGGGGGAATCCGTCAATGAAACTCTATTAAGACTAAGTTGGGGGGGGGGGGTTCAATGATACTCTTAATGTTGAAGAAAAGGGTCGATACTTAGCGGCAATAATGTAGCCATCTCCTTTTTTTTTCTGGAGAGGGCTACAATTCCACTGCATCTCCGTAATGGTGCATTAATATTTTTTTTTTTAAATACGGGTGACTGCAGCCAAAATATATTTTTTACATTTAACTAACTTATAATAAGACGTAATTTTTATTCACGCAACATCATAGCCCGTTAAAGACGAAAACCATATAAAAGAAATGCATATTTACCAGTCGCTCTCCTAAGCAGCTGTGACAGTTCTCGCCTGATGACTTACCACTGCGCCACGCGGGCGACTCTTTCCTTAATGAATTTCACACTATTTTCAAATGGTGGTGATAAAACGAAGTCTTCGTCTATCCAAATGTCTGGAACTGTCCCCTTGTCTTCTCCCCCTTCCCCACATAATTATTAACAGATCTTATCCATGATAATCTGAACAAACAATTTATATTCATTTTTATAAATACAGGAGAAAAACATATAATCAGCATACTGTAAATTATGTCATCTTTCTTTGACGAAGCTTAACACCTTAAGACACTATTTCTATACATTCTGAGTGTACAGACATTAAATCTTTATACTAGATATAATAAACAGGTTGGGCACAGTTCCTTTTTCGAGGAAGTATTACAATAAAACGGGATTATTCCTCTTTTCAGTAATAAAAACATTACTGTATACGGGAATTTTCGTCATATTTTAAAAATAATGCCCCAAATCCGTTTATTAAATAAAAAGTGCATGAAAAATACGATGTGATGTGTTGAAACTTTATTAAACCAACCTCGCTGACAAAAAAAAATTCGGTCCTTTAGTGCTGCAGACAGGAGTAAGATGAGATTTAATCGTACGACATCAGGAGTATTCTTCAAACGGGTATGCATATTTCCCTTATAAGTTATATAATTATTTGTTCAAAAACGGAAAATTTCATAGCTTGGTTTCGTGGTGGTCACATCTTTTGAACATGCATGGGAATTTAAACCCACGTGCAGCAGTAATCCACGACTTTTACTCCTGGATCGAAAGATCCCGGGGGTATATTGTTTTTGTCCTGTCTGTTTGTCAACTTTAACCTTGCCCATAACTTTTGATTGGTTGAAGCTATGACTTTCATATTTCACATGTATATTCCTTGTGACAAGATCTTTCTTTGGGTACCATCATATTTGACCTTGACCTTAGAGTTTGACCCACTTTCGCAAAATTTTCTGAGAGTTTTACCTTGGCCGTAACTTCTGAACAGTTGGTGCTTGGGGTTCCAAACTTCACATGTGTATTCTTTGTGACAAGGTCTTCCTTTGGATACCAACAACTTTGACCCTGACCTTGGAGTTTGACCTACTTTTGAAAAACTTTAACCTTGGCCATAACTTTTGAACAGTTGGTGCTTGGGGTTTCAAACTTCACGTGTATTCCTTTTGACAAGACCTTCCTCTTGGATATCAACCTCTTTCACCTTGACATAGGAGTTTGACCTACTTTTGGAAAATTTAACCTTGGCCATAACTTTTGAATGGTTTGAGCTAGGGCTTTCATACTTCACATATGTAATCCTTTTGAAAAGACCTTCTTTTGGATACCAACCACTTTGACCTTGACCTAGGAGTTTGACCTAATTTTGAAAAACTTTAACCTTGGCCATAACTTTTGAATGGTTGGTGCTAGGGCTTTCCTTCTACACATATGTAATCCTTGTGACAAGTCCTTGCTTTGGATACCAACAGCATTGACCTTGACGTTTTACTTACTTTTAAAAAAATTAACCTTCGCCATAACTTTTGAACAGTTGCAGCTAGGGCTTTCAAATTTCACAGGTATATTCGTCCAGACAAGACCTTTCTTTGGGTACCAACATTTTTCATCTTTTGGCCCGGATTTTGACTTGCATTTGAGAAACTTTAACCTTCGCCATAAACTGCCATACAGGGGAATCAGTGTTTCACAAACACATCTTGTCCCTGTTGATAAATGATACGAAAAGTATGGAATCTTATAAGGACAATCATGCTAAAACCATCTTTGAAAGACTATCTTTTAACATTTAATATTTTAAATGATTATTTTCATCTGTAAAAGAAGCAGTGGTATAAAAAAATATTTTTACGATGTCTTTGAAAGAGATGATATAAAATTATATTAGAACGAATAATTTCATGAACGAGTCAGCAAGTGCTGAACGTATACAATCTCACAATTTTAACAACACAGATAAGCTTCCGTAAGAAATTTATATCGTACAAATATTTCATTACTCTTTCAGCATTTTGCAGCGATAAATATTGTAGTTTTGAGCATACATACACTTGACAGACTATAAATATTTGTAAGATGTGAAAATATTCTTGCACTTCATCTTTTATTCAACGCAAACACGAGAATAGAGGGTAAACGAGTGAAAATTCTTGTATACAGTAATGTTTTTATTACTGAAAAGAGGAATAACCCCCTTTTATAGTAATACTTCCACGAGAAAGGAACTGTGCACAACCTGATAAAGAAATATACTTAAATTTTTGAGAAAGTTTATGTCTAGGTTTGAAATTAACACAAACATTTTATTATAGTGGCCTTGTGATGAGATAGCATCCATGCTATTTACTGTTCAAACATAATTTTTAGTGTTCTATGTAGAGAGAAAAGGCTGATAGTATGTTGTTTTACGTCCCATTTGAGAATTTTTCACTCATACAGAGACGTCACCACATACCAGTGAAGGGTTTCAAATTTTGACCTTTTCTCGGCATTAGTGGCTATTGAGTAGTGAGGGATCTTTATCGTGCCAACGCCTGCCGTGAAGCGGGGCCACTGTTTTAAGGTTTCGTCCGAAGGACCCGCAACTTTCACTTCAAAGTGCCGAGCGCATGGCGAAGTAACAGTTGCTACCCATTTTTTATTGACTTAGGTCAGTCGAGACCGAGATTCGAACTCGCGACCTTCAGATCACGGAGCGAGCGCTCTACCGACGGAGCTAACGTGAACAATATAAAGGAAAAGAAGTGCAGCATTTAAAAATATCTATTTATAGGCCAAAGGTCAATGGATCTTATGCGGTTGATCCCATGTCTCTACGACTTATCGTTTTGAAAATTTTTAATTATTCGTAAACATCAAAAACTTTCAGATGCAATAACTCGTAGAAGGGGTCAACGCAATTAAAAAAGATTGAAGAATTCCCTCAATTAGTCGGAAGACATTGGTGAAGGTTCCGTACCTCTATGGTTTACGGTTTCTAAGGAGTAGCGATAACAAGGATTTTAGTACAAAGGGTAGTAACTACGAAAGGGTCAAAGGTTAAATAGCTGGCCACATGTTTTTCGAAATAATTTAAGTAGTCGAGTATCATGAACTATAAAGTTTCTCGATAAGTCTTTTTGGATCAAAAAGCCGTAGCGGAATAATAATAATAATAAACGGAAGCATTTCAAGAGGTCTTTCCACAGAATGGTGGAAAGACCTAATAACACCGATAGTTGGTAGTCACTAGTATTTGCACTTCTGTAAATAACAGAAATGTCATGGTCGAATACATAGATAAAGCGAGTTCGTCACTAAAGCATTTCGCTCCGTACCCATACACTGTGTAACTAAAATGCATTAATGCATTATCCAAAGTTTATTACATAAATACCACACTTTTTAATAAGTATCAATATTTAGAGAAAATAAAGGACTATATAAAGATATCTATAAATATCAAATGTGCAAATCATTTTCTGCAATTATTTTTATGTATTTATAATCGCAGAAGGATCAAGTCATAATGAATGTAAAATCAAAGGAAATAGGGGATACACACTTTATTTAATGCATCAGGCAAGAAGCATAGCTTAACAAAATGGGGCCAATAAAAAATCATTATCAAGCGAATAATAATTAATATTGTAAAAAATTAAATAAAAAAGCAAGAGGGGGGGGGGTTCGATTCCCAATTTATTTTAATGAATTTTAATAATTTATGTTTGGTTACCAAACTAATATATCAATTTGCGTTGAAACCAATGAAATGACACCATCTTGTAGGCTGTAACGTCTTGATTCTGCAAAAAGGAGTCATGTTTGGTTTTGCCGTTTGGAAGCGTGTTGTCTTTCAAATATTTGATGATGTCGCTGATGTCTGGACATTCTTACTGGAGTTCTGACAGAGCTTGTTTGTCATTTAAAGCATCATTTAGTAGTTCTTGTTCTATGGGACACACAGTGGCATTTTGGTCCTCATCATTAAAAATTTCTACCATTGCTGGTTCTGGTTCCTCAGTATGGTTTGGTGTTGTGTTGATAACGCTGACTTGTGAAAGAGTGGCTTGTTGATCGTAAAGACGTCTGCTTAAAGCGTCAGCTACCACGTTTGATTTACCAGGACGATGTTCAATTTCAAAATTGTATTCTTGTAGGCGTATGGACCATCGCTCTAATCTACCACTATGTTTTGCCTTCATCAACCATACAAGAGATTTGTGATCTGTTTCTACGGAGAACTTTGTGTTGGCCAGGTATGTATGGTAATGTTCCATGCCTTAAAGCGTCAGCTACCACTTTTGATTTACCAGGACGATGTTCAATTTCAAAATTGTATTCTTGTAGGAGTATGGACCATCGCTCTAATCTACCACTATGTTTTGCCTTCATCAACCATACAAGAGACTTGTGATCTGTTTCTAATTGACCTGAAGATAAATATATACCATTGGTCTGAAGGACCAGTGTTGTGCATTACACCTTTTAAACATATTTTGTTTCCTACATACAGTACTGATAGCCTATTATAAATATCTGATCAAAAAAAGACAAAATAGTTCATAAATAACTACACACATTTAAGCTGGATTCAATGATGCCTAATTTCTTACCTCCAACCCTGAAGATTTAGTGTGTCCACCTAATCTTTTGCTGGACATTTTTTTCTTACTATCAAAAAACTTGGCCTTTAAAACGTCAAGTTTGGACTGTACCTCTGAAGAAGAAAAAATAGAACATTGCCCTTTATTGCATCTTTGATTTACCGTATGTAGTATGACTTAGGTTGAGGACAACATGAGAAGATTTTAAAAAATATGGATAGTTCACATACTGACGAATAAATGACTGATGGACAACAGGTGATCAGAAAAGCTGACTTGAACCTTCGGTTCAGGTGAGCTTAAAATGGAAACTGAAGGCAAGAGTCTAAACTTAGCATCTACATAGTTCTTTTAGAAATCAATTAATTATTCAGATGTACTCTATATGTCTCCAGATTTTCTCTAATAAAAATTTGCATTTTTTATGAACATACAGCACTGGCGTCATAATGTGACTTCTATCTCATAATTTACCAATAACATATAATTTACTGTACCTTCTCTCTTCTTATGCAAAGATGGACTTCCTAAAGAAAAAGGATAGTCATGATAGAGTTTACCTGCTTATACAAGAGGCCCATGGGCCACATCGCTCACCTGAGCACACTGGCTAGGAAAAAAAGCAAAAATCAGTTCAGTATTGAAAAGTTAACGGGGGAGAGAGGGGGGGGGGGATTTTAAACTACCAATGCTTTCATATCAATATAACAAATAACTTTGCTGTTCTTGAGCAGAAGATTTTTCCCATATATTCATTTGTAAAAATTTGATCCCCCATTGTGGCCCCACCCTACCCCCGGGGGTGCTCATTTGAACAATCATTTGAACGATGCTTCCATAAGTTTTTTTCAATATACTCTTATGAAAAACTTTGACCCCCCCATTGTGGCCCCACCCTACCCCCAGGGGTCATGATTTGAACAAACTTGAATCTACACTACCTGAGGATGCTTTCATATAAATATGACCAATCATGGCTTTGCTGTTCTTAAGAAGAAGATTTTTAAAGATATTTTCCTATATATTTTTACGTAAAACTTTGATCCCCCATTGTGGCCCCACCCTACCCCTGGGGGTCATGATTTGAACAAACTTGAATCTACACTACCTGAGGATGCTTCCATATAAATATGATCAATCATGGCTTTGCTGTTCTTAAGAAGAAGATTTTTAAAGAAATTTTCCTATATATTTCTATGTAAAACTTTGATCCCCCATTGTGGCCCCACCCTACCCCTGGGGGTCATGATTTGAACAAACTTGAATCTACACTACCTGAGGATGCTTTCATATAAATATGACCAATCATTGCTTTCCCGTTCTTAAGAAGATTTTTAGAGATATTTTCCTATATATTTCTATGTAAAACTTTGATCCCCCATTGTGGCCCCACCTTACCTCCGGGGGTCATGATTTGAACAAACTTGAATCTACACTACCTGAGGATGCTTCAATATAAATATGACCAATCATGGCTTTGCTGTTTTTAAGAGAAAGATTTTTAAAGATATTTTCCTATATATTTCTATGCAAAACTTTGATCCCCCATTGTGGCCTCACCATACCCCCGGGGGTCATGATTTGAACAAACTTGAATCTACACTACCTGAGGATGCTTACATATAAATATGACCAATCTTGGCTTTGCTGTTCTTAAGAAGAAGATTTTTAAAGATATTTTCCTATATATTTCTATGTAAAACTTTGATCCCCCATTGTGGCCCCACCCTACCCCTGGGGGTCATGATTTGAACAAACTTGAATCTACACTACCTAAGGATGCTTCCATATAAATATGACCAATCATGGCTTTGCTGTTCTTAAGAAGAAGATTTTTAAAGATATTTTCCTATATATTTCTATGTAAAACTTTGATCCCCCATTGTGGCCCCACCCTACCCCTGGGGGTCATGATTTGAACAAACTTGAATCTACACTACCTGAGGATGCTTCCATATAAATATGACCAATCATGGCTTTGCTGTTCTTAAGAAGAAGATTTTTAAAGATATTTTCCTATATATTTCTATGTAAAACTTTGATCCCCCATTGTGGCCCCACCCTACCCCTGGGGGTCATGATTTGAACAAACTTGAATCTACACTACCTGAGGATGCTTCCATATAAATATGACCAATCTTGGCTTTGCTGTTCTTAAAAAGAAGATTTTTAAAGATATTTTCCTATATATTTCTATGTAAAACTTTGATCCCCCATTGTGGCCCCACCCTACCCCCGGGGGTCATGAATTGAACAAACTTGAATCTACACTACCTGAGGATGTTTCTACATAAGTTTTATCTTTCCTGGCCCAGTGGTTCTTGAGAAGAAGATTTTTAAATGATGTCATTATTTTTTCACTAATTCCTAATTATCTCCCCTTGAAAGAGGGCGTGGCCCTTCATTTGAACAAACTTGAATACCCTTCACCCAAGGATACTTTGTGGCAAGTTTGGTTGAATTTGGCCCAGTGGTTCTTGAGAAGAAGATGAAAATGTGAAAAGTTTACAACAACAACGCCTACGCCAACGACAACGCCGACAACGACAACAACGACGACAGACAACGGACAAATTTTGATCAGAAAAGCTCACTTGAGCCTTTGGCTCAGGTGAGCTAATAAATGAATTCTTCTCTTTCTTTAAGTAAAACATATATATGTAAAATGTGCTGTCATTAAACAAATACAATTTCTAAATAATTATTCTTCCAAGAAAAAAGTTTTGTAATTTTGAATCATACACGGATATCATCTGTACTTACCATTTGGCGAGAAGCATCCTTTTGCTGACTCATCAAAAGCTGTATTAAGTATAAACAAAGTAGCATATCAAAATATCTATAGGTAAGCTATTCAAACACATACTTTGAAAATTAATAAAAGGTCACCAATTTGAAAATATTTACAAGGCTATGCATATATTTATTTATAATTAGTATTTTAGCACATTGTACTTTTGTATCTCATGTACATCTGCAGTATTCCTTTGACCATATTAAAACCGATATATGTAAGTTTCAGTAGTATTTATTTAATATCAAACTTACATTTTGATGGCCCTGGTTTGGCTGTGTCAGGTTCTGTTGTTACTGCAATATACATTGATTAACAATAAGTTACAAAGTGGGTTATGTACAAGACTAGTATATTATCTAATATGTACTTTATTTTTCATTGACCTACAGTATAATGCATCTCTAGCATAATACTACACTATCGTTATTACCTTTCCTTTTGACACAGACTGGGGCGCCACATGAACCACAAAACTTGTTTGTGGGGCCTAAAACCACCCCACATTCAATGCAAAACATAATTCTAAAAAAGAAAATATATAATGAACTGTATATAAAAAGAGGTCATAATATAATGACAATCAATGCTTATAATACCAGATCCAGTACAATCACTAGATATTGCTAGGTACCTTTAATTACCTACATAGCTTTATTTACCTACCTAATTATACTACTATGATAATTGATTGTTAATAATTCAACACAATGTGAAGTAATCATACTTATCGATGCCTTATCACACACAAGGTGGACTGGTATACATTTACTGATTTACAGTCAAGTCGTACACAGACCAACTCGTATACAGGTCAACTCGTATTGTTAGCCTATTTACAGAAAATGGATACTTATCACTGTTTTAGACAATGAAAGTCATCTTTTGCTGTAAAATATTATATAACTTAATCTTTTCTTAAATGATATCATCTGTTGTAAGAATATTTGTTAACGTTATATATATATATATATATATTAATTATCATGTTTAATATTTGACATAAATTGTATTTGATTATATATGCATATGAAATTTTTGTATACGAGTTGACTCTTTAGCATATCGGGAATTTTTGTATACGTTGTTTATACGGAAATTTTTGTATACGAGTTGACCTGTATATGAGTTGGTCTGTGTACGACTTGACCGGACTCCCATTTACTCAAACAATATAAATGCATGCTTTGCTTAAAACTGCCTAAAAGCTGCAATGTTTCATGCAACTATCTGTGTTCTGTGTTGTTATTTTAAAACTACATAGTAAACAACCTTGCAATTTCTTGTTTTTTTTTCTTCCTTTAAATGCAAAATTGCACAAATGTATTTTCAAAAACCTACTTCAGGTTGTTCTAATTTTAAAGGATCCGTACTATCCTACTATTGAGATAAATTTACTTGAGTTTCCTCGTTAATATAATTGCTTCCATTTATGGAAAAATGAAAACAATTACAATAAATGATTATCAGTTATATGTTAATAAAGCTGTAGGAATAATTAAAAAATCTAAAAGAAATCAAGTTCAGAAATGACATTTACTGCTTCGTGAGGGTTTCAGTTTCACTCGTCAATAGATTGAGACCCGCTACAGTTTTAATGAGAAAGGAAAACAATCTAAATAAAATAAAAGAAAATTATTCATTGTGTACTTACATCGAACAACGATTCCTGATTGCAGTTATGTAGGCCTATATTGTAATACGACGGTAACAAGTTATCTAGATATTTTCAAATCTTCGGAAGTAAATCCTGATCTTTTGAAATCTTGGGAAATTAGTCTTTGTCTTTTGAAATCTTGGGAAGTGAATCTTGACTGCGTTTGGAAGTAATATATCTTGGCGCAATGCTATCTTGGCCGAATCTCGGTCCTATAAAATCTTGGGAAGTAAATCTTGACTGCGTTTGGAAGTAATGTATCTTGGCCAATGCAATCTTGGGATAGAAAATCATGGCCTAGTCAAGATGTAAAACATGGGATATATCTTGACTAAGCCAGGGTTGTCAAATCATGACCGGCAAAGATAAGAAGGCCATGTTATGCTATCAAACCAAACCTGACTTGGTCAGAGTTGCAATCATAACATGACCGATTAAATTACTATGAATATATAGAACATGTCCGGCCAAGATTGAATTACTATGAATATATAGAACATGACCGCCCAAGATTGAATTACTATGAATATATAGAACATGACCGCCCAAGATTGAATTACTATGAATGTATAGAACATGACCGCCCAAGATTGAATTACTATGAATATATAGAACATGACCGCCCAAGATTGATTTACTGTGAAGATATAGAACATGACTTGGGAGTCCCGTGTGGCCGATCATGACTTGGCCGGGATTGTAAACATGACCGCCCAAGATTGAATTAATATGAATATATAGAACATGACCGCCCAAGATTGAATTACTATGAATATATAGAACATGACCGCCCAAGATTGAATTACTATGAATATATAGAACATGACTTGGGAGTCCCGTGTGGCCGATCATGACTTGGCCGGGATTGTAAACATGACCGCCCAAGATTGAATTACTATGAATATATAGAACATGACTTGGGGGTCCCCTGTGGCTTTCCATAGAGACTGCTGATGTTTTGTTAAAGTGATTTCATTTTTTTCTCTTTTATATACTTATAAGAGGGTGTAACCGTTAACACCCAGAGATAAGGTTGATTTTGGAGCACGTGATTATATGATCACGTTGCGACTGTGACATGGTACTGCACTCAGAGATAAAGTTGATAGCTTTTTTAATACGGAGTGACTGTGACTTTTAGAACTCTCAGGATTTTGGCTTTCAGTCAGTTTATTTTGTAACACGGGTGAAAGTAGTTTTTCATTGCATTCAATTCTCCTCGTCAAGTGTGCCCTATCTACAGCATAGCTCATCCAAATCTTTCCGTTCTTCATATGGAACATAAAAAATCTGTATATTATCATTGAAATGAATTTTTTTTGTTTTGACCTTTAAACATGGTTATAATTCTGGGGGTTTAAAAAGTAATCTATACTTTGTAGGCATAACTTTGCGTTTTATAATGGACTCTTCACATCCCCAGCGATCCGCAATGTCGTATTCTTTTTTTATTTTTTCTCTAAAGTCAATGATGCAGTTTTCTTTTTTATCGAACCAGTCACTCTCGTGTAAAGTCCATTTCTTGCTGTCTTTTTTCAGCGCGCTCCAGGCTAGGATTTCCCACTTGTATTGAGTTTGCTGGTATTCCATTTCTTTCAGCACGTATGAAAAAAGCTGAGATTTTATACCCCCCCCCTCCCCTTTCACTGTCGTGAGATTGTGACTGTGATCTCGATACTGATAAGGATATGACCATGTAAGAAAATGAATGTAACCTCTTTTTTGATCTTAGGTGCTGATAACAAAATGACTGTGTCCTCTTTAGTGACCTTGGGTACTGATAAGAAAAGTGACTGTGTGCTACTACCTATACTACTTGAAAATTCTTGTATAATTCAAAGAAAAATATACAAAAATTACTAAACATAATTATATTCTAGATGTTTTGTTTATTTAAATTTGTTTTAGAAGAAATGTACAACAGCATATATAGACATTAAAATGTAGCACACAGTTCCTTTAAGTACTGGAACTCTTCAACTCCAGAGAAAAAGACAATAAAGGTCAAACTACATTGCGTATGTCCTTAAAAATGTTTCGAAATTGGTTTTCATGTGCGATGCCATTGAAGCCTTTCAGGCTTTTGATTTCCAATCAGAAAATAAATAATTTAACAAATAATGCTTAATGTATTAATAGAGATATGTGGTTGTCAGGAGAGGAAAAAACTAACTTTCAAAAGATATTTATACTTATAAATTAATAAATTTTGCAAATAAACTCCGAAACGGCTGCACCAGAGTTCTTACTTACTCCTCTAACAAAACACTATATACAAGATGATGTCCGTAAACTATACTTAGATTTCACTCGCATAGTAAGAATCGTATATTAAATTAAAAGTCTACTTTCATTTTCTATAAACAGCCATAAAATAGCAAAAACGTGAGTACGGTGGCGTTTCCGGTTGGCGGATCTAAGTTACTGACAATATTTAATGAAACTGACTACAAGCAATCGTTTATTTATTTCATAAAAAGTCATCACTGAATTATTCAATCAAAACTTGATTTAAATAATATAAAAGAAATGTTGTGATAACCGATTAAAAAGGGACATGTTCAAATTATTTTCGTCATTCACCGGTCTTAATATTGACGGAAGCTTCTAGAACATCATATAGCATCGAGCCTGATGTTAAAAAGAAAAACGAGTTGATTATAGCTGCATATTTTTTTTATAAATAAAAAGTTTTTATGTGAATGGTCATTGAAATAATGGTAAATCATTGATGGCACTATAAGTTTTGAATATATTTATATATCGAAAGGCTATTACATATACATGTATATGTAGTAGGTTTTCCTAATAAATTTATCGTTAAATTTTGTATATATTCGAGAACATCGAGGAAACGAACCCGAAGTACAATTTGTACTTCGTAATAAACTTGCTTACATGAAAAGAGAACATTTGTGAAGAAGGTATTGTTCAAATACAAATAAAGATGTAAAACTTTGCGCTTTAATCAATACATTTTTTTCTGAATACAGTCTTTTGTATCAAATACTCGGCCTATTCATAGGGAGTTACAGCTTGGTACTTGGCTATTGGTTTATAAATATGTATGTACTTTATTGATATGTAAAAAGAAAATAAAGTACATTTTTACATATCAATAAGGTACATGCATATTTATAAACTAAGACCCAAGTACCTATGAACCCCCCCCCCCCCAAATAAAATCAATTTATCAGTAAAATGTGCTTATTTGCTACTTTTATCCTTGACGGAAATGAAATAAGAGCATCTGAAGTACAATATCCATAACGTAGTATAACAGCTAGGTTTCACAATAAACAGAAAAACGTAAAAGATTTTCCAAAAGAAGGGGGGGGGGGTGTAGACGTACATCAACTTCATGCGAGATTTTGAACAAAGTCCTGCTATAAGCATGTAAGCTGTCAGTAGAAACTACAATATATTTTCTGTCGGTAATGGTATAAATTCAATTCCCCGCGCTTGCGCGGGATTCCATCTAGTGATTATTTAAGAAAACAGTGACAAAATTTTAGTTTTCAAAGAAAAGATGACAAAATTTCAAAGAAAAGTCATGATGAAATTTGTAATAATCAAGAATAGTTCGTGTATCAAAAAATGCAGTCCATTTCAAAATATATACAATCAAAGGGTAAGTCTATTGGGAGGTCTTCTAAGCCTAGTTGAACAGCGCAGCTGCTGCTTGGGCTGAGGGATCGGTGGAGGTGTGGGTGGACGAGGAGGTTGTCCGACTGGGTGGTCATTATGAATCCGTCGTCCACATAGTTTGTCCAAGAAGTAGAATACTGCCAAAAAATTAATCGTTTTTAAATTCCCTCATTACCACAGCATAAAACTCCGTAAGGGATTGGGACTCGATGTTAATTCTAGGTTGTTGACACTTTCTCCGAATGGCGCACGTAACGACATAGGACGACAAAAGTAACAGAAGAATTGTCACGCCAATGCTAACATACATCCACGGTTTGTCTACATATACGAAAAAAAAAATTAAAGAAAAAACTTTAGAAGCTAGTTATTTGTGGAGGGGAAACTTTAGAAGCGAAGCTAGTTAATTTCGAGGGGAAAAAAACTGTAAGCAATTTTTTTACTTCAATAATATAAAATACTTACTGAATGTGATTGCGACTAGTTCAACCGTCCTTGTAATGTTCTGGGAGGATTCGGTGAAGGTGTCTGCAGTCCAGGTGCTCTGATGTTTGTTCTAAAAAAATAAGGTTGCTTGAATTAATTCTAATTCTTATAAAAAAAAAATTACAATTAGTCTATTAACCTGACATGTCTGTCCATTCATCTGAATAGACGTCCAAGAGTTCCTTAGAATTCCCTCGCATTTCACATTTGAGTGGTGGACAATGAATTTCTGGAGATGCTGAAATTTTAGCAAATTGACATCCCCTCTCAATCTACTGATGATGGCGACTGTTGTAGCCTTAAACTTCCCCTCTTCAAACTCCTTGAAGTCCCTACACCGCACCGTCCCTCCATTAATCTGACATTGCGCATTGGCGTGCGCCAGCAATACAAGAATTAATACTAGCATCGTCTTTCTGATTTCAACAAGTTCCAAAAATGAAAGTCTAAAATCTCTGCTCATCCATTTTATAATAAATGATAACCCGTTCAAATAAGGTGTGGAATAGATTATTGTTGGATATAAAAATTAAGATATTATCATTATTATCTTTGATTTTAATTAATTAAATTTTGGTGACAGCAGTTTTCATACTATATACATCAAATATAGAACTTTTATCTAAATAAATAACCAAAACCTTTAAAAGGAATACTTAACACCCCTTATTATTAAAATGGTACTTCTCCCTGACCATTGGAAGTGTCTATGTAGGTGTAGTGGTGAAAGAGTTTGAAAAGTTCAAATTGTAGACAAAAAGAAAATACAACTGATTTACCAATGCGTTAATTATTTAGAATAATGAAAGTAATAGATATGTAATTTAATTATATATTTTTATTTAATAGAGATAAAAAGGCCTTGTTTCGTAAAATTCAATGCTTTCTAAAAGTAGAGTCACCCTGGCGCTAGCGCCTTCTATGATGCTAGCCGAAAACCGTCCCTCTTCTAGCGGACCAGCTGCACGCGTCTGGGAGTTTTGTCTACATTTGTCTGTCTGGTAGGTTTGATAGGGGTAGCTATACACAGTACATTTTAGGGAGATTAGAACTGAAGATAACAACTAAATTCTCATAATTACATTATCTTTTATTTATCCATTAATAGTAAATAATGACATTATTTAAAACTGACATTGTTTTATTTTACTTATCATTATTAGTAGCATTATTTGGTTGTCGAGCATTTACGTTGGTCACCCTTCAAACCGGACTGTGTCCAAATAAAACCTTAATTATATATATATAACCTATATATAGGGGCCCTCAGATACAGCTGAGTCCAATCGAATATGGCGGACACATTCTTTTTACGACGCGTGTTCAGCTTTAATCAGTATAAGAATTTACCTGTTGCAGTGCCGCTTCGACAGAGCGGGCACCTGCTGTCCAGCAGTAAACGAAAACATTGCATACAGCATACTAATTGTTTGCAGGTATAGCATATACAATTGCAGAGTTTTGTTTCACAACACATTCTGCAGGTAAACGAAGAGAGAGGGAATCGTATATACATATATCCCCACTTCACACTTCCTTTTTTTACTGGTTCTATGGGGATCCATAATAATACGTTCTTATTAATGTGTTGTTGGGTGTATAATGGTAGGTTTTTTGTATATATAAAGCGTTTTTGAATATGTAATTTTAGTTTGTTATTACTTCAATTATTTTTAAAACTAACGCTAATTCAAATACTACAAGGGTAATCATTTTGAGATGTAAAAACATCCTTAAACGTTGACTAAGACAACAGTTTTATTGAGGTACATATGGATTAGGTGAAAGTCGTGTCAATTATAATCATATTATTGTGAGAATTACATGAGCTTTACAAATTTATCTGTGTATACAATTCGTATTGATTGATAAATTTCAATTCTTTTTTATCCACTGACACTACATGTATCATCTACTGTTTGGTCCAATCGCCATTGACTTAAGAAATATTTATAATCATCCGGGTTTAATTTCCTATATAACCTAATTATCATCACTATATTCATAATCAAACCTGAATATTGCTAATAACCAACCAGGTTTGTTTCCTTCATTACCTCATTTACATCAATAATTAACATCCGGATAACACCCGTGACCCTGTTTAGAGCATGATTCACCATAGATATGTGCACCTCAAAAACTTGCACCTCAAAGTAGCATAAAAACGATCACTATATACTACTCACTTACCCAAAGCAGCATGGAATCAAGGACCATTTCCGTACCAAGCAGGAGAAAATAAAATAGTAATTATAAACATTCGAAGACTACGGCGGGTCAAAGGTTAGAAACGTTGGGTAAGCCAAATATTTTAAGTGCACATGGTGACACTGTCATTCATGCAAATTTTGTTTTCATTGTTAAAAATGAATCTGTACCTATTCTTGGGTTAAAATGTTATTTAGATTTAAAACTGATTCAGTTCGTTATGGTCGTCGAGCCATGTCCCTCGAAGTCACCAAAGCCCGCAAGACAGGTGTACACCTTGACACTCGTTATGTTCTCGCAGAATTTAATTTCTGAAGATATCGGACTATTTCCTGGCAAATCCGAAATACGCATCGACGAGAATGCAGTACCTGTAGTGAACCCTACGAAGGATATCGTTTGCACTTCGTGACAAACTACATGCAGAGCCAATGCGGTGTTATTACAAGGGTCACAGAACCTACAAGCTGGATCAATTAGAACTGAAAACCCAGCTCCAGAAGGTTAAGAGTCTGTCTAGATCCCCACGATTTAAAGTGCATGGCTCAAACAATGAAAAAAGCAATTTCCATCCCTAGGAGCATAATGCACATCCAAAGATGAACAGAACTGTAAAAGTAAATGGAGAAAAAACAACAACAAGAAGCACCAAGTTGCGAGATGCAATTGGAACTTGCAGAATTTTTCTATGGAGAGACATGGCCATGGTGAAACAACTGTTGGATCTCATTTGGAGATCACCAATGCAGTGCTGCAGTTATACAATAAAGAAAAGTCCTTGTCGACCACATCTAGAAGCAAAATGGAGGTGTGGACTAGTGATGGGAAATCGGAAAAACATCAGAATCGATTATCGGTAATCGGCTGGGCAATTTATAATCGATTATAATCTTTTTTTATTAAATAAAATAAATAAAAGTTAATCTTGTTCAAATTTCAGTTCAGACTTTGGCCAATACCAACCGCTTGGGCTGATACCAGGGCCGAGATCAAAACATTGGTGTGATGTTGTTTATATCATATATCTAAAACCAAAGATATAAAAAAAATATTAAGAGTTTTTCCTAACAAAATGTTTTATTAAATTAAAATGAGTTATCGTTCTTTATTTTCGATGTTTATCGATCTTATGATAGGTAAAGATGTTGCTTGACAAAGTGTCACATTAAAATCATCCTATCATACTTTTGGTAATGTATTTTAAATTTCATGTAAATATCCCGTGGGAAACCCCTTCGTATTAAATGTGTTATTACTGTACAAAGCCTTCACTGAACCTCAGCTCAATGGACCTTAAAACCCGCCAGTCCGTGCAAGTGAGTTTGGACACGGCAGTCCAGAGAGGAGGACGCTTTTACCCCTCTCAGATATATTTTGTAACTTTTGTAACCAGCATTGATAGTTACACTGAGTACCAGTTGTTTTGCAGGGCTTACTTTGTATTTTTTGTGTGCAATGGTTCAGCTTTTCTGAGGTAAGGCTTATGTTTATAATTTTATTTTAGTCATTTTCTTGTATCATTCATTTGTCCTAAAACACCCAGTCACCGCATTTCTCATCAGTTTTAGCATGTATATTTTGTTTAATGTGATTACTATATATAGCAACACGTATTTGAATATTTATAAGTATGGTGTAAAATTTCCAATTACAGGTGACTCTCGATCTCTCGAAGTTCAAGGGACCGTAAGAAGAGTTCGAGAGATCGAGGGGTTCGAGAGATAGAAAGTGAATAAAATCCGGAATTTTCAGTTCCGATCATCATTGTTCAACTATTATAAATTATAAATACCGGAAGTATATATTCATAATATCATTGCACGTTTTAATTCGTATTTTACAGGTAATTCACTTGATTTCAACAACAATGATCGTATTTTGAATAAATAAAACGATCTCTTTAAGTTTCAATATCTATTTGTTCTCATTTCATGATTACATAAAACCTGAATAGCAATCGTCGGTGTGGCTACCCCCCGGGCTTGATCGGGTCCTTTACCAGATTTCTCGTATTAAATCGGTATTTAATTCTTGAGATGGGATTTCTTGTGCAATGTTTGTCATGCTGGGATTATGTACACTCTAATAAAACTTCATAATCTATGGAAAATTATTGACACGCCTTTTATTTTCTAAACATTTTCAGCTCGCTGTCAAGTCAAAATAAGTTGTGAAGCAATTCGTTTATAATTTACCAATTATAAGCAATTAATTATTTATATCAACACTCGGAAGCTCACAGGTATAGTGTCATCTTTGTAAACACCCAAATAACACTTCCATGCCAGCCCCAGGCGTTCACTGTTATCCAGGTAAGTTCAAGCTGCATTAATTTTACGCTTGATTGGCGTGTACACACGCGCAATCAAAACTTCGAGAGATAGAGAGTAAAAAAACAATGAAATATGTGTAACGGGACCCAGTTCTTGGTTCGAGAGATAGAGAACTTCGAGAGATTGGAAGTTCGAGAGATGGGAAGTAAATTTGCTTAGTTATATAGAGGGAAAAAACGGGACCGGAGGTTCACTTCGAGAGATCGAGAACTTCGAGAGATCGGAGTTCGAGCCATCGAGAGTCACCTGTATTTGTCCTTAAAGTAGCGATTCGTAATATTGCATTTGTGTATGGGTTGTATGTATAGTTTAAACATATCATGTGTGTTTAATTAAGTCTTATCTAAGACGTGTACATTATCTGTAAATCTGATAATGAGTAAAGTGTATATTTGTGTTAAGCCACAAGAGCTTATTAGTAAAACTTTTGTATGTGTATGTTGGAGCAGGTTCCATCCATCCATAGTAAATGTAGAGACTGTATGGAGAGGCCACCAGGTGCCTTCAGTGTGTCCGCCCTCCCATAATGATGTGTAATAGAGAGGCCCTAGAGATCTTCCTCTAGCCGGTGGAGTGGAAGGCGCGGAAGGACAAAAACCCATTATAGGACAAACAACGGATATTGTATATTTGTACATTTATTGTAATTAAATATGTAAATTATCTGGACAAAAGCATTTGAGTTATATTTAAATTTAGTAAAGAAGTAAATCCGCTCGACTATCTGTGACACAAAGGTAATAAATCATCTAAAGTGAGGATTTGCCTGATTTGGTCATTAAATAGATGAGTCTTGGTGTTTTAAAACATGTTACAATCAAGGGCACATTTAATTGCTAAGATTTAAAGGTCCCAAACTTGATAACTCTACTAACCGGGTTACATGCTCAACAAATCGTTACAGGTCTGAGATTTAAAGTAACTGTTTGTTTTGCTTACGATATGTATTAAAATAAATGATGTCACAAAAAGAGAAAACTTGATATTGTCTTACTGTCAAAGCAAATTAACGTCCAACTCTCAGTAAACAAAAGTTACCTCTCTTACGTCACAACTACCATCATTTGGCGCACTTTTTAAAAACAATTATTAGGTCACCTGAGTCACTCAGGTGACCTATTGCTATCCGTTTTTGTCTGTCGTCGTCCGTCGTGCGTTAACTTCTGAACATTTTCAGCTTCTTCTCTGAAACTGCTCAACCAATTTCAACCAAATTTGGCATATAGCATCTATGGGTAAAGGGGAACAAAAATTATGAATTTCATGGTCCCTGCCCCCCTGGGGCCTGAGGGGTGGGGCTTTAACCACCAAAATTGATGCAATCTTTAAAAATCTTCTTCTTTTTTCCTGGACATCAAGCAGTCAAATTGTTGACATCATTGTAATAAGCATTGAGCCCTCTACCAAAATTGTGAAATTCTTGGCCCCAGGGTCAGGGATTCTGGTGCTAGGGTGGGGCTATATAGATCACATAGTGAAAGTGCATTATTTCTTTTAAAATCTTCTTCTCTGTTCCTGGGTATTAAAAAAACAAACCAAGTATAAAGTTATGATGAGCAAGAGTGCCTCTTCCAAAATTGTGAATTTCATGGCCCCAGGGTCAGGGGTTCTGGTGTTAGGGCGGGGCTCTATTGATTATATAGTGAAAATGCATTAATTCTTTGAAAATCTTCTTCTCTGCTTCTGGGTATTAAATAAAGTAACAAAGTACATAGTAAAGATCAGCAAGAGTGCCTCTTCCAAAATTGTGAATTTCATGGCCCCAGGGTCAGGGGTTCTGGTGTTGGGGGGGGGGGGGCTCTATTGACTATATAGTGAAAATGCATTAATTCTTTGAAAATCTTCTTCTCTGCTTCTGGGTATTAAATAAAGTAACAAAGTACATAGTAAAGATCAGCAAGAGTGCCTCTTCCAAAATTGTGAATTTCATGGCCCCAGGGTCAGGGGTTCTGGTGTTGGGGGGGGGGGGCTCTATTGACTATATAGTGAAAATGCATTAATTCTTTGAAAATCTTCTTCTCTGCTTCTTGGTATTAAATAAAGTAACTAAGTACATAGTTATGATGAGCAAGAGTGCCTCTTCCGAAATTGTGAATTTCATGGCCCCAGGGTCAGGGGTTCTGGTGTAAGGGGGGGTGGCTCTATTGACTATATAGTGAAAATGCATTAATTCTTTGAAAATCTTCTTCTCTGCTCCTGGATGTTAAATAAACTAACTAAGAACATAGATATGATGAGCATGGCTGCCTTTTCAGAAATTGTGAATTTCATGGCCCCTGGGTCAGGGGTTAAGGTGTTGGGGGGGGGGGGCTCTATTGATTATTTGCATTAATTCTTTGAAAATCTTCTTCTCTACTCCTGGGTATTAAATAAACTAACTAAGAACAAAGATATGATGAGCATGACTGCCTTTTCAGAAATTGTGAATTTCATGGCCCCTGGGTCAGGGGTTCAGGTGTTGGGGGGGGGGGGGGCTCTTTTGATTATTTGCATTAATTCTTTGAAAATCTTCTTCTCTACTCCTGGGTATTAAATAAACTAACTTAGTGCATAGTTATGATGAGCATGGTTGCCTCTTCCAAAGTTGTGAATTTCATGGCCCCTGGGTCAGGGTTTCTGGTGTCAGGGTGGGGCTCAATTGATATATATAGTGAAAATGCATTATTTCTTTGAAAATCTTCTCTCTCCTGAATATTAAATAAACTAAGTACATAGTTATGATGAGCATGGCTGCCTCCTCAGAAATTGTGAATTTTGTGGCCCCTGGATGAAGGGTTCTGGTGTTAGGTCGGGGCTCTAATGATATATAAGGAAAATGCATAAATTCTTTCGAAATCTTCTTCTCTGCTCCTTGGTATTGTTCAAACAAAGGAAGTGCATGGTTATGATGAGAAAGAATGCCTCTTTTAAAATTGTGAAATTCATGGCCCCTGGGTCAGGCGTCCTTTTGAGGGGAGGGGGGGCTCTATTGATTTTATAGTGAAAATGCATAATTTCTTTCAAAATATTTTTTTCTGGTAATAAAGCAAAGAAACAAGAGAATAGTTATGATGAGCAAAGTGTTTCTTCCAGAATTATTAGTTCATGGTCCCTGGGTAAGATTTTCTGGTGTAAAGGGGGAGGGGGGCTTTATTTATTTAATAACATAGTGAACATGCATTTCTTTGAAAATCTTGTATTCTTCTGGGCATATTCGAGGCAGAGTAAAAGTTTTAATATGCAAGGGTATTTTTACCAGAATTTTGAACACCTGGATTATTTAGTCAAGTATTCTGGTCCTGGCCAGGGCTCTATGAACTTGTATTCTGCTGAGCAAAGTTATTCCCCTTTGCCATTCACCTTTGATAATTAATCACTGTAAATAATGTATTTGAAAGGTTAATAGAATAAGAGAATTATGCAAGAATATATGTTGTATAATACAAAAAGTACTTTCATAGTTTTAATGAGCAGGTAGACTTGAAAATAATAGATGAATAAAAGTGAGGCAAAAATAACTTATCTTTTTTAATGTTCTTCAAAGGCCAAGAGAGACCAATGTGAGAAGTAATAATATGGGGTTAAAAATAGAGATTTTGTTAATAGTCTGCATGGTAATAGTGATAAATGGGGGACAGATCGATTCTATACCAATTATTTTGTTGATGCTTATCATACTATTTTTCTTGCTTTTGGGCAACAAAGCTTCATTCATCAGTGTATGGATCCTCTGAATTGTTGTCTTGTACTCAGGTGACCGTTAAGGCCCTTGGGCCTCTTGTTTTCAATATTCTAGCATAAATAAATAATTCTTAAAGATTCAGGACTAGTTTTAGTATACAAAATATTTATCTTTAACACTTTAATATAAATTTTACTCTTGATTCACACAAATTAAAATGAAATAATGGATTGAAATTTGAGGGCGAGACAGACCCTTGACAACGGGCTGAGACAGAGATATCTCAGAGACAGTCCTAGTTCCAAGAGGCTGTCTCACCTAGTCCGAAACGCCTGTATCAGGGCTGATTCACTACTAGGTGTATGATGTAATAAACAGGACTGGTACGAGAAAATTTCATGCTTTACTTGCCAAGGTATGACTTGCATACGAAAAGGAAAAGGAGAACTCATCATTTCTAGAAGACCTAAAGAATTCAGGCAAGTGACTTTTGGCCTCTTCACATAACTAAGATTGGATCAATCTTAAATACCTAACCAATCTTAACAAATTCCATTCTTCTGGTATGCAGAGTAACGAGACTACAGCTGAATCTTCTTCTCCAGATCCGTTGAGGACACAAAGCAAAAGAAGTTTGCAGTTAAAGGCTGAAAAACTAGCAGGAAGAGTAAATATTGAAGAGAATACCAAACTATTTGAAGTTCTTGAAATAATGATAAGAGATGAGGTTAAACTTGTTTCACAAGGGGATGAGCTGATATGTGCACTTAGAGAATCATGGATGAGGCGCGTATTATGGTAACAAAACAGCACTGTGCGTCACAATACATGAGATTAATGGCAAAGTTTTTTTTATGATTTAAGAAATCCATTAGAACAGGGTTGCATGTCCCTAGTCTAAATAATATCTGTTTGGAGTACCACAGCAAGGGGCCAAAATGACCTTGACGTAGAAGGTCATCAACGCGTTTATAATAGGCGCTTCCGCCTGAAAAGCGTCACAACACATGAGATTAATGGCAAAGTTTTTTTTATGATTTAAGAAATCCATTAGAACAGGGTTGCATGTCCCTAGTCTAAATATTATCTGTTTGGAGTACCACAGCAAGGGGCCAAAATGACCTTGACGTAGAAGGTCATCAACGTGTTTATAATAGGCGCTTCCGCCTGAAAAGCGTCACAACACATGAGATTAATGGCAAAGTTTTTTTGATGATTTAAGAAATCCATAAGAACAGGGTTGCATGTCCCCAGTCCAAATAATATCTGTTTAGAGTACCACAGCAAGGAGCCAAAATGACCGTGAATTAGAAGGTTATCAACGCATTTATAATAGGCGCTTCCGCCTGAAAAGCGCATATTTTTTTCCTTTGTAACGAATATCACATCCTCAGCCCCCCCCCCCCCCCTGAAATGTGTGCAACGAGCGCCTGGATGCAAAACACTGATAACGATCTTTTAAAATTACACTAGACTTGTAATCAATGATATGAAATATATATTATTTTTGTGGATGAAAACATCTCTAGAAAAAAATGAAATTAATCTCAAAAATGTCTCTATATTTAAAGATATGAAATAGTAGATGTCAAATTAATTCTATGGCGAAGGATCAGTTTTAAATACCACTATACAGTTGAACAGGTTATGTGTCTCTAAGCAGAGTAAAAAATATACAGGGACTCCACATCTTAGATTTTCAACCAAAAAAGATACGTGTTAATAAAGAGGTACTACAAGAAATGAAACGTTTAGCTGGAAAAAAAATCATTAGAAGATAGTGAAACTTCTTTGCATTAGGTGTTAACCATAAATCCATTCTTATTTCAATGATGAACGAAAGATCCCTGGTCTTACTTTTAGAAGATGTCTTGCATGATCCAGTTCTTTCAATTGGCGTCATAATTTTATTAATATTATGAATCCTGTGGAAGATTACTCCAGGCGATGGGCGATGGCCAATCACGAAAAAAAAAAGATGTTGACACTTTGTCATCATGGATTAAGAGCATCAGATGGATGTTGAAATCTCACATTAAGCGATTGAGGGGTTGTATGAAAACTGTTTATCCTTCTGTCTTGAAAAATTCAGAAGTCAAAAAGGAATTAGACAGATTATACAATCAGTATGTACTGGTTCTAGCTGACAATGCTGGTAACAATATAGTCTTTGTTTGTAAGACTCAGATGTATTTAAGAGGAACTAGGGTTTAATTCTACGGGTGGATATCCAACTTATATCTATACCTCCCTTTCTAAGGAGGAAATTCTTCAAAATCGTAACTCGTAAACATACTTACCTTGTCATTGGCCATTTACAAAATTATTTTGTTGAAAAGCACTCTGATTGTACACACAAGTACACTGAGGTTGACATTAAAAAGATGCTTGAGTTTCTGATTGACAATATCTATGTAGTTTAGGAGATCAGGTCTTCCAACATTTTGTCGCCCGCGTGACGCAGTGGTAAGAGCATCTATGGCGCGGAGTAAAAAGTTGATCCTTACGTCGCGGGATCGAATCCCACTGCGGGACGTGGAGGCCGGTCCTTCAGATGTTTGTTTGTTTGTATGTTGTTTAACGTCCCTCTCGAGAATTTTTCACTAATATGGAAACGCCACCACTTGCCGGTGGAGAGCTGCAAATTTTGTCCTGCGACACGGGACCTCGGTTTATACGGTCTCATCCGAAGGACCGGTCTCCACTTCCCACATTGGGATTCGAACCCGCTGTCCTTCGGATGAGACCGTATAAACCGAGGTCCCGTGTCGCAATAGGTGCTGGCACGAAAAAGACCCTCACTGCTCAATGGCCCTAAGTGCCAAGTATAGGTCAAAATTTGTAGTTCTCCACCGGAAAGTGGTGGCGTCATCATATGAGTGAAAAATGCTCGAGAGGGACGCTAAACAACAATCAATCTGTTGCAATTCCCGTGGGAACCAATTGCGCTCCCTTATTGGCAGACCTATTTTTGTATTAATATGAAACAGAATTTATTCAGAAACTTCTACATGAGAAGAAGAAAACACTTGCTGTGGCTTTCAACTGGACATTTCGATACATCGACGACGCATTATCAATTAACAATCGTTACTTTCATATGTAGACTCGATATATCCCAGTGAGCTTGAAATAAAAGATACCACCGATTCTGACACATCTGTTTTATATTTAGATATTTTACTAGAAAAAGACGTTAATGGTAACTAAACAACAAAGCTTTATGATACGTTTGTTTGTTTGTTTCTTTGTTGTTTAACGTCCCTCTGGAGAATTTTTCACTCGTATGGAAATGCCACCACTTGCCGGTGGAGAGCTGCAAATTTTGTCCTATACTCGGCACTTACGGCCATTGAGCAGTGAGGGATCTTTTTCGTGCCAGCACCTACTGCGACAAGGGACCTCGGTTTATACCGTCTCATCCGAAGGACCGGTCTCCACGTCCCACAGTGGGATTCGAACCCGCGACGTAAGGATCAACTCCTTACTTCGCGACTCTAGAGCAGACGCTCTAACCACTGCGCCATGCGGGCGACTTTTATGATAAGCAAGATGACCTCAACTTTTCAATCGTCAACTTCCCTTACTTATGTAGCAATATACCCTATCAACTGCATATGGGGTTTATGTCTCTAGGTTGATTCGATAGGCAAGAGCATGCTCTAAGTATGAAGAACTTTTTTAAACGAGATATGTTACTGACAAACAAGTTGATGAAATAAGAATATCAACGACCTTGTCAACAAGTACAACCTATTATTAAGTCGTAATGTTAACAGACGTTTTTCATACTAATTATTTGGCCATTATTTACACACTGAATTATCGTTTTTCCGTTATTTAGCGATCATGAGAAGGAGCATACAGCGGGTGTGACCAGTCGGTAGGGGATGCTAACTCTTCCATGGCACTTGATCCCACCTCTGTTTTTGGAGGTCCGTGTTTAATCTGCTCCAGATTTGTATTGTTTTAATGGTGTAAGAGGAAGGAAATTTGTTTACATTATTCTAATTTGTTTATATGGAAAAAATAAAGTATTGGATTTTTCGGGATTTGAAGAGGGCGCCTTTTCCTCCAGGTAGAGGAGTGTTACCACTGGAACAGCTTGGTTTGTTTTCATTGCATTATTTTACATAACACTGGAAATAACACAGGATTTAAATTTCTAGTACTGTATGTGTACATAAATTAACGTATTCAAAATTTAGCGCAACCGCCGTGTATGGATTGGTTGGCGTAGTCATGAATTGGCGCTACAGATGTAGCGCTAATGATTGATTGTATGTTGTTTTACGTCCAATTCGAGAATTTTTCACTCATATAGAGACGTCACCATATACCGGTGAAGGGCTTCAAATTTTGACCTTTAATCGGCACTCGGGGCCATTGAGCAGTGAGGGATCTTTATCGTGCCAACGCCAACCGTGACGCGGGGCCTCGGTTTTTAAGGTCTCGTCCGAAGGACCCGCAACTTTCACTTCAAAGTGCCGAGCGCATGGCGAAGGAACAGTTGCTACCCATTTTATATCGACTTAGGTCAGTCGCGGCCGAGATTCGAACTTACGACCTCCCGATCACGAAGCGAGCGCTCTACCGACTAAGCTACCGTGAACGGTCAGATGTAGCTCTAAAAAATGAAAATAAAAAAAAAATCTTATTGTCTATGAGTTTTAAAAAAAAATTCATATATTACTCTTTATAATTTTTAAACATCGTATTAGATTATCGTGTCCACCTGGCTGAAAATAGCCTTAAGGTATTTATTGTGCGGTTGTAGTTTGGTTGTTGAGCATTTAATCACCGTTTACTAGCAAGTAAAAACAATTAACTTAAGATTTTCTAATCCAGGAGAATAATGTGTAATTATATCAGAGTAATATTGTGTAACTAATACAGCACGTGCATATACATTTGTCAAAGTTCACACATATAGTATGCGGGTCGACACAGTTGAACTGAATGGTTCAAGTAACGTGCCAATAATCCATTTTATAATAAAATTGATGCTCAAAAGTATATTTGGGAAAAAAATCACATTAAACATGAATATATATTTACGTACATTTCATATATACGCCTATTGCATGGTGAAATCGATAACGACTAAATCGGGCTCGGTGTTCGAGGCCGATAAAATGGCAGATCGAAGCAAGTAAATGAAAAATATTATATCGTATACATTTATTAACGGTAATCATGAATAAGCGCATCGCTGTCTGCGCCAAAGCCGCTAAATTATGAAGCCCGTTTTTTTAAGTACACATACAGTATTTCAGAGACCAGAAGAGCTTATGCGATAGTTAGTTGTCCGTCGTCCGTCCGTCTGTAAACAATTTTTCAAAATGCTACTCCTCCTACATTTTTGGTCTGATTTCAACTTGGTAAACAAGTACACTACACTAAGATTCATAATTCTGTGTATCGGATTTTGATTTCGATGAACGGTGTTGCCATGGTAACTAAAAATAGAAATTTCTGTGAAATACTTTCAAAATGCTACTCCTCCTACAGTTTTGGTTTGATTTCAATATAACTTGGCACACAAGTAAACTACACTAAGATACATAATTCTGTTTATCAGTTTTTGATTTCGATAAATGGTGTTGCCATGGTTACTTAGTTTCTGTACAATCTTTCTCTCCATTCAATCTGTTGATAGGTATAGACCCAGTTCCTCCCTTTAGAACTTTTAAAGTACCTACAATCAGGTAGAAGCTGTGATCAAGTGAGAGGTTTTCATGACTAGTCAAAACATTCTGCAAATGTTCCATAACGCCTTTCCCTGTAAGGTTTTTTAGGGGTCTGAGTGGTACGTAAATAGGATTGGTCAATCCTTTGTGATGAATAAGAACGCGTCCTATATCTAATGCGGGTTCGAGCCCTTGAGTGGCTTGAGAAAGGACATCATCGAAAGTGGACTCCAATTCTAAGTGAAGGTCTGACAGTCTCGCACTTTGCTCAGGAGCATCTGCATTAAATCGCACTTCATAATTTTTATCAACGGCACTATTTTTTGAATGTTTTAAAGGGTATATGGTATCGGTTTTTCGGCACCAAAACCAATCTGTCATGGACAGGGTTCAGAATATGTACGTTTCTCTGTATCACTTTTCATAGTTGAAATTTCACAATGATTTGAGTTAACTTGAAGCCGTCCTTCTGCCAAAGTCAATTCCCTACCAAATGTAATGGGTGACCATGGTTTTTTATCAGTGTAGTCTATCTGGTCCACCTCGTGAAACAACTCATGAAATCGGAGATCTGATTGACTGTTCAACTTCTCACCACAGTAGGAACACAAAGTACAAAAAGAGTCTTCATCTTCCTCAGTAAATTTCATCTTTTCTCTAGTGCATGTATCTCTATATACACCTGCTAATTCAGTTAATGTTATTTTATTATTTCTATAGAATGTTGTTTCTTCTTTATGAACTTGATTAATTTATACACTACTAAAGGTGTCAATACTAAGGGTAAAATTATAATAAAGAAATAGTAATAATTAGAAATAGATTTTGCATGCAGTTCACTATATGTTTTATTATATCGATATTCATTACCGACATATATTCCCGTTCTTATGGTTTGACTATCACTGTTGAATTGGTTAGTTGTTTTACGACTGCCACTATCTGTGACGGGTGAAGTACTGTCACTATCTGTGACTTCAGCATCCGAAGTACCGGAAGTATACAAACCTACTTCATAAGTTTTGACTTCTCTTGTCGTGGGACCCTTTGCGGTTCCATCAGCTGATGTGCCCGTAGTACTCTCTGGGGTGCCAGATCCCCAGAGTCCATCTCGTGTACTGTTCGCTAAAAAAAATTAAAAAAAAAAGTTATATATCAAGTTCAAATGTATTTATCAATAACATAATGATTACAATATATTAAACATCATGCGAAATTAAAAAAAAAACTATGTACGTTTTGTATTTATTTCTCACCTTCGGGCACCTTTGTGGTTTAATTTTTGTTCTTTTGTTCTTGTTGTACCCTTTGTGGAGCTGTGATATCCTCCGGTATTGACATCTTATCCGATATCTGATTTTCCCGTCTCTGTACCCGCTGTGGGGGTGGCAGATCTTTCGGTAGTGACATCTCCTGTGTTTGCTGAAAAAAAGGTGAGAAAAGTCATATATCAAGTTCAAATGTATAGCAATAACATAATAGACATCACGCGTTTGCATACAGATCCGAAAAAAAAACATATTATGTAATTATATTATAACATAAATGCTTTTCTAGGTTCAGTCTGCGCAGGTAAGTAAACCTTGTACGATTCAATTATTTCTTACATTTTGATAGTGACACAAGCTGTAGATTATACAAAGGCGGATATCGTGTTTATCGTTACTACCTGCGCAGCCATCTAATCTTACATTATTATTATTATTTTAAAAAACTTACCCTTGCATGATATTGTTTCAACTCTTTCTAGTTCTTTTGACAGTAGTTCTACCGAAATTCTTGCAGGTACTTTCAAATATCAGACGCCAGTCTCAATTTGAAGACCTGTATGCGATTCGTAGTCGATTCTACAAAATGATACACAAAAACAGGATTTTTCGCAGTAAAAACCCCTTGTAGTTTCCCTGCAGCATCGGGTATACAGTCGACATTCTTCTTGCAAAGTTAAAGACAATACGATTGTCCACATAAAAAAAAAATCACGTTCCTCATTTGAACCATTGTGGCAGAGTGCATCTGATAATTTTGTATGGGTCGCAATTTTATCACTTATTATCTTATGAATCAATTTTTTCACAATTAAAAAATATAGGGGTATATCATTCATTCTACTACAAGACCTCACATATTTAACCAAAAAAAATACCAACACAATGAATGGAAACATTGTTTGTAATTAATTAATTTTAACGTGTTTATCATTCCTATATTTACATAGTAGAGGGGGAAATTTTGCTATCATATTAAGTTTTCAACAGATATATGTGATCTGAGGTCACACTAACTGGTATTAATGTTCACGCTGACCTGGTACATACTATATTGCCCTGATTATCAATCTACACGAGTATTTTTTTTTAAACTCATTCAGTCTTACATTCATACTTCTCACAGTTTACGTTAAATATGTTAATTGAGAACATCGCTGTATATATATATATATATATATATATATATATATATATATATATCAGATGCACTGAGCGGATCTGAACACCCTTAATTCATTTTCTATGTAAATTATAATTTCCTATAATCATATCTCAAGTATTTGCAAACTCTTTGTAAATCTAATTTAACTAAATAAAGACCAAGCACCTGCGCACAAATATGCTCATTTTGTTAAATACATTAGCATGTATGATTATAAAAAATTGCATATAATTTATTTTTCAAATGAAGTATCCGAAGATTTTTTCCACATTTTTCAGCATTGTTTTTTATCTTTATTAATAACAATTGTATATACAAGTGTACAATTAAAAAAAAAAGATGCTGTGTAATACGTAATATAAATTTCATATCCATAATTTACCCATTAATAAATTATTTCGTTTGAGATCATTGTACTTTTTTAAAGATATGTCATTGATGTAGATTTTGATTAAAAAAAGTCTTAGTTAAGTTCCGTAAAATGTTAAATATCATTGACTGTTTTTCCATTCTCGTCACCATTTTTCATTTAGACACCAAAGTTTTCGGACAAAAAAATCTTTAAAAATATGGTAAGTTCAATCAGGTATGGAATTTAATAGTGAAGTACCGTAATTGTGTTATCTATTTTCCTCCCCTTATTTATCAAAAAATAATTTAGATTCT
Organism: Saccostrea echinata; assembly: GCF_033153115.1. Classification (NCBI taxonomy): domain Eukaryota; kingdom Metazoa; phylum Mollusca; class Bivalvia; order Ostreida; family Ostreidae; genus Saccostrea; species Saccostrea echinata. The sequence continues at coordinate 6,728,705 of NW_026889754.1, forward strand.
GTATACATGATATAAAGTAGTTCAATATTTCTTCTTTTAGAAACGCAAAGGATCTTTCACCGGAAAAAAATTAAGATCTCTTTAACGTTATGGTAAGTACATTTAAAATAATTTTTTTCACCAGATATATAGTTTTTTTTCTTTATATTTCAATTTTTGCGTTGTATATTTAAGTTAAAAATCACTTTTTAATTATAGCAAAAAGAAATGCAGTTTGAATGAAGCAGAAGATGATCAAAAGAAAAAAAACATAATTGCAAAACCAGGAAGAGCAAAAAAAAAGAAAAAGAGGAGGAGGAGGAAGAAGAAGGAGAAGAAGACGGTGAAGAAAACGAGGGGGGGGGGGGGGCGTAGAACAGGAGGAAATGAAAATGGAGTGTTAAAAAACTAAAAAAGAATCTATGATTGTGATATATTGTTTTTGGATATTTTATATTCTCATAAAAAAAACGTAAGTTTAAAAAAAAAACCATAAGTAGGGATTTTTCAACCAAAATAATTGTCAAAGTTAAAAGTGTGAAAATGAAAGATAAATTTCCAAGAAAAGTAACCGTAAAATTTGGCAGTCATGCAAAATTGACGGAGTTATCTTTCTTACATTTCTCATAAGTTACAAGTTGTTTTTTTAATTACTTTTTGGGAAGTTTTATTAAAATAAAAAAAAAATTATTTATCGAAGAAAATAATATGTTTAATTACATCTAAAGGAAATTACTACTTTATGTTTGTTTGTTTTTATTTTTACTTATGTCTATTTTACAAGTTACATATCAAAATAATTGACTTACCTCCTTTTCTGTGTCTGTATTATCTCTGTATTGAATATTTACGGCATCTGTCTACTTTTTTTCTTCAGGTCTTATATATGATCTATTAATTGGATTTCATAATTTTTATTTATATTTTATTCTTCATATATAAATATTTCTAAAAGTAAAATTGATGTCTTTTTTTTAAAAGAAAGATCTCTCACGATGCGTGTATAGTAAGCGCATGAAATACCGTATATACTCGCCTATAAGTCGGTTGTGATTTTTGAGGTTATTATGTTCCCCAAACGAAGTTTGGGAACATATTGTTTTTACTCTGTTTCTTATTATTATTATGTTCCCCAAACGAAGTTGGGGAACATATTGTTTTTACTCTGTTTCTTATTAAGGTCTTCCGTTTCAGACGGAAGACCTTATAGTGATTCTACTGTTTCTTTTTATTATTATTTTTTTTTTCCCCTTTTCTTGTCGGAGCGTTTTCTCAGAGATGGCTGGACGGATTTTCTTGAAATTTTCAGGGATGATAGAGAATGAAAATACCCCCAGGCGTTTTTTTCATTTTTTCAAAATTCACTTCCGGTCGTCAGATATGTCCGATTTCCGTTTTTTTCAAAAATATTTTGTCCCAGTCATATCTCAGAAAAGGTAAGAGATTAAGACACCAAACCTATACGGTTAATAGATCTTGAGGAGTAGGCAAAATCATTTGGGTTAAGAGCGTCAGCCGTCACTTCCGGTCGTCACAGGAAGTGATCAAAGAAATCGAAATTTTCAACTTTTCTTTTTTGATTTTTTTCTTTCATTACATTGTTGCATCTTATTTGTAGATTCGAAATATGTTAGTCTTACCGGAACCAAAAACGTCAACTTCCGGCTATAAGTGAAAAACTGCATAATTTGAGTATTTTACTTTCCCATAAATATTTTTTATACATAATGTATTTGAACTGATTTTTGAATATGTTATCAAGACTGCAAATGTCTAGAGTAACGTCAAATATCTTTGTAAAATTCACTTCCGGTCGCGCGTTTAAATGTCCGCAAAATGAGAACTTGTCCGAGTGAGATCTCAGAAACGGTAAGAGATTTAGACACCAAACTGATAAGAGTATTAAACCTTGAGAAGTAGACAAAACAATTTGGCTTAAGAGCGTCAGTCGTCACTTCCGGTCGTCACAGGAAGTGATCAAAGAAATCGAAAATTTCAAATTTTCTCTTTTGAAATAAGACTTGCATCATATAATTGTATCTTTTTCACAGTTACGAGATGTCTTGGTTCCACCGGAAACAAAAAACGACAACTTTCGGTTTTAAGAGAAAAACTACATAATAGGGGTTTTGAATTTCCCCCAACATATCGCTTATAGATAGAGTTCTTTAAATGATTTTTATATATGTTATTGAGACTGCAGTTGTCTAGATTGACATGAAATATCTTAATAAAATTCACTTCCGGTCGCGTGTTTTCTTGTCCACAAAATGAAAAGTTATTTCAGCGAGATCTCGGAAACGGCATGAAAGTAAAACACCAAACTTGTAGGAGTAATAAAACTTGGTGAGAAGGCAAAACACATAGGGTTAAAAGCGTCAGCCGTCATTTCCGGTCATCACAGGAAGTGATCGAAGAAATCGAAAATTTCAACTTTTCTTTTTAAAATTAAAATTTTCATCACTTTATTGCTTCCCTTTCGCTGTTTTAAAATATGTTAAATTCCACCGGAAAAAAACTTTAAACTTCCGGTTTTAAAAGATAAACTACGTTATTTCGTGGTTTAGCTTTCTCATAAATATCACTTATAGATAAGTAATTGAAATGTTTTTTTTTTTTTTTTTTTTTTTTTTTTTTTTTTACATATGCTGTAGATACTGCAAAAGTCAAGAGAAAATTCAGAGATTTTTATTCAGTTCACTTCCGGTCGTGTGTTTTCTTGTCCTCAAAATTAGAATTTGTTCTCACAATTGTTCGGCAACAATAAAAGACTGAACTCTAAAACTTTCAGGACTTATAGTCAGTCATCAGTTCATTTGCTTGGTGTAAAAATCGTGTGTCGTCATTACTTCCGGTCGTGAGAGGAAACGAAGCAAAAAAGTATATTTTAAGTTATTTGGTTTCTACATAAGTTTTAGGCTAATACCGACGTTGGAAAAGACATGTTCATGCAAACAGGAAGTCGTATAACGGAAGACCTTCTCATTACTAGTAATGAGTTTCTAGTATTCTTAATATTATTGTATAGACGAAATTTTGTAAAGGACTTTGTCCGCTCCATTTCTCCAGAAAAACTTAAGATATCAAAGTTAACTCTGTCAGATATCATAGATAATGACTTGTAGATGTCACCATGGATATTCTTTCCGTCGTCAATACTTCCGGTCGTCTCAGAAATTGGATTAAAATATCGGTTTTTTTCAATTTCTTCATCTTTCTAACTTCTTTTTTCTGTAATATTCATAGGGTATGTAAAGGCCCCTCTTTGAAGATTTTACGTATTACCAGTCTCTTGATAGGATTAAGAAGGAATTAAATATCTTTAAATATCTTAGAACTTCCGAAAACGTAGGACCAACGTTTGTTAAACACTACAAAATATTGATTTTTCCCCCGTATATATAGTTTGCGGGGACTGCTCAGCGCTCATTCACGTAGGACGCGGCGTAGAGGACACACCTACCTGGTGATTGGGATAGGCCAGAAAAACCTTCCTGTTGCCATGGAAACGAGTTTATATTAAATAAAAATGGTTGTATATGTTATGTGTGTGTATTTTATTCGCCCTTCTTTTTTTGTCAACTGTAGAAGATATTGTCATATTTAAAAAAAAAAACAAAAAAAAAAAAAACAACCCATTTTCTCTTTTTCGCTTTTATGTTTTGGATTATTTATAAAATGACATTGACCTTCATATCACAAGCAACTCTTCTTGACGTTTTCATGATTATAAGCCTTAATTCTTTCTACAAAATATTGGTAATTTACATGTTTATGTTCAAGACCCCCCCCCCCCTTTCCTCGAAGCAACCAGGTAGAATACACAGATATAAAATTCACAACTTATACGGAACTTCTTAAGAGTTTCATTAATAAAATTCAGTTCCTCTGATGTGATTTGATATTTTGCTACCATTCATTCTTTTTCTGATTTGTCTATAGAAATTATAATTATTTTATTTAGAATTAATTTATCTTTAGAAAGTAGTGATTGTCAGCTGCATTCATTAGCATTTCGCGTTTTCTTGTATATGTATTACTTCCATATTAATAATTTCATTAAATAATATTTAAAAGTATTAAAACTTCATTTCTATTAAATTTTATTAATTTGTATATCCTTGGATCCGCTCCTGCAGGTGCGCGAACGCCTCATCACTACTGTAAACAAATTATTCATCACGCCGAAAATGTTCATGATTCCGCTAAACTAAGAAAGTTTACACATAGTTTATCATCTCATAAACAACCATCAGCCCTGTCCAATGCAGAAATGCTCGAATTGAAGGGGAAAATTCAGGAATTGTTTTGCGTCAGCCATGTTTTGACGTGAACCTTACACCGCATTCTGTTATATTCTTAATATTATTGTATAGACGAAATTTTGTAAAGGACTTTGTCCGCTCCATTTCTCCAGAAAAACTTAAGATATCAAAGTTAACTCTGTCAGATATCATAGATAATGACTTGTAGATGTCACCATGGATATTCTTTCCGTCGTCAATACTTCCGGTCGTCTCAGAAATTGGATTAAAATATCGGTTTTTTTCAATTTCTTCATCTTTCTAACTTCTTTTTTCTGTAATATTCATAGGGTATGTAAAGGCCCCTCTTTGAAGATTTTACGTATTACCAGTCTCTTGATAGGATTAAGAAGGAATTAAATATCTTTAAATATCTTAGAACTTCCGAAAACGTAGGACCAACGTTTGTTAAACACTACAAAATATTGATTTTTCCCCCGTATATATAGTTTGCGGGGACTGCTCAGCGCTCATTCACGTAGGACGCGGCGTAGAGGACACACCTACCTGGTGATTGGGATAGGCCAGAAAAACCTTCCTGTTGCCATGGAAACGAGTTTATATTAAATAAAAATGGTTGTATATGTTATGTGTGTGTATTTTATTCGCCCTTCTTTTTTTGTCAACTGTAGAAGATATTGTCATATTTAAAAAAAAAAACAAAAAAAAAAAAAACAACCCATTTTCTCTTTTTCGCTTTTATGTTTTGGATTATTTATAAAATGACATTGACCTTCATATCACAAGCAACTCTTCTTGACGTTTTCATGATTATAAGCCTTAATTCTTTCTACAAAATATTGGTAATTTACATGTTTATGTTCAAGACCCCCCCCCCCCTTTCCTCGAAGCAACCAGGTAGAATACACAGATATAAAATTCACAACTTATACGGAACTTCTTAAGAGTTTCATTAATAAAATTCAGTTCCTCTGATGTGATTTGATATTTTGCTACCATTCATTCTTTTTCTGATTTGTCTATAGAAATTATAATTATTTTATTTAGAATTAATTTATCTTTAGAAAGTAGTGATTGTCAGCTGCATTCATTAGCATTTCGCGTTTTCTTGTATATGTATTACTTCCATATTAATAATTTCATTAAATAATATTTAAAAGTATTAAAACTTCATTTCTATTAAATTTTATTAATTTGTATATCCTTGGATCCGCTCCTGCAGGTGCGCGAACGCCTCATCACTACTGTAAACAAATTATTCATCACGCCGAAAATGTTCATGATTCCGCTAAACTAAGAAAGTTTACACATAGTTTATCATCTCATAAACAACCATCAGCCCTGTCCAATGCAGAAATGCTCGAATTGAAGGGGAAAATTCAGGAATTGTTTTGCGTCAGCCATGTTTTGACGTGAACCTTACACCGCATTCTGTTATATTCTTAATATTATTGTATAGACGAAATTTTGTAAAGGACTTTGTCCGCTCCATTTCTCCAGAAAAACTTAAGATATCAAAGTTAACTCTGTCAGATATCATAGATAATGACTTGTAGATGTCACCATGGATATTCTTTCCGTCGTCAATACTTCCGGTCGTCTCAGAAATTGGATTAAAATATCGGTTTTTTTCAATTTCTTCATCTTTCTAACTTCTTTTTTCTGTAATATTCATAGGGTATGTAAAGGCCCCTCTTTGAAGATTTTACGTATTACCAGTCTCTTGATAGGATTAAGAAGGAATTAAATATCTTTAAATATCTTAGAACTTCCGAAAACGTAGGACCAACGTTTGTTAAACACTACAAAATATTGATTTTTCCCCCGTATATATAGTTTGCGGGGACTGCTCAGCGCTCATTCACGTAGGACGCGGCGTAGAGGACACACCTACCTGGTGATTGGGATAGGCCAGAAAAACCTTCCTGTTGCCATGGAAACGAGTTTATATTAAATAAAAATGGTTGTATATGTTATGTGTGTGTATTTTATTCGCCCTTCTTTTTTTGTCAACTGTAGAAGATATTGTCATATTTAAAAAAAAAAACAAAAAAAAAAAAACAACCCATTTTCTCTTTTTCGCTTTTATGTTTTGGATTATTTATAAAATGACCATTGACCTTCATATCACAAGCAACTCTTCTTGACGTTTTCATGATTATAAGCCTTAATTCTTTCTACAAAATATTGGTAATTTACATGTTTATGTTCAAGACCCCCCCCCCCTTTCCTCGAAGCAACCAGGTAGAATACACAGATATAAAATTCACAACTTATACGGAACTTCTTAAGAGTTTCATTAATAAAATTCAGTTCCTCTGATGTGATTTGATATTTTGCTACCATTCATTCTTTTTCTGATTTGTCTATAGAAATTATAATTATTTTATTTAGAATTAATTTATCTTTAGAAAGTAGTGATTGTCAGCTGCATTCATTAGCATTTCGCGTTTTCTTGTATATGTATTACTTCCATATTAATAATTTCATTAAATAATATTTAAAAGTATTAAAAACTTCATTTCTATTAAATTTTATTAATTTGTATATCCTTGGATCCGCTCCTGCAGGTGCGCGAACGCCTCATCACTACTGTAAACAAATTATTCATCACGCCGAAAATGTTCATGATTCCGCTAAACTAAGAAAGTTTACACATAGTTTATCATCTCATAAACAACCATCAGCCCTGTCCAATGCAGAAATGCTCGAATTGAAGGGGAAAATTCAGGAATTGTTTTGCGTCAGCCATGTTTTGACGTGAACCTTACACGGCATTCTGTTATATTCTTAATATTATTGTATAGACGAAATTTTGTAAAGGACTTTGTCCGCTCCATTTCTCCAGAAAAACTTAAGATATCAAAGTTAACTCTGTCAGATATCATAGATAATGACTTGTAGATGTCACCATGGATATTCTTTCCGTCGTCAATACTTCCGGTCGTCTCAGAAATTGGATTAAAATATCGGTTTTTTTCAATTTCTTCATCTTTCTAACTTCTTTTTTCTGTAATATTCATAGGGTATGTAAAGGCCCCTCTTTGAAGATTTTACGTATTACCAGTCTCTTGATAGGATTAAGAAGGAATTAAATATCTTTAAATATCTTAGAACTTCCGAAAACGTAGGACCAACGTTTGTTAAACACTACAAAATATTGATTTTTCCCCCGTATATATAGTTTGCGGGGACTGCTCAGCGCTCATTCACGTAGGACGCGGCGTAGAGGACACACCTACCTGGTGATTGGGATAGGCCAGAAAAACCTTCCTGTTGCCATGGAAACGAGTTTATATTAAATAAAAATGGTTGTATATGTTATGTGTGTGTATTTTATTCGCCCTTCTTTTTTTGTCAACTGTAGAAGATATTGTCATATTTAAAAAAAAAAACAAAAAAAAAAAAACAACCCATTTTCTCTTTTTCGCTTTTATGTTTTGGATTATTTATAAAATGACATTGACCTTCATATCACAAGCAACTCTTCTTGACGTTTTCATGATTATAAGCCTTAATTCTTTCTACAAAATATTGGTAATTTACATGTTTATGTTCAAGACCCCCCCCCCCCTTTCCTCGAAGCAACCAGGTAGAATACACAGATATAAAATTCACAACTTATACGGAACTTCTTAAGAGTTTCATTAATAAAATTCAGTTCCTCTGATGTGATTTGATATTTTGCTACCATTCATTCTTTTTCTGATTTGTCTATAGAAATTATAATTATTTTATTTAGAATTAATTTATCTTTAGAAAGTAGTGATTGTCAGCTGCATTCATTAGCATTTCGCGTTTTCTTGTATATGTATTACTTCCATATTAATAATTTCATTAAATAATATTTAAAAGTATTAAAAACTTCATTTCTATTAAATTTTATTAATTTGTATATCCTTGGATCCGCTCCTGCAGGTGCGCGAACGCCTCATCACTACTGTAAACAAATTATTCATCACGCCGAAAATGTTCATGATTCCGCTAAACTAAGAAAGTTTACACATAGTTTATCATCTCATAAACAACCATCAGCCCTGTCCAATGCAGAAATGCTCGAATTGAAGGGGAAAATTCAGGAATTGTTTTGCGTCAGCCATGTTTTGACGTGAACCTTACACGGCATTCTGTTATATTCTTAATATTATTGTATAGACGAAATTTTGTAAAGGACTTTGTCCGCTCCATTTCTCCAGAAAAACTTAAGATATCAAAGTTAACTCTGTCAGATATCATAGATAATGACTTGTAGATGTCACCATGGATATTCTTTCCGTCGTCAATACTTCCGGTCGTCTCAGAAATTGGATTAAAATATCGGTTTTTTTCAATTTCTTCATCTTTCTAACTTCTTTTTTCTGTAATATTCATAGGGTATGTAAAGGCCCCTCTTTGAAGATTTTACGTATTACCAGTCTCTTGATAGGATTAAGAAGGAATTAAATATCTTTAAATATCTTAGAACTTCCGAAAACGTAGGACCAACGTTTGTTAAACACTACAAAATATTGATTTTTCCCCCGTATATATAGTTTGCGGGGACTGCTCAGCGCTCATTCACGTAGGACGCGGCGTAGAGGACACACCTACCTGGTGATTGGGATAGGCCAGAAAAACCTTCCTGTTGCCATGGAAACGAGTTTATATTAAATAAAAATGGTTGTATATGTTATGTGTGTGTATTTTATTCGCCCTTCTTTTTTTGTCAACTGTAGAAGATATTGTCATATTTAAAAAAAAAAACAAAAAAAAAAAAACAACCCATTTTCTCTTTTTCGCTTTTATGTTTTGGATTATTTATAAAATGACATTGACCTTCATATCACAAGCAACTCTTCTTGACGTTTTCATGATTATAAGCCTTAATTCTTTCTACAAAATATTGGTAATTTACATGTTTATGTTCAAGACCCCCCCCCCCCTTTCCTCGAAGCAACCAGGTAGAATACACAGATATAAAATTCACAACTTATACGGAACTTCTTAAGAGTTTCATTAATAAAATTCAGTTCCTCTGATGTGATTTGATATTTTGCTACCATTCATTCTTTTTCTGATTTGTCTATAGAAATTATAATTATTTTATTTAGAATTAATTTATCTTTAGAAAGTAGTGATTGTCAGCTGCATTCATTAGCATTTCGCGTTTTCTTGTATATGTATTACTTCCATATTAATAATTTCATTAAATAATATTTAAAAGTATTAAAAACTTCATTTCTATTAAATTTTATTAATTTGTATATCCTTGGATCCGCTCCTGCAGGTGCGCGAACGCCTCATCACTACTGTAAACAAATTATTCATCACGCCGAAAATGTTCATGATTCCGCTAAACTAAGAAAGTTTACACATAGTTTATCATCTCATAAACAACCATCAGCCCTGTCCAATGCAGAAATGCTCGAATTGAAGGGGAAAATTCAGGAATTGTTTTGCGTCAGCCATGTTTTGACGTGAACCTTACACGGCATTCTGTTATATTCTTAATATTATTGTATAGACGAAATTTTGTAAAGGACTTTGTCCGCTCCATTTCTCCAGAAAAACTTAAGATATCAAAGTTAACTCTGTCAGATATCATAGATAATGACTTGTAGATGTCACCATGGATATTCTTTCCGTCGTCAATACTTCCGGTCGTCTCAGAAATTGGATTAAAATATCGGTTTTTTTCAATTTCTTCATCTTTCTAACTTCTTTTTTCTGTAATATTCATAGGGTATGTAAAGGCCCCTCTTTGAAGATTTTACGTATTACCAGTCTCTTGATAGGATTAAGAAGGAATTAAATATCTTTAAATATCTTAGAACTTCCGAAAACGTAGGACCAACGTTTGTTAAACACTACAAAATATTGATTTTTCCCCCGTATATATAGTTTGCGGGGACTGCTCAGCGCTCATTCACGTAGGACGCGGCGTAGAGGACACACCTACCTGGTGATTGGGATAGGCCAGAAAAACCTTCCTGTTGCCATGGAAACGAGTTTATATTAAATAAAAATGGTTGTATATGTTATGTGTGTGTATTTTATTCGCCCTTCTTTTTTTGTCAACTGTAGAAGATATTGTCATATTTAAAAAAAAAAACAAAAAAAAAAAAACAACCCATTTTCTCTTTTTCGCTTTTATGTTTTGGATTATTTATAAAATGACATTGACCTTCATATCACAAGCAACTCTTCTTGACGTTTTCATGATTATAAGCCTTAATTCTTTCTACAAAATATTGGTAATTTACATGTTTATGTTCAAGACCCCCCCCCCCTTTCCTCGAAGCAACCAGGTAGAATACACAGATATAAAATTCACAACTTATACGGAACTTCTTAAGAGTTTCATTAATAAAATTCAGTTCCTCTGATGTGATTTGATATTTTGCTACCATTCATTCTTTTTCTGATTTGTCTATAGAAATTATAATTATTTTATTTAGAATTAATTTATCTTTAGAAAGTAGTGATTGTCAGCTGCATTCATTAGCATTTCGCGTTTTCTTGTATATGTATTACTTCCATATTAATAATTTCATTAAATAATATTTAAAAGTATTAAAAACTTCATTTCTATTAAATTTTATTAATTTGTATATCCTTGGATCCGCTCCTGCAGGTGCGCGAACGCCTCATCACTACTGTAAACAAATTATTCATCACGCCGAAAATGTTCATGATTCCGCTAAACTAAGAAAGTTTACACATAGTTTATCATCTCATAAACAACCATCAGCCCTGTCCAATGCAGAAATGCTCGAATTGAAGGGGAAAATTCAGGAATTGTTTTGCGTCAGCCATGTTTTGACGTGAACCTTACACGGCATTCTGTTATATTCTTAATATTATTGTATAGACGAAATTTTGTAAAGGACTTTGTCCGCTCCATTTCTCCAGAAAAACTTAAGATATCAAAGTTAACTCTGTCAGATATCATAGATAATGACTTGTAGATGTCACCATGGATATTCTTTCCGTCGTCAATACTTCCGGTCGTCTCAGAAATTGGATTAAAATATCGGTTTTTTTCAATTTCTTCATCTTTCTAACTTCTTTTTTCTGTAATATTCATAGGGTATGTAAAGGCCCCTCTTTGAAGATTTTACGTATTACCAGTCTCTTGATAGGATTAAGAAGGAATTAAATATCTTTAAATATCTTAGAACTTCCGAAAACGTAGGACCAACGTTTGTTAAACACTACAAAATATTGATTTTTCCCCCGTATATATAGTTTGCGGGGACTGCTCAGCGCTCATTCACGTAGGACGCGGCGTAGAGGACACACCTACCTGGTGATTGGGATAGGCCAGAAAAACCTTCCTGTTGCCATGGAAACGAGTTTATATTAAATAAAAATGGTTGTATATGTTATGTGTGTGTATTTTATTCGCCCTTCTTTTTTTGTCAACTGTAGAAGATATTGTCATATTTAAAAAAAAAAACAAAAAAAAAAAAAAACAACCCATTTTCTCTTTTTCGCTTTTATGTTTTGGATTATTTATAAAATGACATTGACCTTCATATCACAAGCAACTCTTCTTGACGTTTTCATGATTATAAGCCTTAATTCTTTCTACAAAATATTGGTAATTTACATGTTTATGTTCAAGCCCCCCCCCCCCCTTTCCTCGAAGCAACCAGGTAGAATACACAGATATAAAATTCACAACTTATACGGAACTTCTTAAGAGTTTCATTAATAAAATTCAGTTCCTCTGATGTGATTTGATATTTTGCTACCATTCATTCTTTTTCTGATTTGTCTATAGAAATTATAATTATTTTATTTAGAATTAATTTATCTTTAGAAAGTAGTGATTGTCAGCTGCATTCATTAGCATTTCGCGTTTTCTTGTATATGTATTACTTCCATATTAATAATTTCATTAAATAATATTTAAAAGTATTAAAAACTTCATTTCTATTAAATTTTATTAATTTGTATATCCTTGGATCCGCTCCTGCAGGTGCGCGAACGCCTCATCACTACTGTAAACAAATTATTCATCACGCCGAAAATGTTCATGATTCCGCTAAACTAAGAAAGTTTACACATAGTTTATCATCTCATAAACAACCATCAGCCCTGTCCAATGCAGAAATGCTCGAATTGAAGGGGAAAATTCAGGAATTGTTTTGCGTCAGCCATGTTTTGACGTGAACCTTACACGGCATTCTGTTATATTCTTAATATTATTGTATAGACGAAATTTTGTAAAGGACTTTGTCCGCTCCATTTCTCCAGAAAAACTTAAGATATCAAAGTTAACTCTGTCAGATATCATAGATAATGACTTGTAGATGTCACCATGGATATTCTTTCCGTCGTCAATACTTCCGGTCGTCTCAGAAATTGGATTAAAATATCGGTTTTTTTCAATTTCTTCATCTTTCTAACTTCTTTTTTCTGTAATATTCATAGGGTATGTAAAGGCCCCTCTTTGAAGATTTTACGTATTACCAGTCTCTTGATAGGATTAAGAAGGAATTAAATATCTTTAAATATCTTAGAACTTCCGAAAACGTAGGACCAACGTTTGTTAAACACTACAAAATATTGATTTTTCCCCCGTATATATAGTTTGCGGGGACTGCTCAGCGCTCATTCACGTAGGACGCGGCGTAGAGGACACACCTACCTGGTGATTGGGATAGGCCAGAAAAACCTTCCTGTTGCCATGGAAACGAGTTTATATTAAATAAAAATGGTTGTATATGTTATGTGTGTGTATTTTATTCGCCCTTCTTTTTTTGTCAACTGTAGAAGATATTGTCATATTTAAAAAAAAAAACAAAAAAAAAAAAACAACCCATTTTCTCTTTTTCGCTTTTATGTTTTGGATTATTTATAAAATGACATTGACCTTCATATCACAAGCAACTCTTCTTGACGTTTTCATGATTATAAGCCTTAATTCTTTCTACAAAATATTGGTAATTTACATGTTTATGTTCAAGACCCCCCCCCCTTTCCTCGAAGCAACCAGGTAGAATACACAGATATAAAATTCACAACTTATACGGAACTTCTTAAGAGTTTCATTAATAAAATTCAGTTCCTCTGATGTGATTTGATATTTTGCTACCATTCATTCTTTTTCTGATTTGTCTATAGAAATTATAATTATTTTATTTAGAATTAATTTATCTTTAGAAAGTAGTGATTGTCAGCTGCATTCATTAGCATTTCGCGTTTTCTTGTATATGTATTACTTCCATATTAATAATTTCATTAAATAATATTTAAAAGTATTAAAAACTTCATTTCTATTAAATTTTATTAATTTGTATATCCTTGGATCCGCTCCTGCAGGTGCGCGAACGCCTCATCACTACTGTAAACAAATTATTCATCACGCCGAAAATGTTCATGATTCCGCTAAACTAAGAAAGTTTACACATAGTTTATCATCTCATAAACAACCATCAGCCCTGTCCAATGCAGAAATGCTCGAATTGAAGGGGAAAATTCAGGAATTGTTTTGCGTCAGCCATGTTTTGACGTGAACCTTACACGGCATTCTGTTATATTCTTAATATTATTGTATAGACGAAA